>NC_143205.1:1975833-2290000 GCF_051530095.1 Phoenix dactylifera | reverse complement strand
GCCCACGCCCATGCACCTGCCCGATGTCTTACCCACGCTTTGGGGGGCGTTGGCCGGAAATCTACCGACGCTTTTAAGCGTCAGTAAGGACCAAAGAAAACGCCGGAAGATATCCTTTCTTTTGTAGTGGAATAACAGACTAATACAATGATTAGTATCCAAACAAAGAATTTCCTAATCGCCTCCTCCAAAACAAAATACTGGTGAATGTATCAGTCAAACACTTTAGCATTCATAATAATCATTAAAGTAATCAATACTACCACTTGTAGTTCCAAAATATATAAATGAATAATACAATATTAATTCAAGTTCCGTTTTATTTTCTAAGAAAAGATGGTCTGGTCATCACCATTCATTACCACAATAAATAAGGTTCACCAAAAGACGCGGGAAAGAGACTAAACTTGCAAGATGGTTGAGGGAGGAGGTAGGAGGGGAGGGTTGTGAAATGCCGACATAAGCATATGACCTGAAGCACATTAAAGATCTTCTCTCCATCCCCCCTATCCTTATCACCCAGGAACATATGATGAACCACACAGATATTCAAACATCCCTTTCTTCCAAGGGTTTCTCCAAGAAATCCTTATAATATTAAGAAGCATGATGTCCTTCATATAAGGCATCATAATGTATTGTCCTTCTTTCATGGGAATGGTATTGCATTATCTAAGGAGGAAGAAGGATGGAGGAGACGTAGGGCAAGATGCAGTTCTAGAGTTTTAGAGGAGGGGGATACCTCGAGAGTCAGGACGAACACACTGAAGTCACCGGACGACGCCGAAGAGACCGATTTGCTACACGAACTAAGGTAGAGATTGCGATGGGAGACTATGACTAGGGTTTGGGAAGAATTAATGGTCATGGTTATTCTCACACGGCCGATGGGCAATGGTCTGGGAGGAATTGTCACTTCTGGGGAAAGGAAGAAGTAGTCACGATCACGATGGCCGACTGCTGATGGGAGAGAGAGCCCTAATTAGAGAGAGAGAGAGATGGTCGATAGCGAATGAATGAGGGATTTCAGTCTCTCATATTTGCAATTTGGGAGAGACTAAGAGAGAGTCCTAACTGAGACTAAGAGCAAGCGGGTCACAATTCACGGATGGGTCGCGGTGCATGGACAAGTCGCGCGGACGGGTCACAGACCCCTACAGCATATGGGCCTAACAGATTTTCCAAATTCGAGTCGGGTTGGGTAGGGTCGTAGGGTTGGAAACCCACAATTCTTCCAAAAATCAAATGGATATTGGGTTGGGTCAGGTCGGGTCTAAATTTAGTAAACCCAGACCCGACCGAAAAAATGAAATGGGTTCAATCTTTGAACTCGATCCAGTCCCATAGATCCTTTAACACAGCTCGGTTCAGATCTAAGTAGGTCGAATCGGATTGGGTCACAGGTCAACCCGACCCATTTGCAGCCTTAGTTTAAATTGATGTATGAATACTGGCAAATATATCCAACTAAAATCATGAGTTTTGACGGCGTACATATCAAAATTATAGTCATATCTTAAATAATAAATGACAAATAATAATACTGAATTACTAAATAATAATTAATAATAAATAATATATCAGTACTCAAAATTTTAATAATGTGATTAAATGTTGAATAGCTCTGCCAGCGGTTTTTCGGAATCTATTTATGTTTTCTGAGAGCATTTTAGAAAATGCAATAGTAGTGGATCAATAGAATAATAGCTATAATTTCAATATTTGTAATATTTATTTGTATGATAGATTCTGACTAAGATGATAAGTTCTGATATATTTGAGACAAGAGAATGAAGTTAGTAAAATTATTTATTAAGTTGATGAACTTTAAATTTATGACAACTGGCGATCGCATGGTGACCATCATATATATGGTGACTAGATTACGAACCATATACGACTAAGGCCATGTGTCTTATTACAACTAAGACAAAACAAAAGAAAAGGTCGCTGTGCTAGTTGGCAGCGCTCACCCCTCACTGACCTAAAACTTCAAGCCTAGATGAATCAATGAGGCAGCAGCAGCGGGTTCCCTGTGGTGCATCCGGCTGTTTCGGAGGGAATGGGTCAGGCACACATATTGCCGACGAATAGTAGTCAACTGCAACACACATTCTAGGACAGTCCTCCTTGTTGATGCATGGGCCAAGGTAGTGGCAATTAATGACCATCATCGTCTGGATTCACTCGAAAAGCTCCTAAGAAAATGAAAAGTAAAAGCAAGAAAACACACGCTCATCAGAACTAGATTATATATGCTGTCACCTAAGAATATTTGCAAGGTAGGTTGAGTTAGATTAGTACTTACCAGTACTTTCCATGGAGAGAAGAAGGAAGAGGAGGAGGGTAGCCAAAGTTGAGTGCTTGAATGCCATTAATCTTCCTGCCCTAAGGATTTGTGGGGTAGGGTGGGAGAAAGCGTAGAAAAAGGATAATATTATTGCTGAGAATCGGATTCCAAGTTGGCTCCCGACTAGGACTCGATTTCGAGGGTATACATAGTAATATATTGCCGTTCGTTTTAGGGACCTCGAAATACCTAAAACATCTTTATTTCTATATCAAATCTCCCTCTAAATCAACGAATTAAAAGTGCAGTGCATGCATGATGATTAGATCAAGTACGTTGAGAGTAGTTCGGCTGAGAGTCCGGTGACTTGTACCGGAATAAAAGGAAGGTGAAACCTCCACCGCTCCGCTTGACCCTCCGGGACGGTGATCGGCCTTAGATCTCGATCTGGGTCTTCTCCTCCTTTCTAACCTTTTTCCTCTTTGATCTTTCTCGATCTTTGAAAATAAAAAAACAGGAAGATAGTGCTTTTTATGTTTATATTTTCTACTGGCACGGATCTCTTGCTTTTGGGAAGAGTAAAAGAGAAGGAAACAGAAAACAACGATATATATGAACCGAAAAAAAGAGCAGAAACAACGCAGGAAGAGGACCCTAGGATCCATGCTGATAACAGAAACCCATACAATCCCGGTCTACCAAGATCGCCAGTTCAGTGGCAGGAACAGAATCCTAAGGGCAACCTGCTAAGAAATTTGCCTCCCCATAGACATGCTCGACCCGGAAAACTTTGTAGGAAGCGGGGAGGCATTGCACATCTTTTACAAGCGAGCAGGTATCCAAATAACGACAGGGGCTGAATCACCTTCAAGGATCAGCCTCCTGCAGTTCAGTGGCTGAATCCCATGCCGCCCGGAGTTCCACCGGAGGCGCTGACGTTGCTTCGAATCCTCTTGAGTCTGCATAAAGGACATGACGCTCTTGATTCCTATTAATGAAGCCTGCTCCTCCTATAATACCATCTTTTAGCGACCCATCGAAGTTAAGCTTCAGCATGTCCTTGGGAGGGGGCGCCCAATGAATCCAAGCAGGAAAGGAAGACCGCAGAGCTAGGAGTTGCTGAAATCCTGACACTCCGCGCCAGTCTGACCGCTTGAAATGAATTGGATTGAGGAACTTGAGTTGCCTGTCAATGAAAGGCCCGTGCATTCCGAGCCGACTACAGAAGCCATGCAGTGTAAGCTACAGCTGCCTTAGCGACGGGCTGAGATTCTTGATCAGATCAGCAACAGAGTGGAAAGGTAGGTTCATTGACATGGACACAGACACAGCACCCTCAAGTCTGATTAGCAACACAACATCTAACCAACACATTGTCACGCCCCCATCCTAAATCGAGAGCCGGGGGTCATTGCAAACCCCGCACACGCATACAAAATATCCAATTATGATATCATAAGGTAAAGCAATAAAATAAAGTAGAATAACTAACGTTCATCCTTTCATTTAAATAGCTAAACCAAAATTGAATGTCTTACGAAACCAGCAACAAACTTTAATAAAAATCTAATCTAAAATAAAGATGTCAAATTCTGCCCGTCAAGCTAGTTCTTCGAATCTATAAAAATAGTAAGATATCAAATAATAAGCTAGATATATAGCCCAGTAAGCAATAAACATTTTAACTAAATAAATTAGAAAATAAAATAAATAATAATTTACAAAAATAAGTATACCAATTTCATCAATTCAAAATCCAGATCTAGTTACATAGCATTATCAAAATAAACAATTTTTTCTCAAAATTTAAGTTTTATTCATAAATCCAAATTTTTTGAAAATATTAAGCTCATTTTGTCAACCATGAGCTATGATCATATTTTTCCTGTGATAGAGTCATAATACTGTGCATCTTCTTGTGGTTTGCCGTGCATCTTCTTACGGCAAAGTCCTTTAGGACTACTCATGCGGTGTGCTGCATATCTTCTTACAATGTAAATCTTTTGGGACAAATCAAGTGCCAACATATTGACCCTTATTAGCGAGGTCCTTACCATAGTCAACCTAAAAATTTATAATCATCTCGAATTAAATTTTTTTTCACAAATTATATTTCATATTTCAGATTAATAAAAATACAGATAATCATATAATATTGAAATCGATAGAATATAATCCATAAGAAGATCAATACTTTCAATCATGCATTATCATAGTATTCCAAAATAAAATGTATTCAATAATAACGTCTTGTTCATTGAATTCATGCTTTACGAATAGTATGATTGAAATTTATTAATATAATAATCTTGTAATTTCCTGATAAACCTAGAAAAAGGATAACATCACTTATCTTGCAAGTGAATTATCTGACAAATTCAATTAACTTTGAAAATATCCCTCAAGCCTAATATCCAAAAAATATATTTTTATGAGAATTTAATCTTGATTATTTTAAGAATAAAAATTTGAAGTTCCGGTATCTTTATGGGGCTAGCCAAGCGGGAGTGCTCAACATCAGGATCGGTTCAATTAAGATGATTTCATCTGATCATGGTTGAACTAGGGTACAGATGGTTCAACAGAAATTAATGATAGCCAAAACTAGCAGTATTAAATAAAAACTAAGATGGAGTTTGGCAAACTACTCGGCAACCATTGGTCAAGATACCTTCCTTCACCAGGGTTGATCAAAGTCATTGAGGAGGGCCTTTTTCTGGATCCAACAAAATCCTAGAAAAATAATAGAGAGAGAAACAATGGGGAAGAGATAGAAAGTGAGAGAATGAAGCTTTTCTCTCTAACTCAGTTAGAGAAGAATTGTGGGTGGCTGTTGGTTGGGATTGATGGCCAGAGGACTCACAATCGGCCACCTTAGATGGCGGCTAGCGGCAACGGATACCCGACAGTGAAAAAGACTAAATAAAACTTTACCAAAAACTAGGGGCTTTGGTCCCATATCCTAAGATCTATGGCATCCCGGCTGTTGGGGCTCCAGTATGGCTACAAGCCACCATGAGGGATCAGATGAGGCCTTGGTGATGAGTGCCGAGGGCGAAAAAAAACTAGAAAAAGAAGGAGGGCTAGACGTTTGAAAATAAGGAAAACAGGGCATCGTCTTTCTTCACAAAAATTCGATGATAGGTTGCCAAATCGGAGATCCAAAGACTTAAGGAAGAGGGAGAGGAGGATAAATCAAAGGATTTAGGGCTCTTAACTAGCTTTAGGCTACCATGCTAGTGGTGGCCGGCGTTTAAGAAGAGACCAAAGGATAAGCAGCAGAGATACTCTGATTTGGAGGCTGGTATCACCAGTTGGGATCAAAGGGAGGCTAATGGGCGGTTTAAATAGAGCGGAGGGAAGTGCTGGAATCTATTTTGGCATTGGATTCACTCCGATGAAATTGGGAAGAAGACTTCTATTAGGAGTCTATTTTTCTCACCACACATGTAGTGCACATGCATCCTTCTTTTTCTTTTCCTTTTTTGATCATGGGTTAATCCTTCCATTTGGGCCAATCAAGTGGACTAGGCCCAGCTCTCTATTAGGATAAAATGGGTTGGGTGTTACACACATGCTAAATATTCTCGACCTCATCACAAACTCTACAAGAAGGATCAAAAGAAGACCATAGTGGATTAAGAAGGATTTCACCAGAAGCCTCTGCCACATACCCTTACACCAAAATGGCCCAAATGAAGGAAAAACTATTCACATTAGATTTCTCATTGGGGAGTTTTAATGGGTCTGCACGTTAATAAAATCAAGTATATAGTGTGATGGGCCTGCTAATTATTTTATATATAATTTCAGATATAAATCGAACAAGAATGTTATCCAAATGATGCATGGGAAGATAATGAAAATCCAAAGAGGATTTGATGATAATAGAAAAATAACAACAGCTTACAAAATAAAATAAAAATATATTATAAATGAAATATATTTAATAATTATTGATAAAGTTACTATCAACAGCTTACTAACAAAAAGATTAGCAATAGTGGAAATGCAAAATTGTAAAACATAATAGGTGGATACTTTTCCTTGTAGGATAGAAATATGTGCGCTTATATTGAGACATCCGAGCCTTTTGATTTGATGCAGAACTTTCTAATTCCTTTTTTTTTTTGAGCTCGAGCAGTTATTTCTATTTTGGAGCACTCATCTTTTGATTGTTTCAACCTACTAAAAAATAAAGAAGAAAAAATAGTAGTGTGTATATATAAGATTTAAATAAATAAGTAGAAAAATAGTATAGTTATAAGCTTTGTTAGATTAATTGATTATACTAGGTAATAAGCAGTAGAAGAAAATGACTTTCTTCAATGAAATAAAACTAAAATATGCCACATACAGTTGAGTTAGAGCTCACAGATGAGGAGTTATTTGTTGTTAGATTTATTGGTTCACATATAAAAATGTAGCATTCCCACGGTATTTTCTTGACAAATTCTTCTAGATTTATTGGTTCACCTTTTCCCATAAAATGGACATAAAGACTACATTAATATAATTGTTGCCCAGCTATGCAACTCAAGAGAGAGGATGAATTAGAATTTTATAAAACTTTAACTAAATACAAGGGAAATAAAAGTTTCACAAATGATTATTAATTTCAACAAATAAATAAGAAGTAAATGTGCAAAAAATTAATGCAAGCAAAGCAATAACCATAATGCAAAAGGTGAGAGATGCTCCATGATAGATGTTGAGCAAGATGGAGTTAATAATGTATCATGTTGCTATTGGAGTAGATGCTACAACTCAAATTCCGACCAATATTATTGAAAATATTGATTATTCATCAATATTAACTTTTACAGATAAGGCAGATTTTGCTTTTAACTTACATACTATTACAAATGAAAATATTTAGTTTACCGAATACAATTCTCCTATTTAGAAATCGCCATTAGTGGATAGAGAATGAACAAAAGGATGAGAACAAATTCAATCATTTTCAATTTTGATGAACATTGTACATCAGGAACACTAGAATCTGATACAAACAAAAACAAAGAATCAGCAATGAGTATCAAAAAGAACAAGTTGAAGGCAGAGTTGACAATGTCAAAGTATAAAGAAGTAATAATAGTTATACATAACTTGGCAAAAGTATGTGTACCAGCTTTTATTTTGTGCTTATTTTGAATTCTATACTTTATTTAGTTTAGTTACAACTATATTCTCAGTAACACAAAAGGATTGCAAAAGTAATTATTCTATTTGATATAGAAAATTTTTCTAATGGTGGAGCTTTTGAAAGATATATCATGAATGCTTCAATTGTGGAGCATTTTTTGGAATTAAGAATGTCTCAAGAAATCTAATCAATCAAGAATTTCTAAATTCTCAATTTGCTATCAAGAAGGGAGAATCAAGCTCCCGATACCTTTAAATCTTCTAGAAGAACTACTCAATTATGGTGGAGAACAACATTCAGCAAATTTCGAGATACTATAAGATCTTATAATTCCATCTATTCATTTACATTAATGAGAGAAACATTGATAGCAATATTAACGTAGAACTTGGCCCATACATATTTCAAATTATTGTTTAGAGTCATCATAGAATTGGATCACTCCTTTCAATTTTGGGACTGATCCCAAATTTTGCTTAGCCTTCCATATATGACATAGAAAATAAGGTTTAGAATAGAATTGAAGCAATAAAAAAATGATGGAAGTATTGGTATATAAGTTAGATCCTACAATTATTGAAGGACAGTTAAAATTTTTTGATAGATATAATCTGCTTGGAAATTTTTTTAGAATAGTAAAAGACCGATTCAAGAAAGATGATTTTGTTTATCTTCATATTGGATTTATTGTAAATTGAGGGCATAACGCGAGACAATACAATAGCTACTATCATTAGAGCTTGATGCACTAATTATTGATCACCTTTCAAATACAAATACTAAAATAGATATTATCATTGAATACAAGTCAAATGGTTTGCATTGCATTAATGATCTACATCTAGCATTCATGGCGATACAATATTCAGCTTTGTTTCCTTTTGGAGAAGATGACTTTCATATTGCTAATCCTTATAATATAATAATGGAAGAAGGCACGCAAAGCATAAAGATGCCACCATGAGAAAGTAGGAGCAGAAAGTCAAGCTAGTCATGTGTTCTAGTTCTACAACGTCAGCAACTTTGGAGAGGAAAGTCAAGCTGGCCATGCTCCAGTTCTATAAGGTCGATGACTCCAGCAAGGTCACCCGTCTTAGGAAGCCCTCCTCTATCGCATCTTACGCCTCTATGGTAGCACTATAGAAACAAGGACAAATCTGAGTGCTATAGTAGTAGAAAGGAGGTCTTAGTTATCCTTAGACATCTCAGATGAAGCAACCATAAGAGCCTCAATGACCTCAGCAGCCTGACAGCGTGCCCTGTCCACAATAGTCCTTAGGGGTGACCTCCTATTCTTGAAGACTTTCTCATTCCTATCCAATTAGATATGATAGGTCAAAAAGGTACAGGTGATGCCCCACCCGGTAGTGCTTGGCGACCCTATGGCTACTCTCATGTGGCATGAAAGATCACCTACTGTGTGAGAGCCCAGTTCATTAACCGGCCCGCATACAGCTAGACCAGTGGGCCAGGCCTATTGGCCGTTGCGGCCTCTAACTCTTCGGGGGCTATAAAAACTTCGAACGTCCTTCCTCAGCGATAGGGTTTTCTGAACCCACGTTGATGCCGCCGGAGAGGAGCATCGCAGTTCATCCCCGAAGCCAGGTAAGCCCCTGACCACCTCGTTTTCTTTCCTGCATTTCCTCCTCCCGATCCACATGGGAGGACAGATCAATTACAAAAAAAAAGAAAGAAAAGAAAAGAAAAGAAGAAGAAGAAGAAGAAGAAGAAGAGGAGGAAGGGAAGGGGAAGGGCTTTACCTGGGGTCTTTGACGGCAGATCTATCGCGGGAAGCGGTCGCAGGCTCGGCCACAGCCGTCCTGCGGGCGCTGCTGGCCGGTCGCGGGCTTCGTCGGCTTCGGCCGATCACCTCCCAAGCGATCCGGCATGGTGGTCTTCCCCCTTTGCTTCGCGGGAAAAGAGGGGAGATCTAATGAATCGTGAAAGGAAAAGAAGAGAAGAAGAAAAAGGGAAGAAGGAGAAGGCCAACCGCCGCGGCTTTTCTTCTGTGCATCTCCTCCGCGGGAAGAAGGAGAGGGCCGATTGCCATGGACGCCGCCGGCCATGGTTCAGCTCCTGCAGACCTCGCCCTCCTTCCTTCGTGGGAGAAGAATGGAGAAGAGAGGAAGGAAGAGTCGGGAGAAGAGAAGAGGAGGAGAAGAAAAAGAAAGAAGAAAGCAAAGGAGAAGCTTCGGGAAGAAACAGGAAGAGAAGAAAAGAAAAGGAAAGAAAAAGAAAAAGAAGGAAAAAGGAAAGAAAAAGAAAAGAAAAGAAAAGAAAATAGAAAAAAAAGAGAAAGGAAAGAAAAAAGAAAAGAAAAGAAAAGAAAAGAAATAAAATAATAATAATAAATAAATAAAAATATAATAAAATAAAATAAAATAAATAGTAAAGTTGAGAATAGCAAATAATTGATTTTATATGATATTAATAGGTACAGTGGAGTTGCCCAACTGTACTTAAGGATTCGTGAGCGAATCAATGTAAGTAAGCTTGGCACTGATCTTAAAGTTTTTTCTCAAAAATTATGATATATTTTTCTCAAAAATTACGATCAAGTATATGATTGCATGTGATTCATGAATTTGATTAAAGAGCATTCTTCATGAATATTTGATGGTGTATGAGTTATGAAATTATGATTATGTTAGACTACATAAAAAATGATATTTGAGACATGTTTATGCATTTTAAATTATATGATGCCATTTATCATTTTCCAACCTATTTATGATGATTATGATTTATGAAAGAAAAAGAATATGATTTATGAACTCTCAGATAGCTATGACCACCTCTAGAAATAGAGGCCAGTCGACACCCTGGAGCTAGCATCCAAAGAATAACAGGCCCTCTGCTAACGGGTTAAAGTTGGTAACGAATAACAGAATTAGTCGACTAAGATTAACAGGCACTGTCACGGGATTATAGTGACCATAGCAGCACATCCGTCTGAGAGTATGTTTTATAAAGTATGGATAAATGGCAATATTTCTATATGACTTGCATTATCATGGTTATGAACTTTCATGGATGGATCATGCATTGCTTTATGACCTGATTTGTGTATATCATCTATAAAATGTTTTATTTTACCACAACTGTTGGCTTTTTAATCACTGCATTGGCATAATTGTACTTGATCAAATAAGATAGTACCTGGTTACTTACTGAGCTGTGTAGTTCATGCCTTTTTATCTACTTTTTTCTACAGATGAATAAGACTACTAGGAGCAGGGAGCTTGGTGTTATTCAGGGTTGGGGTAACTGAAAATGTTATGTAATAATTAATTTTAGAAGCTCTGTACTGTTCCAACTTCATGAATAATGTTATGACACTAGTAAATGAAACTATTTATTTTTATTATGAAATTTTAAATGGCTTCGTATTATTGTGTGCATAAGATTGCAATAGCACGGCCGTGTCATGATCCGGATTTGGGGCGTGACATTTATTGGTATCAGAGCTTAGGTTTAAGATCATTGGGATTATGACAATTAAACTATCAGAAGCTAGGTTTAAGATCACTTAGGATTGCGATATGAATGATACAAGAACTTAAGGTTTAAGACTACTAAGGACTGTGGCACAAGTGGCTTTAAGTTGGAAGTTTAAGATCATTGAGGATTGTAACAAAATTGGAATCAGAACAAAGGTTTAAGAGCAATAGGGAATGTGACAAGAATATATGAGAGCTTAAAGTTTAAGATCACTAGTGATTGTGATAGAAATGTAGCAAATTTTTAAATTATGATTAAATTAGATTTTGACTAATATTAAGTGGAGTACTAGCCATGGAATATTAAAGTACATTGTGATTGTTTGTGTATTAGTATATAAGTGATTTTGGAAGATCAACTTGATATTGGGTACTGTGGATAATACTTCTAGTTTGTAGTTAATTATTTTGATGGCAAGATAGGGTTCATTCATAAGTTGTTTAAGGCTTGGACAAGAAAAGATTTTATATTCTTCGAGAATGAAATATGTATGACAATTATGCATGAAACTGTTATATAGAAAGAAAATATATTTGAGGATGAGACTTTAAAGTTTTTCCTTTGTTTACTTGGAATATGAAATATTAGATGTTTTCCAATTACAATGCGAATTGGTATTTTGATTGAAAGTCATCTAGTAAATTTTGAGAATAATTATCAATCTTGAAAAATATTTGAGGCTCAAATGCTCTACTATGGATAAAGTGTAGTAGTTTATGATCCTGCAATAAATCAATTAAATGAATATTAGTTGATGTTTTGACCAAAAAAAAAAAATAAGTCAAGGCTATGAGTTGATTTTGGATTTTGTATCACCATTGATGAAATGCTAATGTGATATCATGAGAGGCCTAAATAAGTTTAGCCAAAAAAAAAAGAAAGATTTGGGATGGTTGAATGTGCTTATGAATAAGTTAATTTGAAATCTTTTAATTCATCGGAGTATAGAATTAATATTCTAAAAAAAAAAGAAATCAATATCAAATTGTAGAATGGAATTATCAAGGAAATTTAGAGTTGGCTTAGCTCGAATTGGATTTAGAATATGATTACATGATAAGTCAATGATGCAAATATGGCAATTATCTCGAGGATTAACCTTGATCTAGTATGCATCGGAAGCAAGGATAAAAAAAAATAATTTTGCTTGGATATTAAAAAAAAAAAGAATGATGATGATATGGGCTCAATTGGAAATGTAAGTGGAATCAGCAATAGAGTTTGATATGGGAACATGTTCAATAGCACATGATGTTTCACAAGTTGTATTTAGTGATCTTTGTTTCTAAGATTTGAAATAAATTGTTTCATCTCTAATTGATGGGCAATTATTAAATACCTTTGTTTACCACTGAGAAGCAAGTTTAAATTGTTTCATGAGGAAGGTGAAAGTTATGCATAATAATTCCACATATCATTGTCTAGTGGAAGGAGCACAAGAGAAGAAGATTTTTTTTTTTAAATAGAGATCTTACGATAAAAGTATGCATCCCTTTCTTTTAATGGATATGTGAAATTCAGAATCACCTAGCAATGCTAAAATAGGGCAGATTATTGTTCATGCAATTTAAGGATACCTAATATAACATATTAGGATATTGAGAAACAATTTCAAGAAGTTTACACCTTCCGAGCTTAAAATTTTCCAAGATGACTTGAAAGTTCATCTCTTACTAGGAAAGAAGGCTCATTTTCTACGGATGAAGTTGCTGAAGATGGAAAATTTGTTTAAAGCATTTGTCACTTATTTAAGGAAAAAAAAATTCTAGCTAAGTAAATTCGATCAAGATGGAGGAAAGATTTTGAAGTGTAAATACACATGTGGTGGAAATATTTATGATGATTTTGTTAACAAACCACATAAATTATAGTTTGACCAGCTAAGCAATTTTTCTATGGAGTTACAGAGAGTGAAGAAGAGAATTGTGGTATTTTCATTACTGGCTTATATGAATTAAAGGAGAAAAGTCACAACTTTAGAACTGCCTGTGTAGCCCTCAACTCAATCAATATCCATCAACTGCTTCTCCAAACTGTATGAATGAACTTAGTAAGTATCAAAAAAAAAAAAGGTGGTAGGATGCTCAATCCCTTAGCAGCTAAAAAAAAGGGTTTCTGCTATTAACAAGGAAGGAATCAAAGAAGAGAAACAAGTTCATCAAAATGATTGCAAAAGGCAGAGAAATGAGGTATTTAATAGTTCTGTTTGTAGACAAGTAGTATTTTGATCAAAAGTTATTAGTGAATCTAAAGGATTTTGATGTTTTGAATCAGAGTGCGCAGCGAAAACATAATGATCTGAATTATTTATCTAAGTTGGTCAGAAGTATTATTTCTTTGATTCAGAAAGTTTTAATAATAAAAGATTTGATTTGTTTTCTTGTGTAGTAGAACTTTTCTTGATAAATGAAAGAAAAATGTTCTGATTTTTGGATGTCGTTGTGCTATCTTAGATTCTCCAATTTTATGTCGTGTTAAAAAATTCTTAGCGTCTTTTGACTAGAATTAATGGATCATCAATTTTGATCTTGGATTTGGAATATATTGGTATAGACCTCCTCCCTCCTAAATCTAAAGCTTGAATTTCTTCAATTAAGATCAACCCTCTATCTGATTGAAAGGAATTGCAGTTGTCAATCAACTTTGATGAATATCTATTAAGGGTGGATTAGAGTTGTTTATGATCTAATCTTGTGATAGATCGGTTAATTGAAAGAAGTTGATATTTTGACAAGGAAACTTAATGTTCTTATTCAGAATTAAAACGTTGTTTTTTTTTTTGTTTATAAGAGAAAAGTTTGATTTAAATCGCTTACCAAAGGAATCAAATGTGGAAGTATCGGACCTTATTCTTTCGATAAAATCTAATGATGAAGTTGTATTGATAAGTAGAATTATTAGAAGACTTGAGTTAGTTTTCTAGTGGAGAAGAATGTTGTTGATTCTATGGATAATTTGGAGGTAGCTATGTAATTTTCACCAATGGGTTCTGTTATAGTTGACTATTCTTGGGAGAATCTTGGGAATCTTAAATTTAGTGTTAGCAGACTGACAGTTCCTTGGTTGGGCTTAGATCTGGAATGCTTTAATATTCATTCCCTACTCCTAGTTATGACATTGTCAATCTATCTAAATGAAAGGGTTTGAGGTTTTTCTAGGATAAAGGTTGATCATTAATTCATGGGTAAAGTTAAGAGAAGAAAAAGGATTATAGATTATGAAAAGTATTTGATGCTAATGCTTTAACCTATTTGCATTAAGCGATTATGATATCTGTCCGGAATTAATCATGAACAATTAATTTCTTGGGCAAACAATTATGGTATTTGAAATCCAAGGTTGAAAGATTAGCCTTCTTTTGGAAGAGATCAAAACATCTCCTATGTGTTATAGGTAGAAAGGGTCAAGTTTTGAGATGCCGTGATTTTGCCAAAAATTTTGTGAGTAAGCACTCTCTGAGCAAGACTACTTTGGAGCTCGAGAATGATATGATGGTTACATACCTTCAAAGTTTGAAGCTCCAAGTAAGTTAATTTCGAGGACAAAATTTCTTTTAAGGGGGAAAGAATGTGAGAGCCCAGTTCATTAACCGGCCCGCATACAGCTAGACCAGTGGGCCAGGCCTATTGGCCGTTGCGGCCTCTAACTCTTCGGGGGCTATAAAAGCTTCGAACGTTCTTCCTCAGCGATAGGGTTTTCTGAACCCACGTTGATGCCGCCGGAGAGGAGCGTCGCAGTTCATCCCCGAAGTCAGGTAAGCCCCTGACCACCTCGTTTTCTTTCCTGCATTTCCTCCTCCCGATCCACATGGGAGGATAGATCAATTACAAAAAAGAAAGAAAGAAAAGAAAAGAAAAGAAGAAGAAGAAGAAGAAGAAGAAGAAGAAGAGGAGGAAGGGAAGGGGAAGGGCTTTACCTGTGGTCTTCGACGGCAGATCCATCGCGGGAAGCGGTCGCAGGCTCGGCCACAGCCGTCCTGCGGGCGCTGCTGGCCGGTCGCGGGCTTCGTCGGCTTCGGCCGATCACCTCCCAAGCGATCCGGCATGGAGGTCTTCCCCCTTTGCTTCGCGGGAAAAGAGGGGAGATCTAATGAATCGTGAAAGGAAAAGAAGAGAAGAAGAAAAAGGGAAGAAGGAGAAGGCCAACCGCCGCGGCTTTTCTTCTTCTCCCGTGCGCGTCTCCTCCGCGGGAAGAAGGAGAGGGCCGATCGCCATGGACGCCGCCGGCCATGGTTCAGCTCCTGCAGACCTCGCCCTCCTTCCTTCGTGGGAGAAGAATGGAGAAGAGAGGAAGGAAGAGTCGGGAGAAGAGAAGAGGAGGAGAAGAAAAAGAAAGAAGAAAGCAAGGGAGAAGCTTCGGGAAGAAACAGGAAGAGAAGAAAAGAAAAGGAAAGAAAAAGAAAAAGAAGGAAAAAGGAAAGAAAAAGAAAAGAAAAGAAAAGAAAATAGAAAAAAAAAGAGAAAGGAAAGAAAAAAGAAAAGAAAAGAAAAGAAAAGAAATAAAATAATAATAATAAATAAATAAAAATATAATAAAATAAAATAAAATAAATAGTAAAGTTGAGAATAGCAAATAATTGATTTTATATGATATTAATAGGTACAGTGGAGTTGCCCAACTATACTTAAGGATTCGTGAGCGAATCAATGTAAGTAACCTTGGCACTGATCTTAAAGTTTTTTTAAATTACTGTTTATATACAATTATGAAAATGTATTGATTATAATATATTTTTCTCAAAAATTACGATCAAGAATATGATTGCATGTGATTCATGAATTTGATTAAAGAGCATTCTTCATGAATATTTGATGGTGTATGAGTTATGAAATTATGATTATGTTAGACTACATAAAAAATGATATTTGAGACATGTTTATGCATTTTAAATTATATGATGTCATTTATCATTTTCCAACCTATTTATGATGATTATGATTTATGAAAGAAAAAGAATATGATTTATGAACTCTCAGATAGCTATGACCACCTCTAGAAATAGAGGCCAGTCGACACCCTGGAGCTAGCATCCAAAGAATAACAGGCCCTCTGCCAACGGGTTAAAGTTGGTAACGAATAACAGAATTAGTCGACTAAGATTAACAGGCCCTGTCATGGGATTATAGTAACCATAGCAGCACATCCGTCTGAGAGTATGTTTTATAAAGTATGGATAAATGGCAATATTTCTATATGACTTGCATTATCATGGTTATAAACTTTCATGGATGGATCATACATTGCTTTATGACCTAATTTGTGTATATCATCTATAAAATGTTTTATTTTACCACAACTATTGGCTTTTTAATCACTGCATTGGCATAATTGTACTTGATCAAATAAGATAGTACCTGGTTACTTACTGAGCTGTGTAGCTCATACCTTTTTATCTACTTTTTTTCACAGATGAATAAGACTACTAGGAGCAGGGAGCTTGGTGTTATTGAGGGTTGGGGTAACTGAAAATATTATGTAATAATTAATTTTAGAAGCTCTGTACTGTTCCAACTTCATGAATAATGTTATGACACTAGTAAATGAAACTATTTATTTTTATTATGAAATTTTAAATGGCTTCGTGTTATTGTGTGCACAAGATTGCAATAGCACGACCGTGTCATGATCCGGATTTGGGGCGTGACATACTGTCTCTATGAACTCGATTCCTTTAAGAAACCAAAAATGCAAGGCCACAACCTGCTGAACCGGGAATTCGGTCATTTTGTTAAAAAAAGAAATAGGAAAGCCAAATCTAACTCTGAAAACATATTAAGACCATCATTATTAGAATATTCACCATGCTATATATAAAAAGTAATCAATTCTAAAGATTCTAAGGCGTCTCTCATTTTAGGAGCTTAGTTTTTAATTACTTTTCAAATAGAAAGAAGACCTTTTAATTGATTTATGGCAACATCAATGTGCATGTCTTTATATGGTAAGTTATTACTAATTGAGTTAACAGCAAACAATATATCATGCCAAATATTAATGCCAAATAAGAATTCAAAATTTTCAATCTCATATATAGCTAAGCATGTAGCTCCACTCTTTATTTTAGGAGATTCACTAATTTTCACTAATTGAACTAAGGCATCTCTCATTTTAGGAGCTTAGTTTTTAATTGCTTTGATATTTTTAATACGACTTTTCCAACGTGTCTGTGACAAGAGTTTAAAAGTCAATATAAATATGTTATTTTGTAAAATTTTTCATCGGTATAGCAGAAATTAACACTCAACTTGATATAAGCTAGAGGACCTACGCTAAATCTAAGGCCCAACCCATTTTAAATCATCGATTTTTAATATAATATTTGTTCAAGTATGTCCAAGAAGATTCCTTAAGAAACAGTCTATTCTATTTTTCACTTGCCATTAATAAATTCGAACGAAAAATTAGATTTAGGAATATTTGTGGGAATTTTGTGATTTACTATAGATAAATTTTTAGCACTCGACAATTCCTTGAAAAATTCGGACGAGTTGCTGTATTTGGGGTTTATTTTAAAATTTATATATATATATATATAAACTTTTTTTAACTTGCCTTCTGCGTTTCCGTGCTCCCTTCTTCCCTTCTGGCTAAAATCTCCCTTCTCCCTTCTCTCTTCTCTCTTCTCTCAGCCGTCGCTTCTCTCTTTCCGCTCCTGCCCTCGGCGCCGGCATCTTCCACCTCATCGGCCGCTCAAAACGCGACTCCGGCCACCAGTACTTCCCCTCCATCGTCTCCCATGACTTCTTTGCCGCTTCCAACCCGTCCTCCCCCGCGATTGTCCAGCTTCTCCTAGCCCTCCATCTGTTCCCTCCTCTCCAACTTCTTAGCGTACGCCTGTAAGTCATAAATTATAACATGCTAAGATTTAGAATCACAAATAATACCGTATTCAAGTTTAAGGGATATACCTGCGGAAGACATATTGAATACGTTCTTCAATCACCTGGAATAATAGCGGCTGGATCTTCCCTTCCTTGCTCCTCACAAAAGATAGCCGTCAATGGGGCAAGCTATCAACCATATGGAGAGGAGAGGGGGACCTAGCCTATATATAGGAAACATAGAGGAGCCTTCCCATTAAAGGCTCCAAAACCCTAATTGGGTTTCCTGGCCTACATACCAAAAGTACCACAATAAATAGGACTCAATCCTATACATCCAAGGTGCACCAAAGCCCATAAAACAAAATGATCACACATCATATTGGGCTTAACCATAGTACCATTCTGAGCCATACGTCTAACCCGTTTTATAAAACAAAAATACGCAATCAGTGTAAGCCCATATTTTTGAAATTATTCTAACATTCTCCCACTTGGGCGAACACGGATTGTCATATTAATTTAAAAACTTTGTTTTGAAAACGACTCTCGGGTTAGACTACAAAAGTGGCCACACATATAGCTCAAATGATAATCACCTTGAATACATGATCCGGTCCAACAAGAACATCAACATTGAGCATGGAAGTCGTTACACCATTTAATCGATGTAAGACCACTCCACAGCTACAAATGCTAACATCCTTATCGACATGGATCCCCATCCTCCAACCAATGTGGTAGTATATAGTATGAAATTAGCACCAAAATGTGATCAAAGGTGTGCTAATTCATATCGGTCCTCATAAATGCTTCAAAAGAAGCCATATGTCTCAAAAGAGACTCACATCATGTCTTTATGCATTATATCTCGAGATCAAAATGATATCATAATAAAAGACATATGTGCAATGCATGCTCAAACATAATTATAATTTCTGTGCACAAAATACAGAATTATAAATAGGGAGATAAATATTTTTATAATTGGAAGAGGTTGTACCCGAAGCATATGGGTTGCCTACATACCCTGTAAAAAGGATCAAGCCAAAATATAGTTCTTTTACATAAATAACTCCCACTAACCAAAAACATCAAAGGTTTCCACAATGCCCATATTAGCAATATGTGTCTTAAAGACTTTCGTTGCGAGTCCCTTAGTTAATGGATCTGCAATCATTGCTTTTGTATTTATATGCTCTATTTTTTGTCTGCCCTTCTTTAACTTTATCTTTGACCACCAAGTACTTGATGTCTATATGCTTAGAGCCACCAGAACTCTTGTTATTCTTTGAAAAGAACACCGCTGCACTATTATCACAGTAGATGGTAATTGGTCTCGAGATGGAATCAACAACTTTTAGTCCAGAAATAAAATTCCTTAACCAAATGGCTTGGACCGTAGCTCCATAATATGCCACAAATTCAGCCTGCATAGTAGAAGAAGCCACTAGAGTTTGCTTAACGCTTTTCCAAGAAATGGCACCACCAGCCATCATAAAAACATAACCTGAAGTTGACTTCAGATCATCTTGACATCCTGCAAAATCAGAATCTGATTAGCCTACCACCTCAAGATGATCTGTACGCTGAAAGGTAAGCATAGAACCTTCAGTCTTTTTCAAATATCTCATAACTTTCTTAGCTGCTTTCCAATGCTCATGTCCTGGATTCGATTGAAATCTACTAAGGACGCTTACTGCATAGGCTATGTCAGGTCTAGTGCAAACTTGAGCATACATCAAGCTCCCTACAGCACTTGCATAGGGTATGTTCTTCAAAGATTCTCTTTCAAGTTCATTTCTTGGACACTGGGCTTTGCTAAACTTATCCCCTTTTACTATAGGTACATCACCGGGTGCACAATTTTGCATATTGAACCTCTCTAGGATGCGTCGTATGTATGTCTTCTGTAAGTCTCAAAAAGCCGCGGTCTCTATCACGCTGTATCTCAATTCCAAGTACAAAGGAAGCTTCTCCAAGATCTTTCATTTCAAAATTAGCAGATAACATTTTTTTTGTCTCATGAAGTAACCCTAGGTCACTGCTGGCAAGTAAAATATCATCCACATACAAAACAAGAAAAATGAATTTTCTCCTACTGATCTTGAGATAAATGCATTGGTCCACTGTATTTTCAACAAAACCAAGAGAAGTCACAACTTCATCAAATTTCAAATACCATTGTCGGGATGCTTGCTTGAGCCCATATATAGATTTGTTCAACTTACACACCAAATTTTCCTTTTAAGTCTAACTTGGATTTGTAAACCCATTTGCAACCTATGGTGTTAACATATGGTAGAAACTCAATAAGTTTCCAAACTCTATTTCTCTTTATAGAAAACATTTCATCTTCTATAGCATTCAGCTATTTATCTGAGTCAGGTCTTGTTAATGCTTCTTTAAAAGGGACGGGATCAATGTTACGCCCAATATTCGCTAGTAAATAGAAAATATAGCCATTAGACAGGGCAGACATTCTTTCTTTTTGTGATCTCCTAACCTGTGGTTCAAAAAACTAACTCAACCACTGTTGAAGGAGGAACGTGAGGCTCTTCTTGATGCCCACGTTCTTCATGAACTTTGGCAATCAGCTGAAAAATAACTCTTTCTTGTACAACGAAAATTGAAACCACAACTTGACTCGGTTCTGTAAACGTTTTCTTTAATACAGAACTCCTACTAGTACCAAGTACAAGAAAGAAATTTCTCCATAATGGACTCAATAATTTTGGTGCCATGATTAGGACTATAGAACTTATAGCCCTTTGATCTATAAATTCTGGTGTAGATTTGGGGTCTAATTTCTTTTCAGTATGATTATAAATCCTAACCTCAACTGGGCAGCCCCAAACTCTAAAATGGGCTAAATTGGGTTCACGTCTTGTCTACAATTCAAAAGAAGTTTTCTCAACAGCTTTACTAGGAACCTTTTTCAGAATGTATACGACAGATTTCAATGCTTCACCCCATAAGAATTCTGGCAAATTTGTTTTACTAATCATACTGCTAACCTTATCCTTCAGAGTCCAATCATGCTTTTCAGAAATACCATTTTGCTCAACTATTCCTGACACTGTGTATTAAGGAACTATCCCATATTCTTGTAAAAATCTCGCAAAATCACCCATGTTCTGACCGGACTCATCATATTTACCATAGTATTCACCACAACGGTCAAATTTCACAATTTTAATACTCTTCCCACATTGCTTTTCTATTTTCATTTTAAATATTTTAAATTTCTCAAGAGCGAGAGATTTATCATTACTCAAGTAAACATAACTATAATGCGAGAAATCATCAATGAAGGTTATGAAGTATTTGTTTCCAGATATAGTAGAAAGTAACGGTCCACTAATATCGATGTGAATAAGATCCAAAAGAACCATCGCTCCTAGTGGATCTCTTCCTTATAGTTTGAGTCAGTTTTTTTTTTTCTTCCTAATACAATCTACGTAAGTATAAATATCTGAAAAATTCAGAGAGGACAGAATGTCAGCTTTCATCAATCTTTCCATTCGCTCCTTTGAAATGTGCCATAAATGCTTATGCCACAACACAGAAAATTGATGTTTATTGATGGCTTAAAATATGTCAGTTGCATCAAAACCAACAGAGGCTCGATGACCAGATCTTTCGTTCCAAGCAATTGGGGAAATTGCATTTTGCCATTAATAGTAGGTATAGTACAAGCCTTATTGCAGGTGACTATATCATGAAACTGGACCATAAAACGACCATGCTAGCAGGTTCATATTGAATGTCATGGTTGCCAAAGGAGATAGGGCATGCCAATAAACTGTAGTAGGACTTGTGGAGTCCGCCACATATTTAGGACATATCAATTAGCTGTAGTAGTCCTCATGGAGTCTGCCATGATTTTAGGACATATTAAAGATGTTGGATGAATCTTGACAAAAATGTTGAGATGAGTTGACCTTTGTATTGGTTATGAAAAGGTCACATATTACTTTCTCTAATGTTTTGATTCCTTAAAAATTAATTTCAAGTTTGAACCAACTTAGGGGCTTTATTGTTTCAGTAAAAGGCTTGACCAAGATGGGGAGTCTGGAGTCTGGACCAAGGCACCCAACCAGCCTAAATCTGCTTCAAGTTCTACATGCATATAGCCTCAACTATCAGAAGTAGCCACCAGCCTGAATAAGGATTTTTGGTCCAACTTAGCTCAAATTTGATTATACTGGCTCGGTCTGCTCTTGAAGCAGCCCCTGTAGTCCCTTTCCGATGCTCAAATCAATCTCTTAATTGTCTATAAACATGCTGTCTCAATACTCAGCTCTTATAGAGCCCTCAGCTTACTAACTGTGACCAGTCTACTACTAAGTGCAGATTTTTGATCAGCAAGTTGGTCTGTTGCTCACATCACTCCATCCATTGCTGCTAAGTATGGATCTGTGATCAGCGGGCGGTTTGTTTTCCATATCAGTTCAACTGTTGTTTGATTCCAGAAAACCCATCATCATTTTATTTTTTTTTTTTACTTGAAAACCCTCATTAACTGCTGCCTAGAAAAGCCTAATGTTTATCGACACCTTCAGAATTCCCCAATAAAACCTAGTAGATGAGCTTGGGATCTATCTGTTTGCCTACATAAAACTTAAACCATTACTTGACTATCAAAATTGAAACCGAAGCCTAGCTCATGACTTGAGAGGATCTGCAGATTAGTGAAGAGGTGCTGAAATTACTAGTGCATCAGAGAGATCGTAGCTCGGTGCTGCTCCTCTAAAGCAAAATCTAAACCCAAGAAAACCCAGTGCTATTTCTATGTCTCATTTCCATCTCACATAATTATTTCCAGTCAAGGTTTCAACGGCAGACAGTTGGCTTGATAGGGAAGAGGCATTCAAAATTGCGGAAACAACATATTTTATTTAATATCATCCAAAAGTGATGCATGCAATCAATGGATGATAACATATCTATCTAATCAACTTGGGCTATTAATTAGATAGTCCGTAATCAAACTTGAAAAACATATAAATCTAATTACGGTAAGAGCCTTGGTGCATCATTGTAAAGTCACCTTTGGGCTAACAATACAACATGCTATAAGGTACTCTTATGACATATCATGAAGCCAATTAACAAAATCACAACAGCTTTCGAAACACCATCGCCTTTGGGCAGAAGAATGATTTTAGGCTAATGCAATCCCATTAATCACTTCATGCCATTTTTCTAAATCATCATACACAATAACACCTTCGGGCAAAATATTGCATGCAATAATCTAGAAAAATGCAATGCTACCTTTTTTTTTTTGAGAAAATCAGATAAATATCAGTGAATGTGCCACTTTGGTGGCTACCACCCACTTCAATTTCAAAATATTCTCTTAATGGAAAAATAAGGATAGTCTTTATGCCCAACAAAATGATAGTTATGTGACAAAATCATAACCATTAAACATGCTATAATCATAATCAAAATCACATGTGATTTAAAACAATAACACCTTCGGGCAAGATATTGCATGCAATAATCTAGAAAAATGCAATGCTACCCTTTTTTTTTTTTTTTGAGAAAATCAGATAAATATCAGTGAATGTGCCACTTTGGTGGCTACCACCCACTTCAATTTCAAAATATTCTCTTAATGAAAAAATAAGGATAGTCTTTATGCCCAACAAATTTTAATCACAAAATGATAGTTATGTGACAAAATCATAACCATTAAACATGCTATAATCATAATCAAAATCACATGTGATTTAAAACAAAAAATGTTAATCACAAAATTCAAGGTATATATGGCAGCAAGATATGTCAAAAATTTAATATTTTAATAATCAATATGCATGAGGGCCTTGATTCAGATTATTCAATATTTAAATAACAATTAAATGGGTTACTAACTCTTAACCCCAGCCCAAAATCCATTCTGGTCTATTAAATAAAACTGGGCTGGTTATATAAAAGAGCCCAACCTGCAACCATGGACCCATTGGGATTGGGCTTCACAAAACCAAGCCCAATCAAAAGAAAACCTAAAAAAAAATTTCTCTCTTATCTTCTTCCTCTAGCCGCCGCTGTACCCCCTTTTTTTTTTTTTTTTTTTTTTTTTTGTCTGGGAAGCAGCCCGTGGCTGCTACCCGTGGCTGCCCCATGGTGGCAGCCCGCGGGCTGCCACCCATGGCCGCCACCCGCGCCGGCCACTGCGAGCGGCCGGCGAGGCTCCCCGGGCCGCCGCGCGGCCGGCTGTGGGGTGGCCGGGAGAAGGCCCCCGACGCCGAGAGGCCCCCACGGCCTGCGGCCGGCCGTGGGGTGGCCGGGAGAAGGCCCCCACGGCCGAGCCTGCCGGCGTCGCCGCGAGGCCCCACGGCCTGCGGCCGGCCGTGGGGTGGCTTGGGACGCGCCCGCGGCCCGCAGCGGCGGCGGCGTCCGCCTGCTGTGGCGCCGTGGGGCGGCCGTCCGCCTCCCGGGGAGGCCGGACGCGAGTCCAGGGAGGCCTTGCCTCCCCTTCCCTTTTTTTTTTTTTTTTGATTCATGGAAGAAAAGCTTACGGGAAGGAAAGGGAAGAAGATGAACAGTGATTTTTTTTTTTTTTAATCCGAAAATCATATATAATCATATTTCATTCAAATCTAAAATAAAATAAAACCAGATATTTGATTATCAATGGAAGATCGATTTATGCACAAGATCCATTCACCAATGCATAAAATATATAAATCTAGATAAAATAATAATTGTATATGAAGGATTCTAATCCTAGCATGGAGGCTCTGATACCAATTGTAAGTCATAAATTATAACATGCTAAGATTTAGAATCACAAATAATACCGTATTCAAGTTTAAGGGATATACCTGTGGAAGACATATTGAATACGTTCTTCAATCACCTGGAATAATAGCGGCTGGATCTTCCCTTCCTTGCTCCTCACAAAAGATAGCCGTCAATGGGGCAAGCTATCAACCATATGGAGAGGAGAGGGGGACCTAGCCTATATATAGGAAACATAGAGGAGCCTTCCCATTAAAGGCTCCAAAACCCTAATTGGGTTTCCTGGCCTACATACCAAAAGTACCACAATAAATAGGACTCAATCCTATACATCCAAGGTGCACCAAAGCCCATAAAACAAAATGATCACACATCATATTGGGCTTAACCATAGTACCATTCTGAGCCATACGTCTAACCCGTTTTATAAAACAAAAATACGCAATCAGTGTAAGCCCATATTTTTGAAATTATTCTAACAACGCCCTCTTCTTTCTGCCGTCTTTTTGCCTGCTCCCCCTCCGCACAACTCCCTTTCCACTACGGCACCCCTCCTCGTCCCTCGACGCCGCCGTCCCCGCTTCGCCGCAGCCCCTTCCCAGCTCCCTTATCCCCACCCCGACCACCGTCCCTTCCCTGTCCCTGACCACCATCGTCCCCCACCTTTTCTCCCCTCTGCGGTGGGCCTTTCTTTGGGCCGGGTTGCCCAAGGATTGGGACGGCCCTGCTCGCCGATCTCCCTTTTCTTCCGCTGAAAAAGGAAAAAAAAAGAGAGAAGAAAATAGGAGAAAAAATTTTGAGTTTCAATTCTCTTTTTTTTTTCTTCTTCCATAAGTGGAAGAATTTGGAGAGAAAAGAATTGAAACTTAATAAATTTTTTATAATATATATTTTACTCTTAAATAAAAAGAATAGGATAAATATATGGGCATCTTTTGTTTTAACCTTTCGTATCTCATCTCAATCTCTATATACCCATAGGCGGCCTTGGAAGGTTTGATCTCTTCTCCCTTTCTTCTTACGATTCCATTGAATTGATTCCGTAAATATCTTGATCTTTCTTTTGGATTTTTCATCAGATAGGATACGGGGCTTTTGTTTTTAGTTAAAGATCTAAACTTTGAAGGGAAAATCTGAAGTAGATGCTGTTATTATTCATAGGGAATAAAGGGGGATCATGAGCTGTTATTATCTTTAAAATGATATCCGGCTCCACTCTCCCGTGAGCCAAATAGTTGTTAAACTATTCCATTCCTGAGCTGTCAATTTAGCTCTAACAAGGCGGTTAAGCAAGTTCAACTTTCCACCAGTTCAAATAAAGTATTGTAATCTAGAGTTTTTCTTCTTTTTTTTTTTCCGAAAAAAATGCTTGGCAGAGAGGTGAGACTGCTGTGCCTTTTCTTGCTGTGCCTGTAAAATTCTTTTGTCCCCCTGTCAGAGTAGTTCTGGATGTTTGCATAAAATTCTTCAAGGTTTCATTTCTCCATTCTTTCCATCTCATATGAAGAGCCATCAAACATAACATTGACTTATTGTTGGATTTTGATCTCACTCATGTAGCAAACAGATTTCGTATTTTTCCCCTATTTATTCCTGGTTCTTCACCCTGCAAGAAACCAACTGTTGGGATCTTCAGATGGAAAATTGCGTAGAGGAGATCCTTGGTGTTCATCTTTGCTTTTCTTTCAATATGCTGAAATAAAAGTCTGCTATGTTCCAATTGTAAGGGCAACTTGCTTCGTCATGTTGATACCACAAATTTTCATAGCAGTTGTCTTTGGCTTCTATTGATGTCCCCAGGAACTATTTGATGCAACATTAGCTTAAGAGATCCTTTAGCATTATTTATTTGATGCAATTCCCATGCCAAGGCAGCCTTGTTTCTTTGGTTCAGAGAACCAAATTTTAATCATCTCATACCTCCAATATCGACCAGGTTAATTCTTCCATTGAGTTTTCTGAAGCATTGGTGATTGATTCAGGAGACCTTTTTTTCTCATGTAAAAAGAGTAGTTTTTAAAAACCGCTTATCCGTACAGCAGCAGTTAAGAGGGAAGAAGCAAATGTTACCTTATGCTATTGATAAAAAGTTCTGGAAATGCAGCTTATCCGAGCTGATGGACTGCATACAGGCACATACGATCATTGGCAGATCTCTTTCTCTATTTTAGGAAAATAGTGAATGAATGTGCCTTGTATTTACCATCAATGCAAGTCTTCTAGGTAATATCATTCAATTTTGAATATGATTCGGAAGATGTTGGGGGAAAAAATGGATCATGGTCACCTCCGGGTCCAATTTTCAGCAACAAAAAATGTGTTGCACATTATTAGACATCATGGATGTTCCTATTTTGACTATCTTGAAAATAATAAAAAGGATTTTTAGTTCTATCCGCTTATCTATTTGCATATCTATTCATAAGCATGCTCCTTTTATAATAAAAATATTTTAATAAAAATGTTAAAAAAATATGTTTCTTTTCTTTTCTCTCCTAAACCTGAGGAAAAAGTTTATTCTATCCCTTTCTTTTCTTTTTCTTCCTCATTAAAATTTTTCATTCCTTCCTCTTTTCCCTCAAACTCCCAAACGGAGCGTAAGTTCGAGTCCTGAGCTCTCCACGCCGGCGTCGATCGCTGAGCACTTCGTCGGAGAAACCAGGTGGAACAACCGGCTGCGTTAACGCTAGTTTTCACTTTAAGATTCGTGTATTTGATGACGTGGCGTTCTGTGGAGGGTTACCCATTGGATCCGATCGATTAAGAGAATTTTTATTCCTCCAGGGCTCTCGAAGGAAGTTGTTCCGCCGACCCTACCATCTCCGCCGCGTCTCTTCTCTCTCATCGACTCTTCGTTCGGGATCGCTAGAAAGTCGAGGAGGCAGGCGAGGCGCGTCGTTACTCTTCTCTTGGTCTCGAATTTTAGGTCAGTTCTGAATTTCGATTTCTAGGGATTTCAGTTCCTTTCTTTTGGATGAATTAATTTTAATATTGGATTTGTTGGGGGTGCTCCATGGAGTTTCTTGTTTTTGATTCTTTCGAAGAAAATTGATGCCTGTCGGTTGTTTCTTTGGGTGTGGCAATGGCTTCTAAACTGAATCAAATCATAAAGGAATTGGAATTCTTTTCAAAATTTATCTGATATGTTAGAAATATGATTTATTAATTGCAAATAGCTTGTTGTGATTATGACAGAGTAGTTCATGAACAAATCAATTATCTGATAGAGTTCATGTTCTGAGTTAGTCCGCCTCCCTCCCCCCCAAAAAATCATGTTTGCGTGGATTATCTCGAGATAGGTAACCTTGAAGCCCCAAAAGTCCTATCCTTTATAATGAATCAGCAAAATCAATACAGTTCTATGTTAGCTCCATTTTTCAGCATACTGTATACGCCATAACATAAGTATTATTTCGTTCAGCCTTTTTGAATTCCACCTTTAGATATTTGGATGGCTGATACAATGTCAAATCTAATGAGAATGTATCTGTTTATACTAATTTTTCATCACATGTTTCTACGGGAATTTCAGTTTTGAAAATATCATGTGTCCTGTAGTGTCTTGAGGTTTTGCTTGTAACTAGGGTGGTTCATTTTGTAAAGCAAGTATATTGCAATATTGATGGTCATAATAGGTCACGATATCAGTGGATGTTGCGCCTAATGAGAGACATTGGAAATGTTTTGTAAGATGCTCTAATGGACAAAAGAAAGATCATGAAAATGAAATCTTAGATTGACTATAATTTTCACTGGTGATCATTGTTCATTTTGACAGAATTATTACTTTCAACTGCACTTTTCTCGCAACATTTATCCTTTGTATTATCTAATTGGAATTGTAAATATAATCTCAGTCATCTCTCAGTGGATCACAGACCACACAATCAATGGATCTGGAGACAGAGAACCGCCTTGCTGCATTACTGATGGAAGAGGCAAGGAGATTGCGCTTGCAAGCTGACAAAGAAGGTGTTCAAGTTTATCTCCACCAGCCTAATGTAAGGAGTCGTCCAAATTCACGGTTTCTCACTGCCACAGTTCTAGGAGTGCAACAAGGTTAGTTTTATTTGGAAATTATTGTTACAGTATTACTGTATTTTTGCTGCTGTTGTTGTTATTATTACTATTTTTATTACGATCATCATCATCATCATAATGGGATTTAAATAAAACTGGGTTGGATGGTCTCTCTAACCTGATTGGTCTTATGTATGCAGTCAGTTCTTTTAATTTGACCCACTGAAGGTAGTTCTCTCTCAGCCAAATCTCGACTAGAATTTTCAGTTCGTGTTTGATATGGAGAAAGTGTATTCTTGTCTCTTGATTCAGTTCTTTAGAGAGTTGTTCAACTCAGGTTGGATCTAGACTGGTTCCTGTTAGCTGTAAATCAAAGTTATATGATGGAAAGTTGCAGCGAACCTTATACAGGTTCGCTACCACCTTTTTGAATAAAAAATAACTTTTCAATGATAAGGGTTTAGAGTGTTCTGAAAGGTAACTAGAATTTCATGCAAGTCACACGTTTCTATTAAGAAAATGACTTGACGAGGGGAGTTAATTTTAGCAACTAAGGCTTTTCACAGGGTTAAATTAATTTCTATTTTCTTGATAGATATGCTACTATAACTTCTTTCATCTCAGCAGCCCTCACACATTAACATTTTAGAGGACTCTCTTAAAAACAATCCTGATTCTTGAGCTTAATACTTAATTTTACCATCAGCTGGAAAGACTTTTGATCGGATCCTGTCATATTCTAAATAGCTTATTTATGACAATTTCTGCTCAAACTAGGATTGATAACAAATCCTCTACGGAAACAAAACAAGACAGCTTATTGTACCTACTTATTGACTGTATGTTGGGCACACATCAATTTTCTAATTGAACCTTCAGACGTGTGCTTGTAGACCGCTCCCTATGTACATGAATAATAACAGGCATATAGAATGAAAAAACCTGGAGTAACCTATTACTAGTTTGTTTTTATCCAGCAGACTAATACAACAGCACTTTTCAAGTAGTTCTCACTTCTTGAAGGTAGAGGTTTTCACATTCTGAAAGGCAAATCGGAAAATGCACATGAAACACTGATCACACTACTGTCATTGCATGAACTCCTTTCTCTAGAAGGGTTGTGCATTCATCAAGACTCATTATATATTGAGTAATAAGACAATCTCTGTATGATAACCAAGCAGTCTCTGATAAACTTTGCAACTAGCTTTCTTTCTTGTGCTGATATATACATGGGGCAGCGGTATAGGACTACTAGGTGATTGGGAAAAGAAATCACCGGACCCCATTTTTCTCTATGTTTAGCCTTTCCACTCCTGGCAGAGGCAAGGGAAAGCAAGATATCAGCTAACAGTTTTTCTTAGATTTTTATTTTTAGAAACAGTGAAATTGTCTTTCTCCGTGTTAAACAAATCCAATTTGCCAGCATCTATATTTGCAACATTCCATGGATAAGATAAGCATAGTTTGCTTTTGTTGTCACAACATATAGAAAATATCTCCCATCTCTGCCCCATTATATTTGATCCTTTCCTGTTTACTGAAATGGTCCTGTTTCTTCGTTAAGCTTATTTTCTTCAATAAGCCGTTGTTTTCATTAAATTCTATTATAAGTTGCATTTGATGATGAAGGAAAGCACTCATCAAAAATTAAGTGTGAGTAATTTGTTCATTGAATGTTTCAATTACACTCACTTGTTTAATTACTTTCTATCAACATATGCTGCTGTCCATTTTCTATTACCATTGAGATCAATGTCCTAGGTCGTAGAGTGTTGCAAATGATTACAGCCTGGTCTTAGTTCTGACGAAACAGTTGGTTAAACTCCTTGATTGGACTACTTAAACCTAGCACATGGACCTTATTGAGATCATATGTAGTTCATTAAAGATGATAAATATGCTGACGGATCTACTTATTCACTTATGTAAATCCTCAGTAAAGAAAGGCATTTTTTACAACAAATTACAAAAATGTCGTTGATAAACCACAGTCATCTTACATTCTCATTTGAACTTCAGTCTGGCTACAGAAGGGTCAGCTATAAGACCCCTTTAATAGGCTTATCATGTCACAAGTTCTACACTAATTTAGAAATAAATTGAAGGCATTTCAAGGATTAAACCAACTGGCTGCCCTAGCTGAATCCTCTTAGGACGCCCATTATAGGGACCAACAGCTTGTTCTTATTGTTTTTTAGTTAGGGCTTACTGGTCACTTGTGTTTTCTCAAATTTGAGTCCAATCATGCTACAAATATGAGACTAAATAACCATTATTGGGTGCCCTGTGCTAGTGTTTTTAGATGTTCATTACACCCTCGAAATAGGCCTGCCAAGTAAATCTAAAATCTGTTGATGTTGGAGAAACAAAATTAAGCCTAAAAGGACCCCTAAAGATCAGATCGAAAGTTAGGAAAGAAGCTAACTAAATGGGCTGGAATTTAGATCACTTGGAATCAAATAAAAGGGGCAACCAGATCTTGGTGGTCTTTTCTTTGAACAATAGATGTTTGCAGTAAGGCCCTCTTTAGAGGGTCCATTGTCCTTGATTGCATCATATTTGCTTGAAGAGGATCAATATCCTATTTCTTGGTTTGTTGGAGGATGGAATAGTAATTTCTTCAGCCATTATGTCTTACCTTGTAGAAACGTTGAGAATTTTTTGGTATGATTGATGCCTCTTGGTGCAAATAGATTTCTTTGAGAATGCACAGTCAGTTTATTTGTTTGTAATTGTTAGGAAAGTTTATTAAATGCCTTTTTAGCAGATGGCAATCATGAAGAGTTAAATGGATGGTAGGTTGTTAATTTGAGAAAAAAGACCAATAGATATCATATCCATGGACACATCAGCACTGCAGTAGCTATTGTAAACTTGAGTAATCATAGCACAATGAAGAAGCATGTGTTTTAGGGGAAGGCTATGCTTTACTGGGAAAAGAAGGATAGAGAAAGGTTAGGCTCTTAATAATTAAGAATAAAGGGAGGGCTAGAGGGGTAGGAGTGAGATAAGGTGATGTCTTGAGAAACACGGAAAGTGCATGTCATGTTCAGAGATTTATCAAGGAAGATATGTATTTTCAAATAACCTATGCTTCTGTTTGAAGCCCAGAATATAGATTTTTAAGGAAATAGTCCTTGGAATAGATTTGAGTATGCAATGGCGAAAGTTGATAGTCCTTGCAATAGATGAAGGACCTGTTTCGGTGCCCCCATAAGCTATTCCAGTGATAAGTTCCTCCCCCCATCAAATCTTAAGAGAGAGATAGTGAAGGTAGAGGAGAATTAGGCAACAATAGCAGAAAAAACTCGATGCATCAGGAGATTTTGGATCATAGAATTTATAAAAAAGAAGGATACTGGAGTTTTCTTAGAAGTGATTTCCAGTATCCCCTTTTCTGGGGATTGCAGAGGCTAAAGTTTCCTTCATTAGAAAAAATCTTTACTCTCTCCCATGCTAACTTCTTAGGTATATTCTTGGGATAGCTTACCAGCACATCCAAACAAGCCCAGCATGTTCTTAGTTATTTTGTCTTGACTTTTCCATTCTGCTAATGTGCATTATGATCATGCATATTGACACAAGGCATCTTCAGGGAAGAAAATTAGTAGACTTCATGAGATGTTCTCCTTTATATCTTAGTTTCGAAACTAAGGGTTTATTTGGATGGCTGAGCTGAAAATCCTATTGATTCATGGATTGGGCCAGCACAAGCAACAAAATCATGGGATTATAGGTTGGGTTAGGCTTATATTCATAAGTATCTTGGAATAGCTTTGGAGTGGGCCGGCTCGAATTTCTTAGGAAGAAAAAAAAAAGGCCTACTGGTCTTTAATTCAAGTCAGCCCACTCCAAAGCTATTCTTGGGTACTTATGAATATAGGCTGAGCCCAGTCTGTAATCTCATAATTTTGCTGATTGTGCCGGCCTGATCCATGAATCCAATTGGATTTTCAGTGCAGTCATCCAAACAGACCCTAAGAGTAGGTTGGAGAGTAGGTTTGGATGCAAAAGACGGAAGTGGGGTTCCTAAATTTCATACAGGAAGATTTTGATTGTGGAAGATCATGGGAAACAGGAGCAAGATTTTGAAGAGTTTCTACAGCATGTGGCTGCTCCCTAGGTGGAAGATTTTGGTTACAAAATTTTAAAATGAGAGGAAGTGGAAAGCATGGATATTTAATATTGCATGTTGCATCTCTATATGATATTTGTTAGGATATGTATCAGATATTTATCTTATATATCAGACTTCTTAAATATATAAGGAGGCCTTTGAGAATTCCCTGGTATGCCAGAATACCTTCCGAATGCCTTCATGGATGAAGCGAGGGCTTTCTTTTCTTTCGTTGAATGTAGACCTTCCTTCTAATGATGGGTGGTTAATTTTAGATTTCATGATGTCAGTCTTATTGTATGGAGTTAGGTTATGTTGTCTATAAATTAAATGGTGATATGATAAAGTTTATGAATGTCTACGTTACTGCATTCAGCATGGAGTATGTTGTGTTTTTATATTACCATATTCCATCCATGTATCCTACTTTCCAATATTTTCTTTATTGAAGTATCTATATCATGTTGTATTTGTATGTAGTATCTGTATCCTTGCTTCAGATCAGCACATAAGACCTTAACGACCTTACAGGAAAGTATGAATGATGGTTCAAAACCTATACACCATTGGCATACATAAGAATCTTCATTCATTTTAATCTTAGTGTGAAAATGCACTGGAAGGATAATTAGATAGAAACAAATTACCTCCTTAAGATGCATGACAAGTGAGTCTTCTGAAAGAGCATGCTATAAAACAATGGTTCTAGAATTAATGGGAAAATTTGTAGCCCATGTCGATTGATGAGTGTCAAGGGTTAAGGAATAAATTCTAGGACATCTATGCAAACTAGATACAATTTGAAAATTGGATAACTTATTAGATTGAAGTAAAGGTAAGAAGAGAAGTATGTTCTAGATCTAGAACTAGAACATGGAGATGGTATAATCCATGCAATAACATAGGAAGGTGACTATGAGATCTTGTTGGCCTCTAGTCTAAAATTCTTGCATGATGTATACAAAGTCTGAGGAAATTGGTCAATGATGATATATGAGCTAGCAAATAAGAAATTTATGCCAAAATTCATGTAGGTGGAGAGCATCAAAGATTTACTCGAGATTTATGCTAACGTGGCTATATGCCATTATGTCTTAGAACTTACATGTCGACATGCATGTGAACCAAGAATTTAAGCATATCTTGATTGCTAGATGACACTTATGCTTGTTATGTTAAATCATGATAATAGATAAGGTTGAAACTTAAAATCACTAATCACAATTATGGCAATAAAAAATATTTTAATTTAGTTTTTTAAAGAATTTCATTGTTAGGACTCAAATTCAGGTCTCTTGGGTGAGCTTTTGTCTTCCCCTCCCAAGAAAGCAGCTTCCCGACATGTCTCCAATAGTGTTGTTGCCCAAAACCTCCAAATTGGAGCTTTTCCCTAGTAGATTTTTTTTTCAGCTTTTGGAGGAAGGAGAAAGATGTTTCAAAATTTTTACCAAACACCTAAAGATATCCCAAAAGAGTCTCTGTCTCTCCAAGAACGGCTTTTTGGCCCTCTAAAAGCAATGCAAAATGGGGCCTGAGTTTAGTATTTCTAGAATGGGGGGTGGTTGAGACTGTCAGAGGAAACAACAGGGTGCTAAAACTTGGAAAATTTCTAATGCAACTTGTAGTAAATCCATTGCCAACTTGTTTCTCACTGGTTTCACCAAGATCTTATCGTTTCACAGGCACTTTTGACAATTTTCTCTCATGTTTTTATTGGTTGTTTCCTATTCTTTGCTTTGGAAATCAATTTTAATCCTCATGGGCATTCCCTTTATACTATTTATTCCATGTGTATTAGGGAAGTATGGCCTTATGACAAGGAAAATGCTCCAGTAAATTGTTTATATAGCCATGCAGGGTAAAAAAGACTGACTAAACATTTAATAACTAAGGTAACAATGGTGGTGAAGGCTAGTGATAAAGGCAGAGTAACCTAGTGTCGAGCACCTCAAATCCTAAAAAGGCTTTTATGAAATTTGAAAACTTCCAAGTAGAGCTTGAATTTATAACAGAGCAAAAATCTTCATAACAGCTCAACAATCCCTGAACCAGTGTTTAGAAAGTGGGCTTGGCAGCTAGGTCTTTCAAATAGCACAAATGCTGTTTGTGAGTGCATATACAGTTAGTATTTATAAAAGTTAGAAAATAAACTTGATAAACATAAATAGATAACAACGAGTGAGAAATTAGAAATAAACAAGTGAACATTAAGAGAAAAAATAAGGAAACTTGAGTATACATTTGCACACTTATTTGGGAGCCTATTTTAATATCTCCACTGAAAGAAATGGTATGTACTATTCTCTAATTTCAATTAGGTTAATGTAGCAAAAAATCTACCCCTTAGTAAATAAAGTGGGGCGAGTGGAGTGTGTGTATATGAGTGAATGTGAGAGAGAGAGAGAGAGAGAGAGAGAGAGAGAGATGAGGCATGGACCACTGATGCAGGCCACTTAGGCCTTGTGTGGGTGCCTGACTACCTGCTATGGGGCACCACTGCATCCGGGGATGAACAACCTGCTATGGTGCTTCGCTGCATACAGGGATTACATTCGTGCAATACATTGTGATTGTGGGACAACATCTGCATGTGTGGGTCCATTTGCAGCTACATGGACTGCATTTGGAAAAAGTGGCTTAAACAATAAGATGAAACAACCTAAACAAACATGTAAGGGAAATGATTAAGATATTAAAGAATGGACATGAAAAGAAGACCTAAATTGGATACCATTAACTAAAACAGAATACAAAACCGTCAAATGAGTATTGTAATGGGTGCTATATGGTTCATAAACACTCAAATAAACCTTAGTAGTATGAAGTTAAAAGCGGGGTAAAGATGCATAGTAGGTGCTGTCAGACTATTGTATATGGCTCAAAAGTCAGGCGGTAGCCATAACAGCAGATGTGCATTATAAAACTCAAAGCAGGTGAATCAGATACTAAGATCTGTAGAACCAGTAGATAAGTCTTCTTTGGTGGCTGATGAGATCTAAGGTAGAATTGTTGAATCTAATCCGAATTTCGCCTGCTTGAATATCAGAAAATGGTATTTGGTAAATTGAAGTTTGCTGTTCTTATTGAATCGAATGCCTTTTACACTCCTTGGGATGGTTATTAGGGTCAAAATATGGAGCATGTTTCAGGTTTAAGATGATTAGAATCGCAAGATGCCATCCTCAGTACAAAAGATTTATCTAGACATTATATTTAAAAAAACAACCATGTAACGTATGTGCCAAGACTAACATTAATTACTTTCTGGTGCCTTTGGAGATCAGATTTGGTGTCTGCTTAGTGAATTGACTCAGGTAAGTGCACCCAGTCCCTCTTTTGTAATTTTGTCCAAAAGCAACCTGGCAAATTTCAGATTATAACCTATTTCGATATCCCAACGAATGGAATCAGTCCAAGATACTATTCCAGAGATCCCTTCTCAATCTTAGACCTTTTTTGGGCCCTTAACAGCTTAAAGGCATGCATAAACCTCTTTTGGTTGTCCTGTGACTTAGTCATCATATCAGAGCATCACTGCAGCCGTAGAGATTTCTTATGACACTTTTTGTGCCCATCCCACTATTGGCTTTATTTACGTATTGTGAAAGCTAAGCATAATACCTTATTTCTTCTGATCATCTTATCTGAGCTTCTGCAAAAAGTGGCACTTTAAATCAAAGACCGGGGGCAGCACGCCACAAGGATTTAAATACATAGGTGATGCGCTGTTCAAGTGATTTTGCCACCAAGTAATGTTCCGCAGCTAAAGTCTGAAAACTGTATCATTGTCACTTAAAATAGATATTCTTGTTAGGACAAAGGCAGCAGAGGATCATTTCTGCTTGCATCTTACCAGTGGCTGCGATCCCAAGGTTGTCTGGTAGACAGTGGTCTGCACTGGTGGTGAAACTGCAAATTTTCAAATTTCTGTTTAAGGTCAATATGTCACTTGTTTATTAGCAGCTTCTCTAAGAAATAGCCAAAACTTTACTGAAAGCAATATTCTTTGCATCTTATCAATCTAATTTTGCTTGTTGAATTTTTTCATCATTTACAGAGTCCTAGTTTTTCTCCAGTGTGTTGGATGTTTATGTCTGACTAGTTGGCTAATATTATTTAAATGTTGATTATTCTTCAGCAAATCGAACTGTCGAGGTTGGTGAAATGTGGCGTGCTCGAGAAAAGGAACTGGAGTTGGAGGCTAAGCTGAAGAGTGGCACAAAAGATGAAAGCACATTGAGGGCTGACAAACAGCACACTAATTTGATAAAATCAAGTTCTAGTTCAAGGCACAAACAAGCCAATAGAGATCCTGCTGTTTCTTCTTCATCGAGCAAACGGGGTCCTGAGGATCGCAACTTTGATGATGATGATGGTCTAAGGGATGCTGAAATTGAAGAGTTTCTTCACTCAAGGTAAGCAATGGCTGATCATCTCGTTATTTTGTCATCGGACTGAATATTGCATTAACTATGGACTTGCCGAACATCAAAGCAATTGCAATTTTCTGGCATGTCATTTAACATGTAAACTATGTTTGTAATCTCCTTTTAGACAGTCCTTTGGTTTTTATAGTCTATTGATTTTATATATATTCAGCTTCATTAAGAGTAAAGTGCCACTTTGTGGTTGCACTTCACGAGTAATTTGTGTTGAGCACAGGATGGGTGCTTTTATTGCTTTCTCTGATGTTCCTCATGGACAAGAACTCCTTTGTGTTGCATGCCAGGGCCAAGCGAGGCAGAGGTGCCATAGGTTCAAGGATGGATGAACCTGGTCCATATCTCTCATCAACATATTTAGATCATGATGGACAGCCCTTGTTGAATCCTGATGTGCGGGTGAAAGAAGAATGGGAACGCCGGGTTCTTGGTCCAGAAAAGCCTTCTGTTCTAAGATCTTATGAGCTGCTTAAAGATGATTCTGATATAAAGGTTAAGACTGATGATTCATGTATCGCAAAGAAACACCATTCCAAAGAGAAGAAGAGATCAGAGGAGAAAAAGTCAAGGAAAACAAAAAGGAAGGAGAAGAGATCCAAGCATCACCATAAGAGTCGGAGAAGAGAGTGACTTGAGAAATATAAAGCAAGGTTCTGTACCTGAAAGCCTGTTGTACTGTTGTCTGGATATTGTTTAGTTGCTCTCTAACAAGATTGCACTATTCAAATTGAATCTTGTTCAATATACGTGATCTGTTGATTCACTGAGCAACCTGGCCCCTTTTTTCCATAAAATTTGGCTGTCTGTGGATAATCAAGTTGTTTCACTTCTTTCTTTTCTTCTTAGTTTTCCTACTTTTGGGCAAAGAAAGTTACTGCATTCATCATGTTTAATATCCATGTACATCTATATAAGTTATGTAGCTTTGAGTTTAATGCTAGCACTGAGTTACAATCAAGGTTTTCCATACTGGTTAATACCAGTGCGTACCGACTATATCCTATCGGTCCCAAATCAGTATACGGTACAGAAGGTGTACCAACTTTAATATGCTGAACCGGCCTTCGTACCTTATGTACCGACACCGTAATAGAATGGTACCGGTATAGGATTTGGTACCAAGACAGTGAACCTTGTTAGAAAATTTTCTGCTCGTTGTAAGAGTAACAAGGTTGTTATTTGTCAGACTAAGATAGATCTGCTTTTCACTGTGGCCTTTAGAGACCCTTATATTGTGCTCCATGAGTGAATATAGGAATATACTTCTCAGCATATTTGGTTATTTTTAGCATCTATTAGAAGTTGAAAGCCAAGAATTCCTTTCAGTGGGTTATAAAATCTTTTATCAAAATGTTTTGAAGAATTGTTCAAGTGCAATGTTGTAAGCTATGTCAAAATATATTTTCATGCATTTGATCTAGGAGATGGTGTGATCAGATCAGATTTTGGTCCGTCGCATGGATTGGTTCCTACTCACTTTCTGTATCTCTTCCCCAGTCTGTATTGCCATGTGCTTTACCCTAATGGTTTAAGTTGGCATTTTAACCTTTCTCACCCATTTGACAGCTAAGCTAATGATGAATGTAATCAACTGATGCGTATTCTCCTCTCTATCAGGCCATCAAGAGTTGCTGATAGGCCACTTTGGAAGCTCACAGCAGACAGATCATTGTCAAGACTCAGCAATCCTCCTCATGTACACTCTTTCTTCTCCTTACTAATTATAAACAGGTGGGTGGGTGCCAGTCTCTCTCTCTCCTCTTTAAATCAAAATTATATTTTACCTATTGTATTTCATAATTGTGTCAATTTTCAAGAAACTAGTTGATAAATGCAACTTATGGATGCTTGATCCTTAATATATTGGACCATTGTTTCAACTTACAGTTCTGGATGTGGTCATGAAACTATTATTTCAATATCGTCTAGTTTAATTAGTAAAGCCCTTAATAATTCTTCTTAAAAATTTATTTTTATATAAAGGGTTAAAAAAATTGCTAAATTCTGTAAGCAAGGTTTCAAATGCCGGCCTGTGCTTGTTTGTGCCAACAGGATGCACCAAGGCACGCCAATATTGTTACCTAGAATGAGTTGGCAGAACATCCATTAATTTTGTTTGTAATATTTTCTATATTAAAACAAAGGTTCTTGGTGTTTTCAAATTTTGATTGCGGCATGTGCCATGCTGGCCACTGGCTGCTATATCCAGTGTTATAGCACTTAGATCCTTGTCAAAAACCTAGACCATATGTCATTACTAGCCCTGAAATGGTTGTTAGAGGTTGTGATAGTCAATGCTAATCCGGTTCATTGGATGTTAGTTGTTAGTCACTGGTATATGATATTTTTATGTGAAGTGACCCAAACGGAAACTACATGTCCTAAATATTAACAACTCGTTTGGTTCTCAATGGAAAAATGAAGAAAAGTCTTATTTTTTTATTAGAGTTTTTAAAAAAGAGAGATGGAAAAGTAATTTTTCAATAAGAATTAGATTTCCACATTTTATAGAAAAGAAAAAGACTCATGTGGGATGTAGAAAAGTCCAATATCTACCTGCCAAAAATTAGAATATTTTTTTTTCCCCAAATATGCCCTTAAGCTTTTAGATAAAATGGGATAAGATCTTTCTCTTGTAGATTGATTTAATTCCAAATCAAAACTCAATCTTATGCCTTTGTTGGTTGTGAATGAAGGCTAAGTGAGAATCTTTTGCCTACTTGCATTGATGGCTACCTTTAGATTACTATAGACTTCAAAATTGGTGCTCACTTGATTGTCATCCCATATAGCCTTAGTTTTGAACAGGTTATTTTGAGGGAAAAGTAGCTAAATGGTCCCTACAACAATACACTTGACCAAATGAAGATACACTATATATGTGCCATTGATATTGCAAAGAAATTACTTAAAGAAGGTATGACATAATGAATCCAGCATACACCAATAGATACATACTAAACCAAACCTTTGGTGGTGCAAGAGGGCATCAGTTTGGGCAAATATTGCCTGAATCACTAGGATCGGTTCTAGATCAAACGGATCGCGGCAAGTTAAGGTTGGCTCACCTCAAGCTAGCCTTGAATCAAGCTTTACTGCCTAGTACTACTTGGGATAACTAAAACAAAACAAGCTCGAAATTAAAATCAAGCCGAGCCAAAAATCGAGCCATCTCAATTAAGCTTTGCACAATAAACCTTGATAATATTTAAGTTATATATCCTGTATTTCGTATATCATTGATTTAATCTTGGGCTAGTTTCAGCTTGACTTAGGATTATCTGACTAATCAAATAGCCTCCTGTTCAGCTTGATTCGAAATTAACCTTGAACTAATGATAAATAAATGGAGCTTGATTTTGGAGTTTAGGCTGATAACTCATTTGACACCAATGATGATCAAATGCAAACTCGATCAAACTCGGTTCAATTACACCCCAGTGACAAAACAAAAAGGTGTTATTGATGAGCCAGTCATGGATGGGGCCATTGTTAGTTTGATTGTCTATTAAATCTTGATCATGCTGTCTCAAGGTCATGACAGAATCTGCTGAATTAACCTCAAGCCCAGCCCAACCAAAGATGATACAGACCTACATTGACTTTGCACTAACTAATTCATCAGTAACCCTCAAGATAGACACCTTATTTTGTACAGAAAATTATTATATACTCCAAAAAAATGTTTTCTTCTTATTTTTATCAACAAGAATTAATCTAATAGATACAACAATGACAACATATTAATAAAGAGAGTTATAAAATAAACTCTATATATGATGCATACATGTCCATTCAATTCTTGTGGCCCATTCAGCCTAGGAAATAAACCCAATAAACCTGTTCAACAAATAAGGACTTGTACCTGGTATAGAGTGGTCAATGCCAGCTAAGGTGCACATCCAGAATGGCCATGATAGAGAAAAAAAAATTAGTAGTAGTGGCTGGCCAATATCAAGATGAACGAGATCTAGGTTTATATCGGCCAATAATTAATTTTCTTGAGATCAGAATATCTGCAGTGTTAGTTAAAATCAAGATAAATTACTATCTTAAGATATTAATTTTTGTATTTAATTATTGAAATCTCTTCATTATTTTGTATTTAATAGATTTTATATTTGCCGATATCTCGTAGATATATAGGATGTATCAGTCGAGATAATAAGTCCAAGATTTTGGTGCTCAATACAAACATAAATCAAGGTCTCTACCAAGATGAGAATCTTCTTTAAGATTGACAGCTGTTTAAGATTAGACAAAGGAAAATATAGGTTAGGTTTACTTACAATTACATCATACCTAGATTTATTCAAGAAATAACCTTCCAAATTCCTGTCAAGCCTTCTCTAGAGAAAGATTCATTCTTAAAATCGTGAGAATGATTCAACTATATATCCACTTGGGAACCAGCTTTTACTTTCAGTTCTCTGCTCCTTTTGGCTTTTATGCTTTAGCTTTAGCATGTTCCCTTGCCTCTGTGCCGACATTCTGGCTTGGCTCTTAATGGAACCCAGAATTTCAATTCTTTCTTGATCATTGTCCCTTGTTCCACAAACATCTGGCTGATAGCTTATGACACAAATTAGCATTTGAATCCTCATGTATTCCATAGATAAGGAAGGATCTTCTGTTCTTTGCCCTATTTTTGGCTCTAGTGAGCTTTCCCTTGTGAATTGCTGGATTGGTCCAATTTATAAACAAACAATTCCTTAGCCACCTACTAGCCTTCATGCTCAGCTTAAGTAGAACAAGAGGTGTTACACAAAAGATCCCATAAGTTGGTCGAGTTCCCGGTCTAAGCTAGCATCATGACACTAGAATACATATGTTAGTTGGCCACAAATTTGAGTCTAGCTAGCAGCAAATTCTCTTCATTCATTGACGTCAAGCCAAGAAGCACTGTTCCTTTCCTTTCCTTTCCTGCAGTTCTATATCTTGTTTCCACATGATTGGAAAGAAGAACAAATTCCTACTTTGAAGTGTGTTAATTATGATTTCTTTGGTTAATAGTCATCTAAATCTTTAGCTGGGGCCGCATTTAACTTAAAGGCAAAAAACAAATGCTTTGAAAAGGATGGACCAACCAACCTCCTTTTCTATATGCCTTGCCTTTGTGTTTTTTGTGCATTCACCAAACTTGATGGTGGTGTGGTGACTAATCAACTGCAAGTGGGAGTCAAGTTTGGTATAATAATCCTTTGTCACATTGTTCTTGCCTTCCCAATCATGGCTGCCAATGTTAATTGCACCAGATGCAATGTGTGCATCACATTTCTCACTGTCCCTCTCACATCTGTTTCATGTTGAATGTCATCATAGGTTGCTTCGAGGCGTGCTCGCCGATTTCTATTAGTTCGGTAATTTTCTGGTTCCGATTTAGCCTATGCTAAGAAATGACAAGTTATGGTTATGAGACTATCTATGGTTTGTATTTTACTCATTTGACTCCCCCCACCCACCTCCTATTTTGTATTTTGTTGACAGATGTTTGCAAGCCGTCACGCTACCAAGCAGTCTATTAAGAATGGAAAGCAATGAAGCAACACATATGTTTCTTTTTGGGAGAAGAAATATAGAGATATTTATTTGTTGAAAGAATTATTTATAAAAGTGAATATGCTCTATGAGATAATTAAACACTCATTGCATGTATCCTTTATTTTTTGAGAGAAAACATTGCATGTATCTTATTGAAGAAAGAGAACTTATAATAGGTGTTTTCTGAAAGAAATCACTGCTAATCTTATAACTGATAAAGGCAAAGTGGGAACATTTACTAACAGCATTTTAGCAATCTGATCAGAGAGAAGAGAAGAGATCCGTCTTTCTCTACCCTAATTGAAGTCCTTAATGTTGCGGAAACTTAAAGGAGTAGGAGATAGGATTTTTCTTTTTTTTCTTCGGTACTTCGTTAACATAAGTATGGCTCTATACATAATATAATAAAGTTGCTCTATTATTCGTTATTGTTTGCACTCTATTTGCAATGATTGTAAGCAATTCCAAGCACAATCTATGATGAATAAATTGATTGATAAGGTGCAAACAGGCTTCATAACAGGCTTCAAACCTACAATTTTCTTTGTGCACATGAGATTCATCATCATTGCAATGGAAAAAAAAGATCGAAAAATTAGGTACAAGTTTGACTTTGAGAAGGATTATGACAAGCTGAGATCAAAATTTATTCTTCTTGTAATGAAAAAAAGAGGATTCCCCATGCAATGGATTGAATGGGTAAAAGCAATATTGACAACAACCAGAGTAGCTGTTCTCATCAATGGTCCATCAGGGAGAGAGAGGACTCAGGCAGGGAGATCCCTTTGTCTCCATTGCTGTTTATTCTATCTTTAATTTGCTTACTGCACTCCTTAACAAGCACTCCTTAACAAGGCTCGGTAGCAAAACTTAATCAATTGCATCGATCCTCCTGGTGGCTCTGAAGGAATGAATGGTCAATACCATTGTGATGACATCCTACTCTTTTGTGAGCCTAAGCATGATCAGGTGTTAACTCTTACTGATGGAAAAAATATTGGACACTCGACCTCGAATAAGACCGGCCACTCCATGACCTTGGCATAAGCTGATCTCGAATAAGACCGACCACTCCATGACCTCAGCATAAACCGACCTCGGACAACTTCGGCCCTAGCTGAGGAGCTGACCAATCGAGGTAAATGACTTTGCCTCTAACCAAGGAACCCATTGACACGTGCCAATAAGGACTGGCAGTCCTAACAACCAATAGCTTTAGCAACCCACAATCATGGTAGCACCATAGTCTGTGCCCGACTAGCATTGCATGCTATCCATGCAGACTGACTCTTGAGCTGTAGCCGTACAACCGGCCGTTATCTAGCCATCAGTGCACGCCACGTCAGCCCAGGTAGCGACAAAACGGATTTCTTTATATAAATAGGCAGCTCGGAGGACCTCAAGTACATGGTAACATGTACTCCACGATATTCATTCCTCACAGAGAACTACACTCTGTTGAAATTTCTTCCTTCTAAACTATGGCCTCTCTATTCTAACTTAGACATCGAAGGGTCCTCCGCCGGAAATTCTCCGGCAAATGGACTTCTTGCAGGCCATCCCCAGAGGAGACCTGTGCTCGACACCTCAACTAACTAGCTCAGCTCGTCTCAACTGACCTTAGGGTCGTTTGAGCTGCACTCCGATCTCGATTTGGATTCGACAGCAATAGATTGGCGTTAGAGAAAGGGTCCGCCCCCCATCTACATCATCTTCAATCGAAGAGAGTGATAACTAGCATGAGGTCAAAAGAAGCTTGCGGCACATCGCACGGTTTGCAATGCTGCGCTCCAACCTTTCGAGGGTCGTTACAAAGTCCAAAACATGCTCCACTGGAGCAACCTACATTGCCTATGGGCAAGGAGCAATTCAACTTTCTCATTTAACAAGTGCGGGCGCTGACTGATTCAGAACCTCGGAGGACAGATTCTGAAAGCGAACAACGACCTCAACTTCTCCTCAAAGCCCCCCTTCACCAAGCATATCATGACGGAACCGATCCCACCTTGGTTCAAGATGCCTCAAGTAAAACTATATGATGACACCTCTGATCCTCTAGATCATCTTGAGACCTTCAAGGTTCTTATGATGCTGCACAGACCATCGATGTAGTGCTTTGCAAGGCCTTCGCTGCAACCCCGTGCAAGGCAGCTTGATTTTGGTTCTTTGGGCTTCGGCTCGAATCTATCCACTCTTTCAAGTAGCTCGCTCGCCTCTTCACAACGTACTTCGTCTCCAGCCGAAGATGGCGTTGTAGCTCGGATGCACTGCTCGGCATCAAGTAGAAGAAGAAAGAGTCCCTTAGGGACTATATCAGCTACTTCAATACGGCGATGTTGGAGGTCTGTAATCTAGATCAGTCAATCACAATGTCGATGATGAAGAGAGGCCTATAGTCATCGCGCTTCCTATTCTCTTTAGAAAAGCACTTCCCACCGACTTCACCGAGATGCTGGCACGGGTAGAGAATTATGCCAATCCAGAGGAGGCCGTGGCCTCCCACCATAAGTCTGCTAGCAGGAGACCACCTCGAGGAGGCAAGAGGGGCCGTGAGGGGCGGAGAGAGCTGAAAAGTGTTTCACCTCGGTGCGAAAGATGCACACAATGACCCAAAAACCCTCTTTGGAACTTCAGAAAGTACACTCTACTCTCCACCCCGAAGACTTAGATCCTTATGGAGATTGAGGGTCAAGGCTATCTCCGCCCTCCGCATCCTATGAGGACCCTAACAGCCAAGCGAGACCAGAAATGTATTGCCGCTTCCACCAGGACAACGACCATGACACTGAGGAGTGCATCTAGCTTAAAAATGAAATTGAGGCACTTATCTGATGCGGGAGGCTAGACCCGTATGTATGCTTTCAGCAGGACCGAGGAGCGCCCGCTTCAACCTCGGGTCTACCGCCCTCGAAGTCGATCGACAACCACCTGACTGCTAGGGTCATCAATACCATCTTTGGTGGTCCCGCCGAGGTCCTGGGCACCTTAGGTAGGCAAGCTCCTCAAGAGATCGAGGCAACCCCAAAGAGACAGTGCATGGAAGATGTCATCACTTTCTTTGACACCAACCCTGAGGGAGTCCAGACCCCTCATGATGACGTTGTAGTTATTTCTTTTATTATCACAAAATACGATGTTAAAGAGAATACTTATTGATAATGGAAGCTTGGTCAACATATTATTTTATGATGCTTTTCAAAGAATGAGACTGCCTGCTGAGCAACTTCAGAGAGTTAACACTTCTCTGGTCGGTTTCTCGAAAGACTCAGTTTTCATAGAAGGGGTGATCAATCTACCAGTCACTGCAGGACAAGAACTTTGAAGTAACACTTTGAGGCTAGACTTTCTTATAATTTGAGTCCCCTCGGCCTACAATGCAATTTTGGGCCGACCTAGTCTAAACGCTTTCTGACCTTTGGTATATATCCACCACTGGCTCATGCGATTTCCCACAAGGTGCAGAGTGGGAGAAATTCAAGGTGACCGGATGGTAATTCGCTAGTGCTACATAGCCACCCTTAAAAGAAAAAGTCGGTAGAAACCTTACCGATTAAGAGGCTAGAGACAAGGGACAAGTTGAAGGTGCAACGAGAAGAATCGACTGAAGAGCTGGCGTAGGTCCCCTTGTAAGAAGATGAGCTCGATCGGATTATCTAGATTGGCTCCGTTCTAAGTGAAGAAAACTGAGCTAAAGTGATCAACTTTCTCTACACCAATGTGGACATCTTCACTTTGTCGGCTAGTGACATGCTAGGTATGCCCCAAGGTAATGACTCACAAACTCGTGTACCCGACTCATCGACCTATGCAACAGAAGAAAAGGAACTTCGTTGCAGAAAGTAGCAAATTATAAACCAAGAAATTGACAAGCTTCTAGAGGTCGACTTTGTTCACTAGGTTAGCTATCCTGACTAATTGGCCATGTTGTGCTGGTCAGAAAAGCTAATAGAAAGTGACGAGTCTATATCGACTACACCGACCTGAACAAAGCCTCTCCAAAAGATAGCTTTCTTCTCTCAAGGATAGATTAGTTCATAGATGTGACCTCAACTTGATGAAGAGAACAAGGAGAAGAGGGTTTTTCTCACTGACAAAGGAGAAGAGGGTTTTTCTCACTGACAAAAGCCTATACTACTACAAAGTAATGCCCTTTGGCTTAAAGAATGCAAGGATAACTTACTAGCACCTCGTCAATAAGATCTTTAAGGAGCAAATCGGCTGCAACATGGAGGTGTATGTGGACATCATGCTCATGAAAAGTCGAGCAGCGGAGCAACATATCGCCGACCTGGAGGAGACTTTTGCAACCTTCAGAAGGCACTAGATGAAGCTCAACCCGATGAAGTGCACCTTCGGAGTTACCTCAGAGAAATTTCTAGGGTTCATGGTGATGTAGCATGGCATCGAGACAAATATGGAGAAAATTCGAGCATTGCAAGACATGCAGCCCCCCAAAAAAGTCAAAGAGGTTCAACGCCTAACTAGTCGGTTCATTGTGCTAGTAAGGTTCGTCTTTAGATTGGAGGAGCACTGCTTCTTATTTTTTAAGACCCTGAAGCAACGAAAAACTTTCAATAGACTGAGGAGTGTCAGTAGGCCTTCGACCAACTAAAGGAGTACTTCAACTCATCGCCTCTCTTCATAAAACTGCAGGTCGGAGAAATGCTCTACCTGTACCCACTAGTGTGAGTTCAGTTCTAGTATAAGAAGGAGGATGCCAAAAACCGACCTACTACATAAGTCAGATTCTGCACGATGCTAAGACCAGATACTCCAAATTGCAGAAGAGGGTCTATACCCTCATCTCAGCTCGAAAGCTCTGGCCATACTTCCAAGTCCATTTGATCCCAGTCCTGATCGACTAACCAAAGAGATAGTTTTTCCACAAGCCTAAAAATAGAGGTCGGCTAGCAAAGTGGGCGGCGGAGCTCGAGAGTTCGACATAGAGTATCAACCTCGGCCATCTATCAAGGTGCAGGTATTGGCAGACTTCCTGGTGGAGTGCACCATTCCTGATGAGGATCTTGTCGAGCTCCCCATGAAGATGAAGACAACAGAGCAGTTGTGGATCATACACATAGATGGGTCATCAGGCCCGGGAGGCAGTAGAGTTGGGCTTATACTTACCAGCTCGAACAGAATAGTCACGGAGTACGCTCTACAGTTTGAATTCTCGAGCTCAAATAATGAGGCCGAATATAAAGCACTCATCATAGGCTCAAGCTCTCCAAGAAGTTCGGAGTTTAGCAACTAAAGGTCTTAAGTGACTTGCAACTGGTGGTCGGCCAAGTACTAGGAGAGTTCGAGGATCAGAGGCTTTTAATGATTAAATACCTACAAAAGATAATGGATATCACCTTGGCCTTTTGTAGGTTTGACATACAACAGATCCATTTGATGGAGAATACAAGGCCAACTTGTTCTTAAAGTTCACCACCTCGAAGATTGCCAAGCTAACTAAAGCCACCTACCTCGAAGTCCTAAGGACATCGAGCATTAATCAACCGAAGGTTGTGCTAAACACCGATATCGAGCCGAGCTGAATGGATCTCCTTGTCGATTTTTTGAAGGACGGAAAAGTGTTTGCAGATTGGGCTAAAGCCTGCAGGGTGAAGCACCAAGACTTGCACTACCTCCTCAACTACAAGTTATACCAGAGGTCATTCTTGCTGCCGCTCCTCAAATGCCTCTATTTAATCGAGGCAGACTATGCACTCCGGGAGGTACGCGAGAGAATATGTGGAAATCATCTGGGGGGCAGGTCTCTGGCCTACAAAATCCTACGGCTAGGTTACTACTGGCTGACCCTACAAAAGAATGCTGCTAAGTTTATGAAGAGGTGCAATCAGTGTCAACGCCACACAAACATCTAACAGAGACCAGTGGTGCTATTGACGCCGATCAGTGCCCCTTGACCATTCTTGTAGTAGAGGATTGACATTTTCGGACTATTCCCACTGGCAATCGAGCAGTACAAGTTTCTCTTTGTAGCGATGGATTACTTCACCAAATGGACGGAAGCCGAACTAGTAGTTGGGATTACCGAGGCGAAAGCTCTGGACTTCATCTGGTAGAACATAATCTGCAAGTTCGGGCTTTCTCAATTAATCATCACCGATAATTGGTGTTAGTTCGACAATGCCTCATTCAAAGAGTTCTGCATCGAGCTTGTAATCGACCACCAGTTTACTTCGGTAGCACACCCCCAGTCCAGTAGAGAGGCTGAAGTGACCAACCTAATAATCCTGTAAGGGCTGAAAGTGAGACTAGATTGGGCAAAAGGGCTATGGGACGAAGAGCTTTATAGTATCTTGTGCACATACCAAATAATGTCTCGAGCCCCTACCGAGAAGATGCCCTTCAACTTTGCTTTCGAAATGGAGGCAGTGATCTCATTGGAGATCGGACTCTCATTAGACAAATTCGGATCTGCTCTGAACCAATCTCATCCTGCTGGAAGAAACTAGAGAGCAAGCTCAGATCTGCAAGGCAACATAGCAGCGAAAAGCAGCTCAGTATTACAACTCAAGAGTCAAAAGCAAGCCCTTCCGACCTAGCGACCTCATCTTGAGAAAGACTGAAACATCCCAACTAGGAGAATTCAAAAAGTTAAGCCCAAATTAGGAAGGCCCAAGCTGAGTAATCAAAGTTGTACGACCAGGAGCGTATGGACTGGAGCAGCTCGACGCCCCTCCGATCCCACGGATGTGGAACTTCGACAACCAGTGCATCTTTTATCAGTAAGGTCTATGTATTACATGCTTAATTGGATAATTATGACAAATGTCCTTGACTTGGAACACCTCAGGGATGCCTGGGCTCTAATAAAGAAGACACCCTAGGGATGCCTGAGGCCGCCTTCCTAAATCGAGCTAGCGTGGGATCCCATTGATAGCGAAAACTCCAGAGATGATCGACAAAAGAGACACCTCGGGCTGACCTAGGACCTCCTGAAGATCGATCCCACTCAAAATTCCTCTAGGGCCATAGTCCAGGGATGTCTCTGGGACTATAGTCCAGAGATGAAAGGAGATACCTCGGGCTGACTTGGGACCTCTCAAGATTGAGCCCACTCGGAATTCTCCTTGGACCATAGTCTAGGGATGCCTTTGAGACCATAGTCCAGGGATAAAAGGAGACACCCCGGGCTGACCTGGGACCTCCTCAACATCGAGCCCACTCAGAATTTCTCTAGGATCTAGAGATGCTTCTGGGACCATAGTCTAGAAATGAATAAAGATACCTCAGGCCGACCTGAGACTTACTGAAGACCGAACCCACTCAGAATTTCTGGGACTATAGTCTAGGGATGCCTTTGGGACCATAGTCTAGAGATGAAAGGAGACACCTCGGGCCAACCTAGGACCTCTTAAAGACCAAGCCTACCTAGAATTTTCCTAGGACTATAATCCAAAGATGCCTCTATGACCATAGTCCAGAGATTAAAGGAGACACCCTGGGCCGAACTAGGACCTCCTCAAGACCAAGCCCACTCGGAATTCGCTTGGTACCGTAGTCCAATGATGCCTCTGGAACCATATTCTAGAGATTAAAAGAGACACCCCAGGCTGACTTAGGACCTCCTTAAGACCGAGCCCACTCAAAAATTTTTTGGGACCATAGTCTAGACATGAAAGGAGATACCCCAGGCCGACTTGGGATCTCCTTAAGCTGAGTTCATGCGGAATTCCTCGAGAGCTGAACTTTGGGAAGATCGACCAAGGAGCCTAAGACAAGCTAAAGCTCCACAAAGAGAAGGGTTTGGTTCAACAACCCAAACTTAAATCAAGAAACGAACAACACAAGTAAAGACTGAAGTTAAGTACTTTGGAAAATTCTTTACCATTCATTATCTTTTAGTACATACATTGACCTCGGTAGAAGCTGAGCAAAAAGAGCTATAGGAGAAAGTCGAAGCTTAGGGTGACGACTTAAACTCAGACAAAAGGCAAACAACGATGACAAAAACTGAAGCCAAGAACTTTAAAAAATTTTAACTTTCATTAAAATTGTGAACCTTTACAACTACCGCAATAGAGGCCAAGCATAATAAAAGTACATCAAACATGGTTTATCCAAGCAAAAGGAAGAAAGAACAAATGAGATAAAAAGGCAGGACTTCACTCCTTGCCTTCGCCGCCGCCAAGGTGGTTGCCACCGACCTCGCCCTCATCGCAGTCGTTGCTTTCTCCTCCATCGTTGCTGCCTTCACCACCCCCACCTTCACCGCCGCCATCGTCATCAAGGCCAGAGAAATCCATTCCTGAAAAGAGCCATTGAGCTTGAGCTCGACATTCTTCGAAGCCCTTCCTAAAGAGATCAGTCGCATTCTTCAAGGTCTCCTTGCAGAACTCCGCCGAGGCACGGTATTCCTTGACCATTTTAGCAGCCTTCTAGTCGGCTTGGACGACAAGCTTTCGAGCCTCGGCGACTCTTTTCTTGGCTCACCTGGTGAATTTCTAGGCCTCATTAGGTTTCTACTCCACCCAAGCTAGCTTCATAGCAAGCTCCATGACCTTCTGCCCATTGACTTTCAAGGCCTTCCTGGCCACAGATAGGTGGCTCTGCTTAATTATGACATGGCCCCATGCGGCTGAGCTATGAGCCTCCGTCGACTCAATGTTGTCTTTGGCAGCCTTCGTCCTCACCTCTGCCCGATCGGCCCGCTCCTCAACCTCCTTGGCTTGCTTCTCAAAACCCTCTACCCTCTTCCAAAACTTTGAGTTGAGCCTCGAAAGTGTCATGATCCTCTCAAGAAAGTAGCCAACCTCGAGGGCATGCTAAAAAGAAGGAGGGTTAGTTGCCGAAGTGAGTAACTTAATGAAGATTTATAAGTCAGAAACTTACTCGAACGACCATGGTGAAGGCCCCGCTGAAGAACTCGGCGTAGCTAAGGAAACACACGACTTTCCTGTCGGCCCGGAGCTATATGGCTCAAACCAACTCCCTCACTGCCTCGGGGCTCTCCAAAGATGAATCGGACTCCTCGACCAACCACTTTGGTAAGTAGGTCCCGGAGGTGTGGACCGGAGCTAAGCAGCCCTTCTCGGATGGAGCGAATGGGCCCAGATCTGACCAACCAAGGTGCAAGCCTCTAGGGATGATCAACTTGGAGGCATTGCAATAGCAAGGGCTTAGGCAAGGATGAGCCCTTTCGGAGGAGCTGACTTGATCGGCGATACAACCTCAACCTTCGGATCGAGGTCCGAGGTCTGCATCTGAGATACGAGCACCTCGAGGGAGACCTCAGGGACCGAGGCCTCGATAATGACCTTGGCGATAGCTTCGGCAGTAAGAGCTGAGGAGGATTCCTCCCTTGACTTCATCCTTTAGGGGGTTTCTCCTCCGAATGTTGTGGCTGACATCTTCTTCATCTTTCTCCTCTAACAGAACAACACGAGGTCAATCTTTATGGTAGCGAGAGTTGCAAAATTGAATATGAGGCTAGTAAATAACACCGAGGTGAAAAAATAGAGAAAATCTAGGAGAAGATTACCCTGAGGGTCGTGGGGCTTAGGCTGACATTAATCAACGTCTCCTCGGACAACAACTCCTAAAGTGTAGGAATCTTGGATTGAAATTTCATGAGCTTTTTCGAGGCCCCTTAATCATCGCCAGACAACCTCGGGAGCCAATTTAAATCTCTCCATGGCATCCTCCATATGATTTCGAACCACCATGGCTGCTCAGAAGAAATAGAGAAAAACTTTCCTTTCTATCTATTGATGGAGGAGAGAGTACCTCAGATCAGTTAGCAGTCTTTTCGAGAAGAAAAGTACCTGCAACTACTATCTTGAAGATACCTTTTCAGAGTGAAGCATCTTCGAAAGAGGGAAACCGAGGCATAGATGCCCCAAAGAAGACAAAGAAAGAAAGTCGACGAGGACCTACTAGAAATTCGAGACCAGTTGGGTCCAGATGAGGCTATAGGCCCTCATTAGCTTGATAAAGAAGGGGTCGATAGGTAAGTCTCAATCTGGCCCTTTGAGTCTCCTCGTATAGGAAGAGCTGAGACAGAAAAAGACTCGTCACCCGAATATTGGGACCAGCAGGCCCAAAGTTGAACTCAGGGGGAATGAAATGTTGATCTCGGATGAGGTCCAATTCCTCCTCGATTAGGATGGATAACTCATTATCTGAGCCCAACCAGACCTTAGACTTAGCCTCACCCAAAGGAGATGGCTGCCGACCTCGAGAAGAGCTGTCAGACGACCAACTCTCCTTCAAAGCATTAACCTCACCTCCGCTCATGGTGATGAAGAAGAAGATAAGAAAAAGATGAAGGAGAAGATTAGGGAGCGAAAAAGAAGACAAAGGGAGGAGGCCAAGCAGCCAAAAAATGGGTACCCATCGAAAATCAGAGAATGAGGAGAACACGAAAGCCAGAGACGAAGGGACTTCGCCGGAGCACCACCTAGGAGCCTAGACATTCGAGCACTCGGGTGGAGAAGTAAATGAGGCAAGATGCACAAACTGAAGGAAGGGGCCACCCTTATATAGAGACATAAATGGCCCTGATCGAAGCGTCGATTCAGCTACTTGGACAAATCAAGCCATGTGTTAGCTCAAAATACGACATGATGATTCACCAGGGTTACTACAATGATGACCTCTCGAAGAAAATCCTACAATGCTAATACCTCGGACACCCTAGATACAACAACGCTTCGAGAAGATTGATTGACGCATTTAATGCCCCTGACCAATATCTTATCCTCGATCGAGGTGATGACTCAACTTTCGTCTTCCGAACTGGAATGCAATTCAACCTCAGAAGTAGTGGGTAAGTGATGAAAAAAATATTGGACACCTCGATCTCGGTGCAGACCGACCTCTTTCACCTAGGACATAAACCAAGGAGAATGACTTTGGCCCCGACCGAAGAGCTAATTAGTTGAGGAGCCAATCAGCCGAGAAAAATAATTAGCACGTGTCGACAATGACTAACAGTTCTAACAAGCCACAGCTCGCAGTCGTGGTAGCACCACAGCATGCGCCCAACTCTGGCAGCTCATAGTCATGACAACACCACAGCCTGTACCCAACCAGCATTGTACGCCGCCCATGTAGATTGACTCCCATGCCGCGTCCGTACTGCCGACCATTACCTAGCCATCAGTGCATGCCATGTCAGCCCAAGTAACGACAAAATAGGCTCCCCTATATAAAGGGGCAGCTTGGGGGACCTTAGATATGCAAGTAATATACTATTCAAAGAGAACAATCTGCTGAAATTTCTTCCTTCCATACTGTTGCCTCTCTATTCTGACTTAGGCATCGAAGATCTCACGCTAGAAACTCTCTCGCAAGTAGATTTTTTACAGGCCACCTTCGGAGAGGATCCACTTTCCTGCAACTTGGCCAGCTTGCTCAGCTCACCTCTAGCCGACCTTAAGGTCATCCGAGCTGCACTCTGGCCTCGGTTCCAAATTCAGCAGCAATAGGAGCCTTTGAAGTTGTTGTTGAAAAATCGGTTGTAAATTAATGACATGGCCCGGGTGAAGGATTTTAATGTTACTGGGCTAATCTTATATATTTGTACAGCTACATTAGCTTGGATCATGACCTTCTATTTTTCCTTAATAGTGTGGATCCTACTATTGGAATCTTGTTTTTTGGTATTGGTAGATATGACCTAGATATTTGCTTAAATATACACTAGTCTTTTGGCAAAGAATATTCATCCAATCACTTTTGATCCATGATTTAATAAAAAATAAGCAAATAAATAAATGGACCAAATTCTATAAGGAGAGAGTTATGTAAATTATTCTTAGATAACTTTTCAACAAATTGGATAAGTGCACCATTATACCAACTTAGATGCATGATTCTTTTGGGAATTATACCATACCAACTCATATGACAAATAATATATTCAAAGAATGTTGATTACTAGCCAAAACAACCATGCGTGTCCAAAAATTGAACTATCATACATTTCAAGACCAATCGTTGTTTATACTTTCCTCACCTATAAAGTCTACTTTAGACCATAGGGCCACCCAAGAGGCAGACTGAATTATAAAACTAGTGCACTAGAGAGGGACATTTTAGGGCAACTTTATTGAATTGATTGGTTAAATCAGAACCTCAAAAGGATTTTTCTTCCACTTATGATGCTCAATTGCGGTTTTTTTTCTTAATAGTAATAGTAGGAATAATACTAATAATATTATTACTATTACTATTTTTTGAGAAACAACTATTATTCATTTATAACCTTATAAGTTCTCAGCCACCCACTAATAATCCCCGTATGACCCTCTCACTCTCTTATGTCATATTTTAAGTTAGTTCATGATCACCTAATAGTGACAAAGCATTTCTAGAGTAAGTGAAGAAGGGGTCGTGACCAATCCATATCCTCGATCCATAAGACACGTAGCCAGTAGCTACCACAAAAGAGCAAAAAAAAAAAAACAAAAATATAAGCCATAGTTATAAGGACAGTCTTTAAGCTAGCAAAATTGTACACTCTCGCTTCATTTAGAAGACATAATCTTGCTTCTAGTAGCTCAAAGTTAACATATAATTAACATCACCAAAATAGACAAAGTGATAATGAAATTGAAATCGACATTGTTTACTACAACAAAGACTGTATAAAAGACCAAAAGCAAGGAATTACATAGTGCGATAACCTTTTCACTTATGCATTAAATGCACTTGGAATGAAGTTTTACCTATGAAAGGTGGTTGGACTGATTCTATGTTATTTATGATAGAGAGGTTGCAAGAGAACTAAAATATCATTCATGTTCTAGCGGGTGCAGATTATGATGATCTATATGGAATTTCAATTGGATTATTTTCTGAGATGAACATCCACGTATTTTTAATGGGGCTATGACATCATTCAGAAAAATAAAATTATACTAGTTATGACTTGAAGCATTAAAGCCAACCCTCGTGGAAATAACTAATATAACAAGTATTTAATACACTTGAATTATTAGACACGCCTTTTTATTTGAATATTCATATATGCATCTTATGAAGTGAAAGAGATATTAAAAAAGAAAAAACCTACGGCAAGTAACCAACTTGCTTGCAATCTCAACAAACAAAAAAAAGACTGGCTATTATTTTCTTTTGGGACTAAGCTCATAAAGAATTAATTGATGAAACATGTCATTTGTAGGCACTATTTGACAAACTTAGCGCATTAATTAAATTGGTTCTTAACAAGGATCAAAACTGCATTCTATCATTGAGAGGAAACTGTCATATAATTACCATATAGGATGCCCAGTTACAAATCTAGTTGCCACCTTGACCAAAAAAGACTTTTTTCATTGTCTCGCGGTATATTTCTCTTATTTTATAGACATCATGTAGGAAAAGTGTGTTGTTGTATTATTTTGTTCCTCATAAAAATGAAATAAATTTGAGCACATGTAATTAGGAGAGTTAGATATTACTTGATTTGACGCACACTACAACTAACGTCATCTCTCTCTCTCTCTCTCTATGTGTGTGTGTGTGTGTCTCTAATAGAAGGGGATTGCATGCCTTTGTTGCTTCATAGAAAATATATGCTTTTTTTTGAGAAAATCTAAAGAGATGTATGCAATCTCACTCTTCTCTCAAGAATAAAAGATATATTGTAACACATCCCCTCTCTAAGCTCACCAACACAATCCATTGTCTAACTCGGCCTCAACTTAATCAATTTAGCTGAGTTGACCAAGTAACAGACTTGCTTCTTAATAACTAAAGCTACCAACCGAGCGAGACCCCTGCTAGAGCTGTTGGAAAGGCCGAGGGCCTCTCCACACTAGTAACAGATGCGAGACTCTTGGGTTGGGTTAGTAATACATGTGCGACTACTAGCGAGGCTGGGCAGTAGCACTCAAGACCCCTCTTCTCCCTCTTCTTCATTTTTCTCCCTATTTTTCTCTCTCGAATCTTCTCCACCACCACCTCATCTCTTAGATCTTAATATCGCCTCTTTAGTCTTGATCAATCATCATTCCCCTTCTTTTTACCAAAATCTAGCCTCTTCTTCACCTCCTCCATTTTGAGAATCCCACCGCCCTCCTTGTTTGGGCAAGTAAGCTCACTGGACTGCCACCTCTCCTCTCTTCGCCACTAGATCTGTCTCTTATCCCCGTGGACTGCTTGCTGATTTACATCCTTTCTAGATCCCATTGCACGAGCAGCAATTGATCCTCGACTTGGTGCCCTATTTTGAGATAAAGAATCTCCTGCCCTATTGGACAAGTGCCATTTTGATAGTGATCGTCGTTGCCTTAGGGCCTAAAGTCGTGGTCACCTTAGGGGCTAGAGTAGTGGCCGAACCTTGCCACTCAGTCAGTGGCTATCCTAATTTCATCCTTTCCTACTAGATCTCCTATTTTCTGATTGGAAGAAACCCTGTGCAACCATCTATTCCACCCCCTTTTCTTTCTCTTTTCCACCTCCCTATGGTGTTTGTTGCCATGGTGGAGGACCCAGTCTCACCCTCCACCATCTTTCCCTTCTTCCTATCACCATGCACCACTCTATTGAGTTGATTCCATCAATTGCTGGCAAGTTCCATCGATTATCGACAGTCCCTATGGTCCATCTAGAACCCCATGGTGACTTGATGAATCACTTTGAGACCCTTTCTCTTCTTATCTCCCCTAATCCAATCTAATGATTTTTGCAAATCAAAGGGATATTGTTAGCGTACCTGACTCGATGGGACAAGCCCCACACCTAAGCTAACCATAAGCCCTAATCTATTTTCGGATTAGGAAATAGATAGTATTCTTGGGGGCTAGGTTGGACTCAAGGGACATGCACCTAGATCTTGGCCACTAGTTGGCAAATTTAGGATCACAATCCCTATCCTAGATGGATCTTAGCTTGTGGAGTCTCGAATGGATCCTACAAAACTGGAGACTTCTAGTTACCCAAGATTTTAAAATAATAACTGAGTTGCTTTAGAGTAAACCTAACCATTGATTTTTTTTGTCTAGGTTGTGCATAGTCCAGTTCGAAAGCTTTCTTATCTATGAGTCAAGCAGTAAGCACCTTTACCTCTAAATTTTTATTGTGCATGCCTCATGATTTGTGTAGAAATAATTTATGAAAATATGTTGTCGATAAAGAGTTTAAATTATTTGAAAAGAAAATTTAAAAATTAATATGCATATTTATATTTACGTTCAGAATGATTATTGTAGATTCATGTATGAAAATAAATTTTAAATTATAAATCAAGCATAAAATGCCTTACTTGAGCATGACACTGAATTATATACATTGAAATGTGTGTTGATTTGTTTTAACATGACCATACTATATAACATGGCTGATCAATTATTTTTTGCAAAAACCATAACTTTTGGATTGGCTAGGTTACTTGATTATGGATATTATGCAGATCGCTCTTTAGAACTTACTATGGTTGGAGCCTAGCTAACAAGGTTGATCATTGCCACATGTGATTCAGGAGCTAATTTCCTTTCAGGCCTGCTAGGCAGACTGATCATTGGTGCATACTATAGTTTGCATGCTTTTTCGTGTGACTTGAAGCTACTATCTTTTCGGGCCTAGCCAATCAAGGCTGATAACTGGCACATGCTGATTGAGAGCATATTTTATCTTAAGGAGCTAGTCTCTTTCGGAGCTTATCATGAGGCTGGTCGTGGCTGTTGTCGTAAATATTTTTTGATTTGACATATTAAATAGGTTGAAAATTTTGTCGGCGTGCATACCTTTATAAAAATTTTATTTTGTGTTGACAAGAAGTTTTAATCATAATTCAAAAATTTTATACTATAATAAGAATATGCTTGGTCCAACTAGAGGTAAAAGGTGATTTACTAGACTTTATCTCACTCATCTTCTTTGATATTTTTTTTTAAGATGCGGAGGAATAATTTGAATGGGATCCTTTGGCTGAGTGGAGATAAAATTAGAGTTTAGTCAATTTCCTATGTATCTTGCTTGAATAAATGAACTGAAAAGAGACTTGTAAGGTTTTCTTTATTTCATGAGACTATTAGAATAATTTAAATTATTTTGCTAAATTTAGTGTTATAGTAACTGCCTGAATTTTTATATGTGAAATATTTGTGAAAGACAAGCCTTGTATATCCAATAGGGATAAAATTATATGGACATGCGGCCATCTACCTCGTGCCTAGCTTGTGCAATTGGATCGAGCATGACATATATCTAATCATAACTGTTCATTGCTTAAATCATTATAACATCAATTGCCTTCACATATAGACGTCGATGCTAGTATGCATATATACAACATACACATTTACCTTGTATAATACTTTCCACAACCATACTTCAAGTCTTATGGACAAACACTTCCCTTACTCCATAATACATGCATTTGGACTGGGAAGCAAGTACCAGTATGTAAGGGTAACTAGCCTTCTACTTGAATCCCACTTCCCATCAACTAGAATTGAGGGATCCAGCGTTCCTTCCCTAGCCAAATCATTATTTCATTATCTACAATTATCTACAATTTGTTGCTTCGCTCATATCACAGTAACGACTCCAAGATCGTTTGCTTTGTTTGTCTAAAAGCCCAGCTAATTTTCTATAGCCGAGCTCCCCAATCCCATATCTCCTATTCCAAAATCTTGATAATCCAACAGCCACTCGCTGCTCCCTTCCCATGGTAATGGCCCGACGACGCTGCTGTAGTCGTCTTCATTGCATGGAAACATCCATGATTCATCTATGAGAGGTATATCCTCCTCCCACAGGCTGCCAACCACCGGGTCGTTGCTGCTAGTGTTCGAGCTCTCCTCCGGTGGGCTCGAGTTCTCAGAAGAGTGGTTTTGGCCTTCGCATCCTTGTGACTGTAACTGGAGGTCATCTGATTTCGATTCAGTTGCTGCAGTGGATTGCGAGCTTTTCTGCAGGCTTGGTTGCCTGTCGATTGGCTCGTGTGTGACTGGATCGATTCCCATCTTCAGAAGCTTTTTCTTAATGTGAGTGTTCCAGTGATTCTTTATTTCGTTATCTGTTCTTCCAGGCAACTTTGCAGCTATCTTGGACCACCTTCACCAACCAATTAATTAGGTCAAAAGTAGCTGGTGAGCATTCAGGAGAGAGAACTAGCGGCTAATAAGCCTCATGGTAGTAGAAAGGAGATGTTAGCTAATTTCTAAATTCTTATAACTAGTGCTTCAAATTGGTGTATCGATGCAGCCAACAGGATCACAACTTTAACATCTAATTGATACATGCGAAGTCATCCCTGCTCAATTATATGGGCTCTTCTTGAATCAGAAGCCTTGGCCAGAACAAGATATGAAAACATTTCATATGTAATTATCTAAGTGAACGAGATTGAACCGTCATGCGACACGTATAATTGCCTCTTGAGAAATTGGAAGAAGAATAGAATAAATGAAAAATTGTGAAAAGGCAGTAGCCAATATTTGGCCTTAAAATTAAATTTTTGGATTACTTTCCGGGGAAGTATTGGCCTTAAAAGGTATCATGAAATAATATACGGGGGGAAAAGTCGGGGAAAACATGGAAAACCATGATAATATACCAAGAAAAATTTCTAAGTAACCCACCAAAACAAAACAAGGTTTAGGCTATACTGAGGACTAATACACTTTAGAAAGATTTCTAAGGAATAACCCTATTTTTATACGCTGGCCATGCAAATTATTCATAATTTTTGTTTTTTCTTCTTCAAGCCTAGTCATATGGATATTTCAGCATCATGACCGTACGGAGGTTTGAAACATGGATAAGTTTGTGGTCGTCCATATGTGACCTGTCAACCACTTCACCCAAATTTTGTTAAATAAAATGGAAATTTTAATACCTAGTTACTTCTACACCGATGTGACCTAACATCCACAATACTTATGTTTTGCGTTTCCTTCCATTGTCAAGCACTGAAGACGTCGAAGGGTTTTTGACCCAAAAAAAAAAGACGAAGGGTTGATCCACGTGTATAGTGTTGATCCTTGTGTCTAAATTGGCACATCAAAAATTTTCACTAAATTTTTAGCATCAAGCCCATGCTAAGAACTATCATGTCATCCAGACTATATATATATATATATATATATATATATATAGAGAGAGAGAGAGAGAGAGAGAGAGAGAGAGAGAGAGAGAGAGAGAGAGGGCCCACAGAGAAGAGTTAAGAGTTATGGCATGAATATTGTTTGTACGAGTTCTCATCTAGAACTGTGGATTAGGTCACCTTGAGATAGAAAGGAGCACCTACCATGATGGATACTCTACACCATGAGATAATAAATTCCTTCACCTTATAGATGGCAGATTATTTCTCAAAATAAATAAAAAATACATATATGGCAGATTATGGTGATCTAACCTAATATCATGTTCTCTCGTCCTCTACATCGCATTAACCAAATAATAATAGTATTCTTTTTCGTATAGTTTGTAAAGCAATTCTAATATACAATCTGTTTTCCCTCACTTAATTTGTGAGTCCAAATTGGTGACTATGGTTATCATCTCTACGTCATGGTCATATAAATGCATGCAAGGTGAAGGGGAAATTAAGCGGAAAGATAGGTGCAGGGTGCATGGCTGTGCCTCCGTGCGTGCATGCTCAATTGAGGTGAATGAAGAGAAGAGAAGATGACCTATTCCCCAAGCGAGCATGGAGATCGATGACCAGCTGCTCCTCCGCCTCGGTGAGCAGCCCTCGCTTGAGGTCGGGCCGCAGGTAGTTGGTCCACCGGAGCCTGCAGCTCTTGCCGCACCTCAGCAGGCCTGCCAGCTTCGGCACGGCTCGCCAGCAGCAATGGCCATTGGTAAGTATGAAGCTGATGAGCTTCTTGTCCTCCTCCGCCGTCCACGGTCCCTTCTTCACTCCGAGCTTGTCGCAGCACGGCTGCCTCCCCATTTCTCACGCGCAGCTCCGGCGATGCCTTAAGGACTCCGGAGCCATCCCACCCACCCACCAAACTCTATATTTAAAAACACAACCTTTGGTCTCTCTCCTTCCACAAGCCTCCCTCTGAAAGGAGCCCGGCAACTGCAATGACCTGACCGTGTGTATTATTGTTCTAGTGTGATGGTGATGGTTGATGATGTGCCAGCACATAAGAGCTCTTATTCTCCTAAGCTTCCAACTTGGCTTGTTTCTTTTCTCACGCAGATCCCCTCCCTTATTGCACTCTTACTCAACCATTCCATCACCTATTTCGTCATCCTCAAACAGTTGAGTTGCTGTATATCGAAGTGTATATTTTAAGCTGAAGCCCTTCATCTCCCCTGCCCATGACTTTATCGTATTAGTTAAGAGGGATGGCATATGAAGTCCACTGTTGCAGCATGGAAGGAGAGAATGAACACTCCAGTGAATGGACAAGACACTCCAACTGCTCCTGGACCCCCCCATCCGATATGAGCTCGATTGAATGTGTGACGTTTGTAGATTTATAGCATCTAACACCCTAGACCACATATTCATATATGGTTGTAGATTACACCATAGTTGGTACAAAATTTTCGCCATCTTATTTTTTCAAAGAAAAGAATAAGATGGTTTTCCATGTAATAGTTTTCCATGAAAACAGAACAATTAATGCAAGTTAGGTTTGCTGTGTAATGAAAACTTTGTTTTAGTTATATAATAGCGCAATGTATAATAGATTTTGAGACTCATCGCATTAAGAGAGAATTTTTTTTTTTCCCTGAGTCACCCCAGACCCAGATCCTAAGTTGGCACCCTCATCGGCCTGGCGGTCCTTCAGGGAAGATCGCCGCCGCATCACCTTTGTTGCCTTCTACCACCCGTCCGAGCCTGACGACGAACCAAAAGAACTTGGTCGGTTAGGGGGGGACTGTGGCCTTGAGGACTACGACTCTAGGGTTGACTCGGCCGTCTTTCTCGACTGCGGCAACCCCTTCACAGCTCGCGACAGTCGAATCTTCATCGCCGTCAACCAAGAGATGAAGATAGGTCACCAGGCTATCTCGTCGAAGGTCGAATCCGACTCACCACGGCCTCCCAAGTCTCCACCCATCTCAACCACCATGGAAGCAGGGGACCTCATCCAATCCTGCACGTCCCCCTCTGCCGGGAACTGGTAGGTCGCTTCAGCGTGCCCGATTTGCCCACAGTCGTAGCAGAAATTGGGCACATTTTCATATACGAAGGGCTACTACAAAACCTTGGAGTTACCCTTAATCTGGACTCCGAGCAGCAGCGGGGCGGTGGCGTTGATGGCCACCTTGATTCTCGCAAATCCCATCATCCTCTGCTACTCCGTGATGCCGTCGACAGCCAACGGCCGACCGGCAACCATGGCGATTTACAGAATGTTCTCACTCGCCGAGTACTCCACCTGGAGCTTCCGCATTCGAATCTAGACCACCACCGTCTTCACCATGTGCGGCCCTAGAACGAAGTCGAGAGCCCATGACTCTACGGCTAGCAACTGCCCCACCACCACCTAAGGACCACCGGTGAGAGCGATGTCCCGGTCGGCCTTTGTCTTAAAGCGGAGGGCCAAATGATCCTTGGTAAGTGGCACAACCTCCACCTCGTGCTTGGTTTTCCTTCGGAGCACCATGTCTTGGCCCACCCATTCCACCGGAAGCTGGCGGCCAAGACTCCGGATGACCACCACCCGATTTTCCCAGGCTTTTCTCGAGGCGTCGATCTGCTCCTCCGACAGTTTGAGAACCGCCATGAAATGCTGCTGGAGATTCTCCATCTCCTCCTCTGAGGTCCGGTGCGTAGCCCATCCCCCCAACTTCACCCGGCCTTCCTTCTCCTCACCCCATACCGGCGGTCCCCAACTCCCACCGGCGGCTGAGCTCCCCGCCGCCTTGTTCACTCTCAGCCATCCCGGATTGCCCACAAATTTGGATGCAATCGCCCACTCGAACGAACACAACACGAACACTCTTCTCTTTGTACTCCGTTGTTTGCAATGCGAAACGTGTGGGAAACAGGGAGATGCGCTCGGAAAGGAATACTGAACTATTTGATGACCTGCACCAGTATGAACACCCTTTCACTACAAGTGAAGAAAGCAAAGCAGAAATAGTTTGGGAGCAGGGCTCCCTATCAGAAGTGGTTGTAGGATCAATACCCAAAGCTAACGAGTGTCCAATCAGTACTAGGTACCCATCATGGAACCTGAGTATTTCATGTCCGCTATTATAAGCTCGAAAAGTAGATGAAAAATTGAAGTCCTGCCCATATGACTTTAAAGTTCCAATAACACTGTAACAGAACTGACCTAAACCTGATCGATTGCTAGTAGTCGTGTTAGTCATGATAGTCATGATACACTTTAAGCAACAATAATATCGGTGCAGCATGATAGTCATGCAGCAGAAATAACGGAGAAAATTGTATTCAGAATAAGCCGAGAAGGTCGCCAAGAGCAACATAACATAACACAGGTACATGAGAAATGCTTATTGCTTAGTAAGAGCCAGAATAGGAAAAAGAGTTTCCACCGGCCAGAGAGATTGGAAAATTCTCCACATGGATCTGCATTCCATATCAAAATTGATTAATTAGCCTAGTATTAGCAACATTCTAATTCTCTTTACTCCAGCTACTTCTTTATCAAAAGTTTTTGGTGTGAGCACTAGATGCTATCATACTGAGGTAGATGTAATATGTTGTATTTAAATTTAACACTGAAACAGCAAAAACGACCAAATCATTCCATTCTGATTAAGAATTGTCTGCAGAGGATCTCAAAAATGTTGAAGAATAGGGTTCCACAGTCTGCTGCAAGGATCCCGGGAACGCGGTGTTCACTTTTTTCTTGAGGGGAATCAGACCTACTGCACCTGGATCATACATGGGTACACAGTGGCATTTAATTTACCATACATACAGCCATCTTGCCAGAAATCATCAACATCCCTGGCTAAAGATGATCCACACAAGCCATCTTGACATTCTCAACACAGTGCTCGATTAGCAGGCAATTTTTTTGGCTCTAGCAAGATGTTACTATTGATATCACAAATGTGTTGATGATATATGAGCAGAAAGCCCAAACTTTTATTTGTATGTTTCTAAGAATTAGGGCAGCAGATACAGAGTATTCGCAGATTTGGACCCTTGATGAATTGAGCCAGCATTTCAGCACGATACAGAGAGGATACTAGACCAAACTTATCTTGAACAATGCAGTAAATAGACTGGTAAACAAGAAATTTCTGATCAAGGTTTTCATCTCTGCCAACATCTGCAGGTTTAGAAAACCATGTTTTTGATTCACTATCTTCGAATCAAAGGAATGGTTTCTGTGAATAGATACTTGGATCACAAGCCATGACAACTCTGAGGAATCACATTCCAAAGAAGTTTATAACTAATCTAAACTCCACCAGTGCAATAGCACATGCACTGGAACCACCTGGGTGTATTGCAAGCGAATCTACCAAAGCAAACATCATGCTCAGGCCAATTAAATTTAGCATCCAACATCTATTAAAGTTTTATCAGCCACCATGGAGATGGACTTAGCTTTTCTTATTGGTCGTACCTATACAGAGCATGCACTGGGGAGAGAGGTTCCAGCTTCAAACCTGGAATGTGTCAAATTCTCATGAGTGGCAACAGGGTTTCGTTCAAATAACAGAGACCCCCCCCCCCCCCCCCCCCCTCGGTGTATCGTATGAGCATTGGGAAAGTGCATGGAGTGAGCTTAGCTGCATGGAAGGAGGCAAGAAATGCAGGTCTAACCACAATCAAAAGATAAGATCCAACAGACAATGGATAATGAGTGGCAAGAAGGATCTGCTCAAACCCCAGAGGTGGCACCCCCACATTGCCACCATATACCACCTGAACTATTAGGTGAGGGCAAGATAGATAGGTGTGAATTTAAGAATAGGGACCATGGGATAGGGAGTGGTAAGAGGAGCCTGCTGGGTAGTTAGTTCATTGAATAAAATTAAATCTGTAGCGAATGTTTGCAAGAAGAGATAAGAATGGGAACTTACAAGCCTTCATGTAACAAAAACTAATATTTATTCAGCTAAAGAACACGATACTAAGAACAGATATTTATTGATAATACTTCAAAATACGATGAAAAGAGTTTATTAAGTACAGGATCTCTAGCAACACAATGGATAAACACCCCACAAAGTTAGACACAAACAAAAAGATCGAGACTAGAAGCACTGACAACCTACCGAAATTTGTATTCAGATCTCTCTCTTTTTTTCCCTAGACTAGGAGGCTGATACCAAGCACTTCCTATGCAACGACTGACCACCAGAACAAGAGCAAGCTCGCCATGCCTGACATTCCGAACCAGGCTACACCATGTATGGCAGAGTTGTCGTTTTTTGCCACAGAAGAGGCTGAAATGCCATTCAAACTGTTAAAATTTAACCCAGAAATAGAAAACAGAGACTAATTTATGCTTACCTTCTCTCTGTATGTGTGCATAGATTATAGTTTTTTATGGCATTTAAGTAAACAACTTAGTGTCCACCACCCCCAGCATGGAGTAGAATTCAGTCAAATATCATAAGATCCTAACTATTTCAATTGTTCATAGAAAATAAACATGTCATAGTAGTATAAATGCAAGCAGATTAAAGGCTGGACACAAGGCCAGTCGGAGAAACTAACAAATGATGCAAGAGCTGCAACAACAAAGTATAAGCTTTTTCCAGCTCACGACTGCGTGAATTCTTCATAACATTGATAACACAATGTTGGTCTGGCTATCATGAATTGGATCACCTTGAGAAAGAAAAAGATTAGCCACATAAGTACAACAACATTGGAATGTTCTTCAGTGCTCTGGATTTGTTATGTACACATTGCATATTTTAGGTTTCCTGATGTTTCACACACTTATACAACTTTTAGCACTTTCGCATGCAAGTGGTCAAGTCTAACATAACATCTAGCAAAGATTCTATCAATTTATGAAGCCATTCATCATATGTATAGATTGTATATAAAAGAATACATCTAAAAGATATAGAATTATCCCCCAAAGTGAGGTTTCATTCATGTCTCAGATTCCTGTGCCATGTGTCCAAGTAACACCAACTTTTCCAATGATGAGACAAGCAACATAACTATGCTAAATTCTAATTTGCGAGAGCCAACTTTGTGCGACCACTCTGGTAGTGGAAACAGAAAAGAGGTTATAATCCAAGAAAAATAAAAACCAAATGACAAATGACTGGGAAGGGACAAAATCAGTTGACCTGAGAAAAGGGAGCCTTTTGACAAGTTAAAAATGAAAACAATACCACATGAGCCTGTTAGGAGTATTAAATTCCTTTTGAATATTCAAACATAATTTGCAAGATCGAGTTTCAATAAAGGTACAAACTTATTTCGAAAAAATAGCCATCACTACCTGTGACGGTTATGTGAAGCATTGTCACCCTTGAATCAAAACAAATATAACTTCCGTGAACAAAGATATAGCAGTAGCGTTCGCCATCTCGGTATCGGACCCAGTACTAGTACCATTCTATCATAATATCGGTATGCAGTATGGTACAAAATGACGAGGTGTCACTCGATACGGTACGAGACTGCATGCCGGTTCAGTACCGGTACGGTTCATCCGGTATGGTATGGTACCGATCGATATAGCAAACCTTGTGTAGTAATTTTCAACAATGGACTTGAAAGATTCATATGTTGATACATCTGTCTTATGTAAAGAAAACTGCATCCTTTCAAAGTATCCATCGATGTGCAAGTCATTAGAAGATTCACATGTTATGCAAGATACATGCATCACACATCCAGTCAGGAATAAGCATCCTTGTTGCAGGTAGTGCCTATCATTCAATTGAATTTTAAAAATATTTCAGATTTATCATGTATAGGTTTTTCCCCAATTTTGTTTTGACTTCAAAAGGAAAGGGAAATTTCTTACTTTGCCACTATAAAGGATGAGTTTTGAACAATTTGAGCATTCTCTCCCCTGAGATTACCAATGCATCATTTATGATCTTTAAATTTTCTTAATTTTACATTTCTAAATCTTGTTGCCAAGATGATAGACCCTCACACATGGCTTAGCTCCATATATGGGCTACAACAAGATGCTAAGAGATTGTTTAGTTATCTGTGACATTTGTTGGAATCAAGGTTTGCCATCTCAATATAGGATCATGTATTTGTGCCACACTAGCACAGTATCGGTATGGTACGATACAAATTTTTTTTGGCATACCGACAGACATACCGAGTCGGTATGCTATCCATACCAAGTACCAATACCGAACCGATACAGTATGGTACACCCTATACCACCCGATTTGGGTCTGTACAGTGTACCTTGCTTAGAACAGATACTCAAAACTTGATTTTCTATAAGACAGGTTATAGAAAAATAAGGGGAGACCTGTTTATCATAAAACTCATTTTTCCAGTTCACGATCTGTTGGATTTTGCAAAGACAAGTTTCATGATAAGCAACCAAACATGCATTTTCCATAAAACCCATGCGTTTCAGATTTCACATCAATCCATTTTAGTAAGATGCAAAACCAAACGACCGCTAGAAATGATTTGATATGCATTTGACAAATTATATCAGTTATAATTATGATGGGCAGCAACATTGATGTATGCTAGATTTGTTAAGAAACAATGAGAAATCAAAGAAGGAAATATTATGTACATCAGACAATTCAAGTTGTCAACAGCTCTTAGCACTTTGGCATCCCTCTTCCTTGGGGAGAGGTTACCAGTTCAACCTGGACAGTGGCATGGTGGCATTTCCAGCATATCCATCCACAACAGGAAAAAGAAAAGAACATCCAAGTTACCTAAAATGTTGTCTAGCTATCCAAGAAAATACAAAATAAAACTCTTGTGCTCAAGATTACAGTCAACATGAAGAGTATTTTCTAAAGATATCGTTTCTCTGAACTTTTTTGACTACACAATAAGGACCAAAGGTCAAGTTGGATGTGCAACTAATCTAAGATCCAAAAGGATTTCAGGATGATTGATGTAGTATGCAAGTTTTAAAATCCTGTGGGATGCGGTTGTCCTAGTTTTCCTGTGGAACGAGACGTGCCGCTATTCTGCCCCATCCTGACACATGGGATAGGGGATGTCCCAAGACATACCAATCGAGACGCTAGGACAATAGCAGGATGGTCCTATCCCAACACTCGGGATGATACCCCGTCCTAGTGTCCCATGGGACATCCCGTCGGGACTCGAATCCTTGATAGTATGAACAGTATTAATATTTGTTAGAGGGTGGCAACTATGAAAAAAAGAAAAAGTTGGTGGAGATCATCATGCATCGTAACTTCTCCCATTAATCAAAAAGCTTTTTGGAAATATTAAATATTATAGCAAGGTTTTGAATACCAATTGGATACAAGGCATCTCACCATCTTCAGTGCCGAGACAAGGCACCATCTGGAGTGTTGGGACAGGACGAGTCAGGAAATGGACCGCGATAGGTCGAGACATCCACCATCGTAATTGTCGAGATCAGGGACATCCCGTTCCATAAAAAAAAGCCCTATCCCACAATATTTAAAAACTTGTAATTATAGTAATACATTATGTTTTCCTACTTCATGAGATGAGTCTTTAACATTCACTCCTAAATGTTCTTTCCACATTTTTTAAACCACTGTCACTTAATCAACATCATTTTACTTGGTGATTCCTACATTCCAAACACTGCACTATCTAGTTCCTTTTCGTGGTCATTTCATTACTGATCCTATCCACAACCAGATCACAAATACACTCACCCTCGTCACAATAATGGCAAGCTCTAACAACTCTATAGTTCCTTCAAACAACACTAGTGGGAAGTATGATGATTTCTCTACTCCATATTTTCTTCAGCATTTGCATAAATTAGAGAATATTCCCATCTCTCGGCCTTTTGTTTGGAGACACTTATCCATCTTAGTGTCATGCTATGTTAAGGGCATCAAGTGCCAAGAATAAACTTGGCTTCACAAATGGTTTTATCCCAAAACATTTAGTGGGTCAGATGCAACAACATAGTCATATCTAGGATCATCAACTCAATTTGTAAAGAACTTGAAAGAGGTGGGCTACATCTAGAGCAACATAATGATGCAAAATATTTTGCAAATTTGATAATTCTATGAGACGAGCTTAGTGCAAATCAGCCCAACTTACTTGTTCTTATGGGATTATGAAAACCATTCATGCATATCAATAGGTGAGGCAAACTATGCAATTTTTAATGGGGTTAAGGACATATTCTGCTATGGAAAGTCAGGTATTTCTCATAGATCCAATACCACCAATGAACAAAGCTTTATGATAGGTCTTTCAAGAAGAACAATGAGAGATCTCCGATTTTAATCTTCAATCAAGGGAGTTCGTTGCCTAGCTGCTCAGCCAATCCACCAACTCAAGTTCATGATTGTGATAAATGTAAAAAAAATCCCTAAGAAAAATTTAGTCTTAAGGTAATTGACGCTATCATCCTATGTTTGACAACAGTCATTAGGTGGGCTACATGATTGATAAATGTTACAATTTGCATGGTTATCCTTCAGGACAACACTTGCACAAGAGTGATTCTTCTACTTCTTCCTTCACGAATCTAGTTGCAAGTCAAAGCTCAGAAAAACCATCTCCAATGTCATCTCAGAATTCTTTTCCTTTTATGCCCAAATAGTGTTGTCATTTGCTCGATTAAATTCTAATTGTTTACTGCACATGGTCCACTAAGCAGGTACTTCTCACTCAACTACTCGCCTATCAGATATATCTCTTTGTTTAGTTGCCTCTACCAAATTTCTTAGTTTGGATTTTAGGCATTAGTGCAGTAGATCACATGGTAGTATCTTTTGATTGTCTTAATTCCAGTAACTTCTCAAGAAGTCCACCTTCAAATTGTCGAATTGGAATCAGATCGCCATTGTCGCTCTTTCTCCTTCCTTTTTTCTAAAAGATGCCTTTGTAGTTTCTTGATTTGGTTTCAATTTGATATTATCTAGCAAACTAACCAAATTAATTGTTTAATTAGAGTAAGGAAATCTCTTTATCAGCAATGAGACTTTATAAGCATCCATCTTAGGCACCTTTACAAGCCTTATCTAAGTCACAAGTTGGAATGAATATTTCTTCTATTTCTTATTGTGATGTTATTCCCTTGACAAAATAAAATTCTCATATTCATTTCCTTTTAGTTTATTTCTAGTATAGGCCCTTCCATTTGATACATGCCAATATATGGGGGACTTGTAAAACATCTTCATTTAATGAATGTCATTGCTTCCCTAGTATTCTTGACAATTTCTCATGTTGCACAAGGGTCTATCTAATTCATTATAAATCTAATGCTCGAAAATTGTTACAGGATTTCTTTATTCTTGCAGAAACCCAATTTAGTCAAAAAGCTAAGCAAGCATTGACAGAAATTTGACACAACTTCATTTCATCAGGAATGGAGGGTGTTTCATCAAACTAGTTGCATGGATAGACCACAATAGGATGGAGTTATTGCGAATAAAAATACTCGGAGGGAGACTATCCTAACTGCTGCCTATCAAATTAGTAAGAGCCCAACATACCTATCTGCTATTCAAGTATACTTTAAAATGGTTGTTTTAAGTTTTATCCTCATGCCAAGAGATGCATTTTCCTTATATGGTAAGAAAGCTTACATAGTTCTTGAGCACCTTTGTTTCATGAGATATGGTGTATCGTGAGACCATAATCACATTGTGTTCTCATAAAGAAGCCCTTCAATGGTTGTTCTACCAAATCCTAGTTCTAAGGTCATGGCTCGGGATCAAGATCTATGCTATCATTCCAATTAGCTACTTCAATTGAAAAAGGACCAAGGTTTCAAATACTGGTACTAGAAGTTGTACCGATTTTTAGTAGAAATAGTATAGTTCTAGTCACCAACACAATAAGGGACTGCATCCCATAGCACCACACTATGTACCGATCCAAAAGATCCCGGACCGGTATGGTACTATTTGCATAGCCCGTACCAGCAGTATCCGAAACAAGGTCTGCAATTTCGGTAGCAAGTATCGTATCAGTACTTTATTGGTAAGGTACAGTACGATGTATTCTTGTACCGAAATAGCTCTCCAGCTATTTTTCTCAATTTTTATCTCAGTACGCCTCGATACAGTCTGTATGCCTCAGTACGGACCAGTACTCACCTCGAAAAACCTCGGTATAGGTTGGTATACGGGCAGTACGCCTCGGTACGGGTGGTACAGGGCTTGTACTAAGTTGAATTTAAGTTTTGTATCGATTTTCTTTCGGTATGGTACGATACGCTCCACATTGGATGGTACAGGATAGAACAGCAAACCATGATCTGAAATCTTGGATGAAACCCTACTTATTTAAGAAGATGCATCAACCTTGCTATTACCATGAGATGACCTTTACAATCAGAAGTTATTTTAGCGCCTGATCTTGGTTCAAGATGCTTAATAAGAGAATCTCATTAATTGCCCTTCCTAAGGGATTAATGATTTTAATTGCACATCTTTTCCAACTCTCTCAATCCAATCTCATGATCGTTCATATGCCTATCTGTAAGCATGTTCCACCCTTTTTCCTAGGCAGCCAATGATCCTAGGTCCCAAAATCTATGACCAACCAAAAAAAAAATTCAGACATATGAAGAAAGTAATAGCTGGACTCTCACGACCATTCCACATTGAAAGCAAATAACTGGGTGTAAATGGGCATACAGGAGCCAAATTTGATGGACCAACTAATGCTACAAACATGGTTTGTGGCAAAGGCTGTAGTCAATGAGAGAGACAAGACTATAGTGAGAACTTCACAACCGTTGATATGTTGATAATTCCGCATAATTCAAAGCTCGTGACTCCAATTTTTGGCATTGGCATAGGCTAGATTTAAACAATACTTTTCTTCATGGGGATTTGCATGAGGAAGTTTATATTCAAATCTTCTTGCTTTGCATGACAGGGGGACTCATGTTTGTTGTTTGCAAATCATCATATCTACACGAGGAATTCTATATGCTTATCCCACCTAGCTTTGCATGACACGAGGAGAATCATGTTCCCCATCTGCAAAACATCAAGTGAGTTAAAAGAAGCTTCAAACCAATGGTTTTCTAAATTTTTTCATTGCTTTCATGATGCTCCATATGTTCAATCAAAGTCCAATTATTCTTTTTTCATTTGCCATCATAGAAATTCCTTGATAACTATACTTGTCTATCTTGATGATGTGATCCTGATTGGCAATGACCCGTATGCCATTAATCAGTTAAAATTTTTTCTTCATGGCCGCTTCAAATTGAAGACCTAGACCAATTAATATACATGCATGCATCCATACATGCATGCATCCATACATACATGCATATATGCATACATGCATGCATCCATACATATATATATATATATATATATCCTTCAGTTAGAGATAGCACACTCTTCTGATGGGATCTTCTTATGATAGCACACACTAAATATATTAGAACTCGCTTGGTTCACAGGAAGAATTTTACAGAATTTTATCTCACTGTTTCCTTGAAAGCTAATGCTTGGGTATATTATAACTAGGAAAATAGTTTTGGTATGTTTGATTGGCCATGGAAAAATGGCATAGAAAGCATACTTTCCGAAGTGACTTATGTTTGGTTGAGCGGAAAGTTGTGTAAAATACCTTTTATGCCCTTAACAAATTGACTACAAGAAAAAAAAAAGGATATAAGCACTAGGATTAAGGGTATTTCTTAAAAAAAAAAGAATTTTACCTAGCCCATGGGAAAGTGGGTTTCCTATATCCCACATGGGTTTCTATTTTCCATGGGAAGTGGGAAACTAATTCCCATGGGAGGAAAACTTTCCGATCTCTCTCCTTTAATATCTATAACAAAACATAAGTCACTTTGTCATTTTCCCCTTGACCACACTTTTCCCCCTCCTCTTCCCATAAACCAGCAAGTCCTGACTCAGTATCAATTTATTATCTGTGCTGATGTGCTTTCTTGAGCCTTGCGGGCTACTTGTCAGGAGCGGGAGTTGAAGGCTTATATTCCAGCCCCCGAAGCCTAACCGATCTCTCACCTCCTTTTTGCAGATGACTGCCTCCTTTTGGCTAGAGCAAGGATGAGGGATGTGCAGGCCCTTGAGGGGTTCTAGAGAACTACTATGAGGTTTCAAGTCGGAGGGTGAATATCTACAAGTCTACCATCTGCTTCAGTCCGAAAACGGAGATACAGGTAAGGCAGGAGATCAAAGGGCTTCTTGGTATGAGGGAGCAGGAGGAGCCTTGGAGCTACTTGGGTGTTCCTATCACTAGGAAGAGGCTGCGGGTGTCAGAGTGTCATAGTTTGTTACAGCATATTCAAGAGCGGCTGGAGGGTTGGAAGGCGGCCTGTCCATGATGAGCAAAGTGACTCTGATCAGGCTGGTCCTGAGTTCTATGCCTGTATACCTTATGTCCAATACAGTAGTTCCGAAGACTGTGCTGATGAGTATAGAGCAGCTTCTTCGGAGTTTTCTATGGGGATCCTATGGGGGTGGCCACAGTGTGCATTTGTTGGCTTGGGAAACGATTTGCCAGCCGACCTGCGAGGGAGGGTTGGGGGTGCAGTCTCTTCTGATGAGGAGAGAGGCGTTGATTGCCTAGCATACAGTGAGATTTGTCTTGGAGCCACAGTATTTCTAGAGTCAGGGGATGACAACTCGATATGGTCCGGTGTAGACTGGTGAGGCAACCCAAAGTGGCCGAAGGTGCTCCTCTATCTAACAGGAGATCTGCAGGTATGTGCCTATGACCATGTCTAACTCCAGGTGGCTGATCGGGGATGGGCGGAGTGTGGATGCAATGGAGGATCCTTGGATAGACTCACTCCCGGTGTGGCTCTGGCCGACTATGGTCAACCTCGGGGCCCTAGATGGACTTCGAGTATGCGGTCTTCTTCGCCTAGGAGGGGATGGGTGGGATACCATCCAGATTGGTCGGTTGTTTGGGGATCATCTGGCAGAGAGAATCCAGTTGCTTCCGATCCTGGGGAATGCCAGTCCAGTCGTCAAGGTGTGGAGTACATCCTGCAAACTCAGGGTCGGAGTAGGTGATGTCGCCTGCTTACTCCAGAGTGTGCAGCAGCCAGGGTTGGACTGTGCCTGGATCTGGTGATTTGGTCTCCACACGAGGGTGGCCTTAATCCTCTGAAAGGTGGCCTGAGGCCGGCTCTCGACGAGAGTGGTGTTGTGTAGGAGGGGACTGGGCATTCACCCCTAGTGCCTTAAGTGCTAGGTGGATGAGACTGTGGACCACATCCTGTTCCAGTGTGAACGTGCTAGGAGGGTTTATAGGCTAGCTGCGCCCCCGCCAGACGTTTGATGTCACTCAGCGTCTTTCCTGCAAGTGCTCAAATAGTGGGCTATCACCCCGCAGTCTCAGCAGACGGGTATTGGGGTGACTTATACTGCTTATCAGATCTGGCTAGCCAAGAATGCCTGAACTTTTGAAGAAAGCTGTCCCTCGCCGAGGTTTGTTGTGGAGCGGGCCCGGGCTCAAGCAGCAGAGATTAGTTAGACGGATTTCTTGGCTGAACCTTTGATAGCTCAGAACACTTGGGGCTTTACTTCTGCTTATATAGCATCTTGATTGGTGTTCATCACCTGGGAGCCTCCACCTCCGAGTTTTCTTAAGGTCAGTTTCGATGGATGCGTGCAAGATGGCGGCAGGAGGGGAGGAGCAGGCTTTGTTATCACAGGCCCGGATTCCAGGAGGGTTGTGGTTGCTCGTTGCCAGATCTTCGACACCTCGATCTCGAAGGCTGAGCTGAGGGTGGCATAGATTGGTCTAGGTTATGCTCGGCGTGTATTGCAAGCTAGAGCTGTACTGCTTAAGGGAGATTCGGTTACGGTTATTGGTTGGGTCCAGCAGAGTGTTGGCGGCATAGGTGAGTACCACCCCTTAATTCAAGACATCCGAGCATTGGTCTGTGGCGAGGTGGCCTTTTAGGCTAAGCACATCTACAAAGAGGCCAACGGGGTTGCCGACTAGATAGCTTCATACGTGGCCAACCACTCTAGAGACACTCTTTGGGTTGGAGAGAGGGAGTTACCTAGTGCGCTCTAGGATATGTTTTCTTTTTACCTTATCGAGTAGAAGATCATATGCAAACCTAGATGTAAATATATAAGGATTGGTAACTTTTTTAGGAAAACATCGAGTTTGCATTGGATAACTTGAAGCTAAAAAATATCACCGATGAAAAAGTAACAAAACTGCCTATTTTAACTTGCTCGTAGTCAAAGAGTGATGTCGAGATATTCGCCAAAAACAAATATAGCTGTCATCGATAAGAGGCATTTCCCAAATACAACTATAGCTGGCATTCATTATAGGCGTTAAATTAACTTGTAACCTTGAGAATATATAGTCAAACTAGCCACATTAATTTATATCCTTTTAATAAAGTGAACAATTGCTGAAGGCACCAAAGTCATGTAACTATTTACTTAATGATGAATGAGAATCAATCGAGTCACCTATAGTATATCATCTCAAGAACATCTCATCACGTCTGATGTCATGGTGCCAAGAATGAAGGCAAGGTTTGCCAGACCAATACCGAAGGCTATACCAACCAGCTATCAGTTCGGTATGATACAAAAACATGCCGTACCGAGCTTAAGTGAACTAGAGACAACGAATCGAGAGAACAGGAGGGGAGAGAGGGAGAAAACCCTAATGATAACCCTATAAGGAGGAGAATTGGGTGTGCGAAGAGAAGACGAAGGGGAGAAAGAGGGAGAGGGAAAAGGAAAAAAATAGAAAGGCATATGGGGCATTGACATCGATCAAGTGTTGTCAGTGTCGACATTGGTGTTGATTGAGGGCATTGGCTTTGGCATTGATGTTGAACGATGATGGTGGCATCATCTCAAGTATCGGCGGAGCATTCAGCGACTGCATGGTAAGGCTTCGAAGCTCTAATCAGGCAAAAGGAGAGAGAGAGAGAGAGAGAGAGAGAGAGGGAGAAGGGGGCAGAGAGAGAAGGGTTTGAGGGGGTCTCGGAGGTTTTACAGATCAAACCATCCCGACAAGTCGAATCATCCTGGTTCTTGGTTGGGTTGGGATGGTTCGGCAAATCCTGAATGAAGGCTTAACATCATCTACTTGTCAAAGATACTATAGTATAACACCTCGTGTTGGTCATCTCAATCATTATATCTAGCTTCACATAGGCTGCATAATTTGCTAAACAATAAGCAAATTATATCAATCTTTAATGAAGATCACTGCACTGTGAGTATTTCGGACATACTCACGACCGTATGTAGTGAGACGCCAGTGCACCAAAAAAAAAAATGAAGATCACATGTTGTTCAAGCCAAGGCAAAGTGCTTATCATACTCACGCACCTTCTCATTCTCCTTAATTAGGATGGTTTCGACTTTACAAATATTGAATGAAGGTTGTTCACTGGATGTTACAAGGAAAGTGCATTTATACTATCCACGAATGTAAAATATATAAGCAAAATAGGAACAATAACACATAAAAACAAAATCAATTAAATCTATCATAATAAGTCACATATAATGCTACTAATAAACTTCACAATCCTAATTGATCATGAAACACAAAAGCATCTCGAGCCAATGTCCTGGTCACTGCCTCCTTGGGCCAACCAACATCACTTGTTGGTAAATAGCCTAGAGGGATCTCCTCCATTTGCTCTTGTACATAGTTAGTTTCCCCCTTGATGTGCTTCAACACTTTATGCAACTTTAGTCTCTTCTACCAGTGTGACGGCTGAAGTATATGATTTCAGGTTTCAACAATACAAATGTTGAATAAAGCTTGTTCAAATGATTGCACAAGGAAAAGTGCATTTATGTTATGCATGAATGTAAAATATATAAGCAAAAGAGGAAAAATAATGCATAAGAACATAACCCATTAAATCCATCACAATAAGTTATATATATGCTACTCATAAAATTCACGATCCTACTTGATCATGAAATGCAAAAGCATCCCGATCCAATGGTCTACAATGCCTCACTAGGCCTACCAACATCTCTTGTTGGTAAAGAGTCTGGAGTAATCTCCTCTAGTTGTTCTTGGACCTAATTTTCCCCCTTGATGTGCTTCAACATCTTATGAAACCTAGGCTCTTCCACCAACATGACGGCTGAGGTATATGGTTTCAACCATACAAATGTTGAACAATGCTTGTTCACGGGATTTCAAAACAAAGGTGCATTTATGTTATGCATGAATGTAAAATACATAAGCAAAATAGGAACAATAATACATAAGAACATAATCCATTAAATCCATCATAATAAGTTATGCATATGGTACTCATAAACTTCACAGTCCTAACTAATCATGGAATGCAAACGCATGTCGATCCAATGGTCTAGTCATTGCCATCACTGGGCCTACCAAAATTTGTTGTCAATAAATGCTTAGAATAATCTCCTCCATTTGTTCATGTACATAAGGGTTTCCTCTTGATATGTTTCAACACAAGATTTGCTGAATCAGGCCGAACCATCCGGTTCAAGCAGTACCGAACTAACCAGGGCGAAACCGGGTCAGTTTGCCATTTAAATTCGGTTCCGGCTCCTATGAGCCGAAACCGCAAAGGGACCCACCGGAATCGATCCTTTTCGAGTCGAAACCAGCCGATTTGATGCTGACTCAATGCGAACCGGTCGGTTTGCACCAAGTCAACCCGGTTTTGACCGGATTGACTATGGGCACTGTGGCATTATTGCGGCCATTGCAGCATTATTGCTACAAATGCGAACCGGTCGGTTTGCACCGAGTCAACCCGGTTTTGACCGGATTGACTATGGGCACTGTGGCATTATTGCGGCCATTGTGGCATTATTGCTACATTGCCACTATGGCAATAATGCCACAGTGGCCGCAAAATGCCTTTAAAAGCCACTGAAGGTGTTGGGAAGGCCCAAGAAGGCCTTCCCAACGGAATTTAACACAGGCTTTGTCACTTTCTCTTTCCAAAAAAGCCACAAACAAGATTCAGACTATCAGAAGAAAAAGCCAAGGCAAAATAAGTTGTGCTTTCTCTCTCCTATATTCTTCATTCTTTTTTTTGAGAGGAGGCTTGAAAAAATAGCTCAAAAATTATAAAATAAGAGAAAATCATGCCAAATTTTTTGATTTGGGCTTGATATTTTTTATATGGTGTAAATCTATGGACGATGTACACACTAACATAAAAAATTTTAATTTTTGGATTCCATATAATTTTTAAAAATTAAAAATATATTTTTAGATAAAAAAGGATATTTTTAAAAAAAATGTAAAATCAGAAACATATTTAAGGACATGCAAGTTACTCTCTATAAAAAAATTTGGTGTCCATTCATTCAAATTTTGATTCAATCATGCGCACAATAGCCCAATCCTAAATTTTTAAAAAAAATGAGAAATAAGTAGTCTTTTATGCATGTTCGAGAGCCTAGAAAAATATATATAGCATTTATTATTGGATCTAAGCTGAAATTAAATTTTAAAATATTAATATTTAAAAATAATTTTAAATATAAAAATAATTTCAAATATATAGTTAATTCCAAAAATTACAAAATAATTAGTAGTACATATTAGATAATTCAGAAGTAATATATGAGGTAGAAATCATATTTTTCTGAATTTATGATATATAAATTTTTTTTTAAAATTAAAAAAATATTAAAATATATATAAATAAATATAAAAAATAGGGTTATGTATTAGATAAATCAAATACATTTTTTGAGATAAAAAATATTGACGTCGTATTAATATTTTGTTAATTTTAAATAATTGATAAACTGACATACTTGATAAATCTGCACGAATGAAGCCATCAAGGAAAAAAAGATCCAGAGCATAATATTGGCTAGAAGCATAGGCAAATGCTCTCAAGCCGGCACCATTGGCAGTCCAACTGGTGCAACACAGAGTTTAAAAAAGGAGTGGTAACAAGGTTGAAGCAGCACTTCGCTGGTGGTTATTCCGATGTATTTATATATCGGAAATGCCCACAAAAGGTTCAGTAGCTAATGAAGAAGCACTTCGCTGATTTCAGAGCAGCAAACGAGAAGATTACCAAAATGAAGGCGGAGGTGGACCGTCGAGCGGTAGAGTCACCTTTCTATCACTCCAGAAAGTCAGAAGAGGTGTCTGCTCCAAATGACGAGGAGGCACTGATCCAAACTGCCATGCAGGCGAGCCTGAATGATCAGTGATAGCTGGATGAGGTGGCCCAGCATAGAGCTCGATTTGGACCCTCGTACTACGAGTCAGGCTCCAGTTCTACGAACAGCAAGGCAGTTGATCAGCTACAGCCATAGGAAACGCAGTCACCACATAACTCTTTGTCCAAGACACTCTCAGAGATAGCCAACTGACAAGGCCACTACACTATCCGGTGGACTCGGCTAGGAGGGCAACATAGCCAAATAGAGAGAAGCACGAAGGGTAAGAATACAGCTATCCAGCACACCAAAAAAAATAAAAGGCACCTGTAGCCCTAATGAGAGTATCAAAGAGTCTTGGAGCAGCAGCGATGACAGTTTCGATAGTCATGGATCTGCTGGCCATGAAGAAAGTGGAAGAGAGAAGACCACTATTTATGAGACACAGTCGCAGAGTGGTCCTCAATATATCGGTGATCCCAGTTTACGCATGCTATACACTAAGGAACCACGATACACGATCTGGTAGAGTCCGCGATGATACGATTGCATATAAAACACAGGCTTCTCGAGGTGATTCAGGAAGACACAATGCAGCTACAGATGACCTCGCACGTGGAGTAGGATTCATAGATGTATCAGATTCCGAGTCGTATACTGGATCCTATTATCTACAGCCACAGGCAGCTCATGACCCATACAGATACGGATATGGATCTGGTGCATATGAGGCATCTTTTCGTGGCTACTATCCTAGACAGCCCAGAGCATCTCACGGGTAGAATTTTGCTACCGATATATTCGGATGGGCCCCTCCACAGCCGTATTATCAACCAAAGGACATCTGTCAGAGCTAAAGCTTCAACGAAAAATTCAAGAGTGCTTATGACCCGGCGCGCGTTCCTTATGGGATGAACGTTCAAGACTACAATGTCATTTGGTTAAAGGATGGGTTGATATGTCTTCTGACTATGCTTATGATCCAGATATCTAGAATAATCATCGCCACTAGATCCGATTTTAGATATCGGTATGTATGTTGTACTTTAAATGTATATCAGTGATTATATTATTTTATATTTTTTACGTCACTATTTAAATTAAGGATATTTTATGTTATTCTTTGTAGCATACAATATCTTACTAATCAATTTATGATTTGTATAATTTTAAAACAATAAAATGTATCATTAGATTAAACCGAGATCATAGAAATATCAAAAAATATCAAGACAACACCAAACAAAAAGTCAAATTGCACTTAAAAATATTGAAAAACTTCAAAAAGTATAATTACCAATTAAATATTCTTGAAAAATAAAAAAAATTGGGTGTGTCGGTATGGAACCGACACGCCCTAGCCGTACCGGTTCTGGTTCGGTACCGAACCGTACCGACCGTCGACCAGTACGAGTCCCAGTACTGATTCGGCAGTCCATGCTTCAACATCTTATGCAACTTGAGCTCTTCTACCAACGTGACGGTTGAGATATTGTACAAAATATGATATAGGAGCTCTAACATGGACAATGTTCAAGTTGCTTATAAAGTTTTGCACCAAATAGCTTCTCAAACAGCATTACAACATGCTATATATTCCGCTTTTGTTGAAGATATAGTTGTTGTTCTCTACTCGTTGAAAGCTTAGAAGATTGCTCCACCATATAAGAACACATAACCTGATGTACTGTTATAAACTCCCCAATCTGCATAATAGCAATGTTGCTCCCTTAGAATGGATCCTTGACACCAAGGTATATCGTCTTTTGTACCGCATAAGTTTCAAAGGATTTGTTAGATAACCACCAAGTTAACCTAAGATTATGATAACATCCACTAAGGCTGTCACTCCAACCCATAAACCTGGTACCTAACCAGGACCCAACTTGGATGTGCCAATGAATTGGTTAAGTATGAGTCCAAAGTCAGAACGAATGAAAATTTTGGATCTGGTCTATGAAAGATATACCTAACTCAAACTCGGCCTGACCTAACCCAGCAAAGCCTAGTTTGGTTCCTAGCTAACCCCTCACAAAGTGGTGGTATCTATTTAATAAGCCAAGCACCACCACTTTTTGGGTGGTTAACTGGGCCAATCAATGCCCACTTACCCAGCTAGCTTGGTCAAAGGTATTTCGAGGGGGCATAACTTTAACCGCTTGGTTAAGCTCCGTTTCCCTCATTTTCTCCCCATCTGACAACCTTCTGCCTTCACATTTTACATTTTCTTATTGCTGCCTTCTTTATCGATATAAGTTAACCACCTAACAAATGTTTTTTCCCACATTTTTGTTGTGGTTAGCTGAGCAACAATCGAAACACTTTTCAGCTTCATGGTTAAATGTCTAAGATGTGGATGCCGATGGCTAAGGCTATCCACCCCCTAGTTAGCTATCCAAGAATCAAACTAGGCCTAAGGGGATATATACGGGCATTGATGTGAGGTTTCAAGAGTTGAAAACACCTAAACCGACATGGTCCTGACCAATTACACACCTAAACCGACATGGTCCTGACCAATTACCTAGTTTATTATACGCACATATGGATAATATTAGTTGTACTTATATACCTTCTAAGATCTTAACATAAAAAACTTTGTTTTATATTTAATTGGGGAGGAAGAATAAAACTAATCACAGGAACATATTTAGGAATTTATGTTTGACTTTAATTTAAGTATATCATTTCAATTTTTTAGTCAATCATTGTTATATAGTTAACTGTCAACTACTTGTTCAATTGTAATGGAAGAAACAAAAACATGGTCATGTTTTCATTTTTAAAGCATGAATTGGATGTTCCATTTATAAACATTCCCAAGAATGGATGATTTTAGCTTGATTAGTAACTCAAGATATATTACTTGGTATCCGATGGGAACCTGGAACTGAACCACACCCAACCCAAATCCAATGCACATTTGGTGGGGTACAAGTCTTAACATACCCAAATCCAATTCAAAGACCCGATGGGTCGATGATATTTTTAATACCTACACCCGAACAGCACCTTCAACGGGTCGGATTTGAAACAAATATGACTGCCCTATGACTCAATACCACATCAAAATAAATACCTACAAGTGTAAAGCATCGTGTACATAAGACCGTTGACTCCACTAGACTATGGGACACTATCTCTTTCTCAACCATTGACCATCGATCATCACTTAGCTTCAAACCCTTATCAATTTGAGTATCCATCAGTTTACAATTTTCTATTTCAAACTCTAACATTCTTCCAATACAAACCTATGCCAACCCCACTAATCTTTGGATCTGTTTTAGATGATTCTGACACCTATATATAATTGTCTTGAATGTCTTTGTAGAAGAAGACAACCACAGGGGAAATTGATGTTTGATTTCAATAATTGAAACAATTGACGATAGGCTTCAATAATTGAAATAACTGATTATGATTTCAATAATAATTTTTATATCATTTCCAGCAACAAGCCCGCCTGGCTGCAACGAAGTATAGGGAAAAGAAAAATAAGAACTCTCCATGATGTGAGATATTCCCAATTTTTCAGCAAAAGAAACAAATGGAAAACCACATCTTCTTAGGAAAATAAGTTTCCCAAGAAATTTTCCTTGCGAGCAAACAAATGCTCAAGAATACCATTAACATATAGTACAAGGAAGTGAAATCTTTTATGCTTCATATGAACCAATGGTCTTATATTCATAATAACAAACATAAACAATGTGACGACTTTATGTAATTTCATAAACCATTACCGAAAGATTGTAGCATCTAGCCTGAATACTGCATATGTAGTATGTCTGACATTCAGGCAGTTGGTATTCCATAAACATTTTAAAAAATAAAAGAAAATACATAACATGCAACACCAGCAACAATAAGAGCAACAACAATAATAATGACATGAGAGGATATCTATGAAGCACTAAATACTTAACAGCGATAATTATAATTTATTAACAAATTAACCCAATTAGCAAGACCTGCAGCTGTAATCCTTAATCATAAACTACTGCATACTTAATCAGAACATAAACTCTTCCAGACTGAACAATTCCAACCAACAATAATAGCCAATATCATCTAAACCAAGTTGCTTCCAAACAGGGCCAAAAGAAACTTATGATCAAGCTGAAACCCACAATCTTCAACTTAATTAAAAAAAATTATGGCACAATCGGCATACCTGTAGTAGCATTGGACCCAGACGGAGTCGAAGCTGCAAACGGGGAAAGAAAAACACCCAGAAAGGACGGTCGATTAGACGGGGTCAAAAAATGAAAAAGGAAAAAAAATAAAGAAGAAGAAGAAGAAGAAAAAGAAAAGAAAAATTCAGGGATTTTTGTTTTATTAAGGAACTTGGTCGGCAAGAGATTCCATCCACGCGATCTTTATCGGACGGCTCAACTGATCCGGATCAGATCGCGAGAGAAGGACGCGGCGGAGAAAACAAGGAATGGCAAGGTGGGAAAGGGAAAGAACTCGATGACGTTACACCTACCGGTGGCGGTGGTGTTGGACTTGGAGCAGATGGACGTGCCGGCGTCGACGCCGCAGTTTTTGGCGAGCTTGAGGGCCTGCTCGATGTCAACCTTGAAGGCCTGGAGGACGGTCTTGTCGTTGAAGAGCGAGCAGAGGCAGGCCGTCTCATCCTTCGCCGCCTGCTTCAGCGGCCCGCAGCACGACTCCGGCGGGCTCGTCGAGTTCAGATAGTTCGCGCACGGCACCAGCTTCGACGCGCACGCCGGCACCTGCTGCGCCGATCCGGTCACCGCCGCCATGAGCAACGCCACCGCCAGTGCCACCACCGCAGCCGCCGGACCGCCATTCTTCCCTCGGATCGCCATCTCCGCTACCGCCGCTCTGAACGCCAACGCTGATCGGATCTGAACGCCAACGCCCCCCCACCGTGCCACGCTATTTGTATAGCTCGCTTTTTTCGGGGTGTGGCGAACCGCGCAAAAGACAGCTGTTTCGCTGGGCCACCCGGCAAAGAGTGTGGATGCCAGCGCGGTCCGTGAGTTGGTGCGCTTTGGGTCTGCCGTCGCTTTCGAAAATGGAGTGGGAAAAGCGTGCTCCCACGCCGCACCGGCCTCCCAAACAAATAAAAAAAAAATGTGAGTTTCCAAAGTTTTTAGATTTTAAAAAAATTATAGTGAAACCCTTCTAATTTTGAACATCTTGTATTTTAATTTTAAAAAATTTCCGACCAACCCTTCAACTTTCCAAATCGTCCCAAACAAAACTTGTTGTTTATCTCCATAGAATGGTATCATGTGACCACTAGAACCAATCGTGGGTCAGGCTTTGAGTGTAAAATATACTTATTTTTAATCGGACTCCAAGCCGAGCCTATTTAAAATTAATAATTAAATATTTTTTTATATTAGTTGTTTATGGGTGAAGCTAATCTTAAAGAATCCTTAGCATATGACCGGTGCTTTAAGAATCACCCGCTGCACGGATCTTAAAGCACTCCAAACATCTTCATTCATCTATCTACGCATATTTTAAAACATTCTTAATATATGATCTATAGTTAAAGAATAGCCTTTTCATTTATGCGAAGCAACAAGTATGCACAACAAAGCAAACGGACGTAAGATATAGTGGATAATCTTTTCGATTATGGATAGCAGCAACTACAATAAATGGACATCTGAGTATATTGGGATTGATGCCAAGGTTGAAGATTAGTCTACCTATCTGATAAAATTTGTCTCCATTTCCATGCATCCGGCCTTGAATTCAATGAGCCGACAAGAGCATTTAGAAGATGGCACACCTAAGTAGTTCCAAGTTCCTAAACTTTTTCATAAACTTTCGTTGTCTCCACGATTCTGATCTTAATACCTTCAAGAGATTTGACAATGAAACACGCATGTGACTTGCTAGATTCATCTTTTGTCCAGATTGCATATGATAAGAGGATAAGATACGTTTCAATTTTGTAGCATGTCCCCAAGCGGCTTTAGCTTTAAGTAAGCACCAAATTATCTAAAAAAGTAAATGAGAGATGAAAGGGCAATTAGTTGCCTTCATGGCCACCACCGCCGCCACCAATTTCTTGAGGTGGGATCCACTTTCAATGCTACCATCAATGAGTATGGACAAAAGGAGGTGGCGAGGGGTAGTTCTATATACACCCCCCCTATTGCTCAGGACACCCCCAAAAACCAAAAAAAAAATACCCAAACTAACCTTTAGTGTAATTACCATATTGCCCTTGAAATTTTCTCATACACCCCCCTTCCTCCTCCTCCGTTTCGTTTTGAAAAGAAAAAAAAAAAACATCCCTCAAACCCCCCTTAAACCCCTCCTCCCCCGTTCCCCCTTCTCCCTCTCGTCGCCGGCATTCTCCCGATCTCCGACCACCTCGCCGGCTTCTCCCGGAACCACCTCGCCGGCTTCTCTCGAATTTTTTTTTTCACGGTTCGTGCTCCGTTCGGCACTGGATCGCCGAACAAAAGGCTTCTGTTCGGCTGAACAGTGCCGAACAGAAGCCTTCTGTTCGGCAACCCTCAACCGAACAGATCTGTTCGGCTGCACCGTGCCGAACAGAAGGCTTCTGTCCGGCACTGTTCAGCCGAACAGAAGCCTTTTGTTCGGCGATCCAGTGCCAAACGGAGCACGAACCGTGAAAAAAAAATTTTCGGGAGAAGCCGGCGAGGTGGTTCCGGGAGAAGCCGGCGAGGTGGTCGGAGATCGGGAGAATGCCGGCGACGAGAGGGAGAAGGGGGAACGGGGGGGTTTTGGGCGTTGGCGAGGTGTTTTGGAGGGGAAGAGCGGGGTGGGGGGGGGGTTTGGGGGGTGTAGAGAGCAATTTAGGTGAGGGGGTGGGGAGGGTGGGGGGTAATTTAGGAATTTTTAATTTTTTAGGGGTGTCCTTAGCAAATGGGGGGGTGTAGAGAGTATTTAATTTTTTTAAATTTTTGGGGGGTGTCCTGAGCAATAGGGGGGGTGTATATAGAACCACCCGGTGGCGAGGCTTCGAGAGGTTCTCTCTTGGTCCACTTTAACCATCACAATTCAGGGAATTGTCCGTTGTGCTCAGGCTTGGCCGCTATCTCCATATTGCAATGCCTTTCTTTTTTTTCCACCGGTGTCTCACTGCATCAGTCATGAGTATATTCAGAATAATCACGATATAAAACACACTTTAGTGCCATCGGCACGTGCTCCAATCCTTCAAGAAGATAATCCCAGAGTGGTACGCTGCAAAAGAGGCGATCCAGTCCGTCGCACTGTTCGCCTTCCGAAAGACGTGCGCAACTTGAAACGAGTCTAGCTCCCCCACAAGATGGCAGATATCATAAACAAAAGATTACAGGTCTGGCCTGACATACCTGCTCCGAATCCAGTCGACCACTGTAGCCAAGTCTTCCTCAAGTAAGACTCGCCGAGAATAGGCCTGGCCTGACAAAATTGAATCCTCCAAAATCATCCACAATAGTTGCGGCTAAATCTGCTCAGCGATTAAATATTTGTCTATCTTCGCATGAAGATATTTGTAGGTGTGAATAGGTTTGTTGCATATTTGTTTGACTTCTTGGTTTTAGAGGAATCATGCTACACATGCTTTTGTCTAAATGCTTTGTCTAACTTTGTTGTGGTTTATCCAATCTTACATCGGTATGTTAGGCATGAGTTGCTGATCAATATTTCATACCACCCATAACTTCATCGAAATGCCTCTTACATGAGATACATGAAATGATGAATTCACATTATGAAGACCAGAATATGAATAAGCCCTCCTAAATGCATGAGTTTTGCTGAAGGAGTCTAAGTTTCATGATGGAATTTCCCTTTAATTTATTTATTGTCTCAAACTCTTAACTTGTTCTTTGAAGAAGGGTAGTATTATTCTCTAGTATTACATATATGAGATCAGTCAACAGCAAGATTTATCCAACTGATACTGAGAGAAAGAGTCCTTGCAAAACAAAGGGAGCTCTCGAAGCTCGATGGCTCAAATTGTGGGGGGAAGAGGGGTCGAGGGATTTTATACCCGAATCAACCTGCATGGTGAAACCATCCCAATTTGATGCCGGTTCGGTTTTGTATAGGCCAAATTGTCTAACTCTGGTTGGTTTGGCATTCCTTGGTCAATGGTAGCCTAACTAAGTAATCTAAGGCAAAAAAAATTGATGGATGCTTTTGATCTCATCAGCAGAACCAAATGCTTTGAATTAGGACATTCGATTTGCAAAAGGCACATTAGCGATGCAAGGAGTATTTTATGCAATACACAAGAATTTGAAGAGATGGGATGAGACAGCAACATCGGGGGCCTAAAGCGATTGGGAGGTTTTTTTCCTTTTCCTAATTTTTATTAGACCTAAGAGGGGAGTGGAAGCATTGTATGTCATGCGGGAGAGCAAGTCTGACTTGGACTATTTAAAGGAGGTAAAATAGAAAATAATAAAAAAACAGTCATAACTTTTAAGAGATATAAGTTGAAAACATAAAAAATTAGAGGAGACCTTGTGCCAGATTTTGCAATATAACAATAGAAATATAGAGTTTAAATATTATATGAACATTATGACTGGATAATTGGATAGAGATCATGTTTGGTATGAAGATATTAATTGTTCTTTACATTGATTCCTTACAAGAAGCATGGACCTAGTGTGAGACCACCCCGTGGGTGCCATTCATTTTCTCTAGAGTGAGTCTAGTTCTATTCTTTCCTATCATTTCTCTATCCATTAGGTCTTTCTTGTTGTTTCATGTTTCTTCTTAAGTTCTTCAATTTTTCTATATCAGATTCTATTTTCTTTTTGTTTCTTTGCATAGAATCAAAATGCTATTCATCTTTACCAATCCTTAACTACTTTTCCCATTAAACCTTAATCTCAATAACATAGATCTGCTATATAACAATCTTTTAAATATCTAATTCTATAATCTTTGACAATTCATTTTTAAACCCGAAAATCCCGAACTCTAAGATGAATTCTTTTTCCTCAGTTCTTCTTTCTTATAAAGTCCATGTTGTTAGTCTGTTCTATCTAGAAACCATTTAATTTTGTAAACAAATCTCTATTTCATAATCCCTAGAATCATGCTCGCTTCTATTGCACATTGTGCATCCACTGCCCATCTTCATAAGGAAATTTTGATCAAAACTTGGGTCCGGACTGAAATTTCAGCATCTTATAAGTTTTAATCCTCTTCTCTACCCTCATAGCTAGGTTTCTTCCTACAGCATCTTGTACTAGCAGTTCTATATAATCTTTGAAATTGAGAGCAAGTCTACGACATCCCAACCTAATATTTTTCCAAAAGATAATAGATCTCCCTTTCGGAATTAAAATCTTGATCCGTAGTTGAATGCATTCGCAGAATCAATACCCCTTTCCAAAACCTAGAAACTGAGAGAATATCAAAACTTATAAGCATCCACATTACAACCCTATTATTTCTTTTTATGATCAAGCGAGTCCAACTCTCACCCTTCTCAATCCAATATGTCACCAATAATTAATTCTTGATTCATGTCCCATTAGTTCAAAATTCCCAGGATTCTGTATTCGTTCTTGTAAATGCTTTCTGGAAGATAAATAGTGAGGGGCACCCTATACCTGTTGACTCAGTTCTTTCCAAAGGAGTCAACACCTTATATTAACCAACTTATCAATTACAAACTAGAAGGACATATACAATGTGGAAATTGCTTGAATATAACTGTTGATCCTAAAGGATTGTTTTTGATGATACAAAACAGTTGAGTCAAAAGTTGAATAATTAATTGCTTTGAGTTTAATTGATAAATTTTAGAAAGAAAGAAGAAAGTCTTCAGCCACTCTCAAGTGAAAATCATCGATCCATCTGAAGCTCCACATCAAGAAGCTGAACTTCAAAAGGCTATGCAAATATTCTTTGGAAGCTCACATACAACCATAGAAAATTTCATCCTGAGCTACCTAAAGAGTCGACCCTAAGATTGCAACGAGTCGACTCCGGCACACTGTCACTCACCGATATGCCTTCATGAGCCAACTCCAGCAAATCGCATGTTGACCCTATAACAGTCTTACAGGACAGAAAGCCAAAGAATTTCTCACGTTGATGAGTTGAACCATGAAGTACTCGAGCCGCCTCCAACTTAGCAAGCGTCGACCTCAGACAAAAACGAGTCGACCCCCAAAGGGCCATAGAGAAAAAATAGAGAGCTGAGAAAATCATCAGATTGGCGAGTCGAACTATGAAATTCACGAACTGACTCCAATCAAACTAGATTCGAACCCAGAAACAGTCGAGTCGACCTAAAACGGCCATACTGGAAAGATAGAAAGTAGTAAAACTTAGTCCATTGAAGAGTCGACCCTAGTCATCTGACGAGTTGACCCCTAAACTAAAAGAGCTGACTCCACAAGTACCATTGAAGAAAGACAGAGTACAGGAAAAACAAAAGCAAACTCGAGACAACTCCTAAAAATTACGAGTTGACTATTGAAAATCTCGAGTGGCCTCAGAAAACGGTGAGTCATCCCTGTACGCTTGACAACAGTAATAGCTAGTTTTCTTGTGAATCAAAACGACTATTTTTATATTACAATAGCTCTATTAACTGTCTAATGGCTAGAAAAGTATTCCAACCTTCTCCATAGAATATAAAAAATATAGGACCACTAAAAAAAAGAAAAGCTCAAACATTACAAAGACAAATCCACTAGAGCCAAAAAAGAAAGCAGAAAGAGAAAGCTTCAAAGAAAATATCATTCAAGATTTTTCATTGCAAGCCAAAAGATAATATCTTCAACATCAAAGAATTGGTGAAGCGCCTTCAAGAGCAACCAAATCAACCAACATTCGAGACTAGAAAACCCTAGTCTCTGCTCTATATAAGGTCCACTCAATTTTTCTTCAAGCACCACCGATGATCGCCGGCCACCATCGCCTCTTTTCTTCCTCTTTTTTCCCATTGAGTCCATGGCTTGGATTCACCGTGCCCATCGAAAATCGAGGCTGGAGAGCTTGTCGAAGCAAGGTAAGGCTCGAATCTACCTTCTACTTTTCCCCTTGTTGTGATAGGACCACTTGCCGACCGAGAAACCCGCTAGAAATTGACTGAAAAATCTTCTGTTTCACATCTTCTATTTTTACCGATCCTTCTTTCTCTTTTTTCGACCACCGCCACTGTCAGTGTTCGTTGCCGAGACCCCATCCCTTCCTTGCTTCTGCCTTGGCCAAAGTCGGACCCCCAAGCCGCCGGCGAGTAGGCTGGGATATCCAAGAACAATCAAGCCAACAATCACCTTCTCGGGGCCCTATTTTAGTGTTTTATTTGGTTGGCTAGCTTCCGCCGCCGGTCACTCTTTGTTGCCGACCACTACCTCCAACTGCCATCTCTCCGAACCACCATGGTCAGCCACCGGTTCACCCTCTTCCTTCCCCTATTTACCCAAGAGAAAAAAGAAAGAAAGAAAGAAAGAAAGAAAGAGGAGGAGAGAGAGCCCATCCCTCTTATTTTTCTTCTTATTTCTCTCTCTACAAACTTTCTCTCTCTATCTGGACTTTCCCTCTAGATTGATTGAACTCCATAAGTACGACTCTTAGTGATTTCTGGAGGGACCTAAATGAATAGTTATGATCAGGGTCGTCGAGCAACGTGTCAGCTCCTACCCTAGCCCTTTCCAGACACTGTAAGGTTTGATCACCTCCGATCTCTATTGAATCATTTATGCCCTAGTCCAACCATGATTCGATGAATTTCACTTTGATCAAACCAATTGCAATGTCAAGCACTCCTGCTTGATCAGGCCTATGAGAGTATTGGAATTAGAATTTCTATTTTTGAAATAATTATGATAGATTTTAATAGAAATATAATTTTTAAATACCGAAATCTTAGAAGAACTTTTTTTGAAATTGATTGGATTGAACTTTAGATTTGCTTGCAAAGTAAGTAATATTTCACTTTTTTAAATTAATCAATAATATATAAAATTATTATATTCATAACTTTTGAGTGGTATTATTTACGATGCATGAATTTGATGAATAGTATATTATTATATAATATATTATTTTAGAATATTATAACGATATATAATTTTATTATGAATATAATTGATTGATTATGACACCGCATCATTTTAGAACTAAAATATAAAATCTAGAACTATTTAAATTTTGACCTGGCTATATTGTGGACCCCGCCAATGGGGGCGAATACATTGGCACATGATTTATCCTAAAAGTTGTGTCCAAAATGATTAGCGACATACCGCCAGCAGACCAACAGTCCTGAAAGACTTTGCTACAAGATGATGCGTAGTTCACTGCAAGAAGAATAGTCGGTATTATGCCTTGCCATAGGATGATGTGGTCATAGCTGAGGATCAATAAAATGAATTGAATATTTAAAAGAATTTGAATCTATAAGCAGAATTAAATATTTTAAGAAAGATTTGATTCGTATATTAGTACTGCATATATGCTTGTTTTTTGCAAATCATTATTTATTTGATTGCCTGATTTTATTTAATTAAAGTGATCATTGCTTACTGGGTTATCTAGCTCATTACATAATTTTCTTTTTACAGATTCAGAGAACTAGCTTGATCGGAGTTTTCAAAATAGGAGAGCGACTAGCAAAACTTTGGCACATATCATCCTAGATTAGAGTTTATTTAAATTGATGTACTATCCTAAAATATTGTTAGAATCATGAGACATTTAAATGTTAAGCTACTTATTGAAATAAAGTTTACATATTATTATTTATATTGTTCCAATGCATATTTATTATATAATGTTGAGATGCCTTGCTTGCTTCTGGGGAGGGTTCCTTATGAGTATACGGCGGTTGACACGACCTTCGGTTCATGAACTCGGCTCGAGGGCATGACAAGTTTTGACTTGGATAAATCCACATTAATGACATGTGAAGACCATAAGGAAATGTAACTAATTTGCGTTTCTTCAGTGTAGACTAATTGGATAACTAGTTCTCCTTTGTTATTACTTGTCAAACTTTAGAAACTAATAGCATGAAACAGTTGTTTATATCCCAAACTGTTAGAAGATGATCGAGACTCCGATATTACCTTGAAGTAAAAACTTGTATTCTGAAATAAGGGAAAGCTCATTCTCCTAGATTGCCACCAAGTAACATTGAGAGGCTTTAAAAATTGAGTAGGGTCCATTGAGAAGTAGGCCATTACTCCTCTATAACATTTTGCTTATAAATAGTTTATAGAGCTAGATTTACTTTGATTTTATCAATCCCATAGTAGTTCCTCTAATTCTTTGTTGTTTCCATTGTTCATGCATGTCTGGCAAAATAGTCTGCCTTTTACGGGGATAAAATATTGGCAGATTTTTCTATATTCAACCCAAACAACTAGGAAATTAATGTCCCTACTCTCCTATCTACAAATAGTTAAACTAACAAGCAAACATATTTACTTTTAGATTTGCATGGTCTTTCTTTGTTGGATTGTTTAAATCTTAAGCCGTAAACTAGATACCCTACTAATTCAACTCAAATAGTATGTTAATAATCTTAAGAAAATATTAAAACAATTAAGTGTGTGCAGGATGGATGGTCATTATTTTTGAAAAGCTTTCTCCCTTAATAAAATTCAGCACGAATCGGTGTTGTCTTTAATCCAAAGCTGAATGAATTAATTCAAAACTCGAAAAATTCTCCGGTCATTTATTTACTTCCCAATATAAAAATTAGCACATACTTTGGAGTGTAAGTCAACCGTAAACATAACCATTTTCTTTCTTTTTGTTCGAATAAGTAAATGCAACTTCTTTCACAGAATTTTTCTTATTATTTTTTTAAAAAGTTGATTATTACGTTGTTTCAACTCCATTTTTTTTTTTTAAAAAAAACAACGATATATATATATATATATATATATATATATATATATATATATATATATATATATATATATATATATATATATATATATATATATATATATATATATATATAGTTATCCATGTCTTTCCATTCTTTATATATAGGACGCCAAACCTACTCTCTCACACACAGTTATTAGGGCAGCCCTCGTTCAGAGAAATAGAGAATGGCAGAAGCCACTGCTTCGAGGCTCTTCCTTCTCCTCCTGCTCTGCATCTCCGCCGGTGAGCTCACCTCCGGCGCCACCTCCTCCACCGATTTCGTCCGCTCCTCCTGCGGCAGCACCAGCTACCCGGCACTCTGCGTCAAGTGCCTCTCCGCCTACGCCCCCTCCGTCCGCCGCAGCCCCCGCGAGCTCGCCCGGGCCGCCCTCACCGTCAGCGCCGACCGGGCCCGGTCCGCCTCCGCCTACGTAGCCCGCCTCTCGGCCGGTGGCGGCGGCTCCAAGGCCATCAAGGCCCGCGAGGCCGGCGCCGTCCGGGACTGCCTCGACAACTTGGCCGACAGCGTGGACCGGCTCCGGGACTCGGCCCAGGAGCTGGGCCGGCTCGGCCGAGCCGGCTCGGACCGGTTCATGTGGCACCTCAACAACGTCCAGACCTGGTCCAGCGCCGCCCTCACCGACGAGAACACTTGCTTGGATAGCCTGTCGCAGTACGGGTCCGGTGGTGCAAGGGAAACCATCAGGAAGAAGGTGGTCGAGGTGGCCCAGCTCACCAGCAATGCTCTGGTCCTTGTGAACCGGCTCGGTCCAAACTAGTGAACCGGCTCAGTTCGTATGGGTTTGCGTGTGTAATCATGCTTTCTCCAGCTATCTGAAGAAATATGTTCTACTGTATTTTGTTGTGTTGTCGTTGCTTACCAATTCCTTGGTTGTTCCGCTTCCATTAGAAGATCACGATGAATGTGTGGTAGAAGAGTGCATGTAAAATAGGAGCAAAGTTTTAAAAGTCGTATATGACCAACATTATGGTTGTGGGATCTATATAAAGTGCATAAAAAGATGCTACTCTCTCTCTCTCTCTCTCTCTCTCTCTCTCTCATCGAATTGTAGTGGGTTGGTCCATGAGGGGAGCTTTGACTACTGAAGAAAAAAGATTGGCATGATTTTTCTATGAGAAATAATACTTTACACCATGCACACCACGTGGTAGTGCACCACGCCAATCGCCTCATCTTATTTCTGTAGCCATGTGTGCATGGTGTATATAGTGAAGGGTGCAATATCTCTTGCTATTAGGGATTAGATGTGGAGGTTCATGAAACAAAGAGAAGCCCATCTTTTATTAATGCATATGTCCTTGCTTCACCATGGCATTTGTTCTGCTACTTTCCGTCTCATTAATTTATGTTGTCCTTATATAATTGCCTGGTGGTCAGAGTTCTCGGTTCCGTTTTGGAAGGAGCTCTAACGGGCCAAAGCAAGCTATTTCTTTCTTTTTCTATGTAGTTCTTGGAAAGAGTGAGAACATGCATGCAAGTGGGCGAACAGGATATTTGTCATCCTCGTTTCTTGAGATCTGACCAATTTGCTGATAGATTATTAGAACAAAAGATCGCTACGAGTTGGCCGAGCTAGGTTTTAATATAAGAACATTGCATCCAACTTTGCTCATTGCATCACTAGTACTCCCAAGTAATCAAAAGAGCTTGGCTTTGTGTGAGGTGGTCAGGGGGAGTTCATATGTTTGCATCCACCGCCTTCAGTGGCTTCAGCTTTTCCTTGGGGATCACTCTCCACTCGTAGCACGTTCATGGGGTCCAGTGCTGGAAAAAGCCACCGCAGTTCAAACCGGTTTTCTTCTGATAACTATGGAAGGCCCCATAATGGCTCTTCTCCTACCCTTCCCTTCTCCACTGCCGAAGTTTGGCTTCTCGCCAACCAACAAGTGGTCTAGTGCCAACATTGCTGCCAGACAAAAACTGGACCACCACCTAAAAGTTCGGTTTGGAGGGAATCCAATGGAAGCATTTATTAATAGAAAATAAATAAACAATCTAGTTCTCAACTTTTTTCAAATGCGCAATTTTTTTTCAAAAGTATACTCAAGCTATTAAAACTCATGGACAAGACCTTTCTTTTTATTAAAAGTATAATAGGTACTTCATATAACTTTCTTAAAAAAAGTAGATGTTTAATCAAACATAAGCCACTTTAGAATATGTCGCTTTCTCTTGATCAACCAAACATGCCAAAAATTTTTTTTCGATATTTTATTTCTAAAAAAAATAGAAAAAATATTTAAGTAAATTTTTTTTTGAACTAAATAAGTCCATAGTATTATATTGTTCTTTTATAGAGGAAATCCTGTGCGTAGACTGTCCAACTATTCTTCTTATTTTTTTGAGAAATAATCCATGGCAACTAATGTGTGAACAAGTGTGAGTGGCAAAGTAATTAGTCATAGCAAATATTTCTCCACTAGCTGCTGTCTTTAGAGAAGAAATCAGTAAAAAAAGTTGGTCCTAATACTGCTGCTCTTGCCGTTGGTCAAAAGGCCAGAGGAGCCAGGGAAAAGCGAAAGGAGTTATGGAGCGAAGTTGTCGTGAAGGGAGATACGCATGTGAATGAGTTGGGTTTTGAACCAAAAGATAGGAGAAATTATTGCCTACCTTGAACGCGCCACGTGGCCGTGCACCAATAACGACCGTTGGTTTCGGTGGGTTCCTAATTTTTCCAATCGCTTGGATTGCTATAACATTGGCTGGAACTAATCATTTTAGATTGTTTTGCATATCAAATATAAATAAGGCTCAGCAAAAAGTAATTAAGAAAATTTTTTATGTTTTCTAAAATGATTAATAGGAGTTTCTACATTTTTTGCAATGATTAAGAAATATTTGCTTGACTGAAACATACTTTTTAAATATTTTTTGCACTTCAAATTTAAATAGCTCGAAAAAATTAAAAATAATTTCTACATTTCCCAAAATTATTAATAAAATTTTCTATGTTTTCTAACATAATTAAGAATATCGAAGAAAGTATTCTCTAAAATAATTAAGAATCAGGCTTTCTTAAATAATTTTTTCTCTATTTTTTTTAAAATATTAGCTTTAAAAAAAAATTTCCTCGTAATTTTTTTTAAAATAATTAAAAAGAGTCTAGTGCCTAGTGATACTTCTAATGGTTTTTGATGCATGGAGACTCTTAAACAGATAGCTTCAAATATTTTCTAAAATTTTTGCATCTCTAAAATGATTTGTATGTTTCCTAAATGGAATTGGCAAAAAATGAATAAGAAGAGTTTCTGTATTTCCTAAAATAATTAATAAAAAAATCTATATTTTCAAAAAAAATAAAAAAATTTCTATATAGAGGAAAATTTTTCTAAAATGATTAAAAGCAGGCTTTCTAATTTTTTTTCCTTTAAGAAATTTTTGAATGAGTGGTTTCAAATAATATGTTCTCATAATTTTTTTTCTAAAATAATTAAGAAGAGTTTAGTATGTGGCGATATTTTTACCAGCTTCCGATACATGAGGACTTTGCATGTGGACTCTAAATGGATAGTTTTAAATATTCTCTAAAATTTCTGTATTTAACGGATGGCTTCAAATATTTTCTAAAGTTTTTGTGTCCCTAGAATAATTTTTTGCATTTCCTAAATAAAGCTCGCAAGAAAGTAAACAAAAAGAGTTTCATTTGGATTTCTCAATCCAAATGAAATCCGACCTCAAATATTTGAACTAAACTTAAAAATCAGGTTGGTTTAGGGTCGTTGATTAGATCAATTTAACCAAGCCATCTATAAATGTTCACATGCTATATGAATAACATTTAAAGTAAAATAAAATGAGGTAGGACCGTGATAAGCAAGTATAATAAGAATTCCATCTTCATATAGTTAAACTAAACACTAGTAAAATTTTAGAAAATGAAGCTAGATTTAATGTGTGTAAGTTATATATCTATATGGGTTCAAATATCGGATTTTGGATCGGGGTGCCCTCTCGGCCTAAACCCAATTCAAAATTGAATCGGATCCGGATTTTGAATCCAAACCCTGCTCGGGCAATGTCTAAACCTTTCCAAGCCCATTATAATTGTGGGTTGGGCTTGCGTAGGATTTCGGTTAATCCAGGCCCTTACCCTTGGTGACACCATGATTATGCACTACAATGGTTCCCCAAGCTACCATTGTCCACTCCATCAAGTCCCACCCAAGCCTTCTTTTGTTCTTTTGACCATATATATTGCTTATAGTATTCACTTTTAACTTGTGGTTTGACACCACAAGTTCAGGGTGGGCAACCCTTATTTCCAAAGGTTTGGAAGGGAGAAAGAGGAGAAAATGAAGAGAAGAGAAAGGGTATAAAGAAAAGTATGGCCTAAGTTAATGAGATAGGTGACACTGGCAAGGGCTAGACCGGAGCCAATCCAACGCAAGAGGTAAAGGGAGGTAATCAATCGGAGCTTGCTCGATCTTGGTTCCAATCGAGCTTGGTTTAAAATTAATTTTGAGCTTGAATTTTGAGATGAAGCTTATTTCAATTGCCACTATTTAAAAAGTTCTATTTGAGCTAAATTAAACTAAACATAAGCTTTATTAATTAGCTTGATAATTTTAATTCAACTAAAATCAATTCAACCTTGAACAAGCCTGATTCAACCTTGAATTATAGCTTGATTCTTCATGTCAAGCTTGATTTAAGGTTAAGTTTAAGCTTGGTTTTGATGCTTGATTCAAGCTTGAATTATCATTTAGTTGATTCAAAGAACAAAATGAATACACCAACTAAAGCTTTAACCAGATGGCCCAAAAGGAAAAAGCGTTAATCCAATGATTTGCAAATTATATATTACTTAGTATATCCTTAATTTCTATAAACGTGGCTACAGTTCGCTTTTTTTTTTTGACTCCAAAAGTAACCCTTATTAGATTCCTCTTTTAAAAGCTCAATAAATGATAGACTTTTATAAAAGAAGAGACCTCAAAAACTTAAAAAAAGATATGCTAATATGCTTGGACATGAAAAACTTTCAGAAAAGATATAGAGATGAAAGTAAGATGTAATATATTAAAATTTAATTAATTTCAGAATTTAAATTTTAATCAAATTTACCAAGAATCTACAAAACTTTAGCAATAATGTACTATCACGTATGCATTATAACTATTATAACATAAAAATATTTGCATTCTATCAAGTCGAGCTAGGTTGATTCTTGGCTCGGCCAAGCCGAAATTAAGTTTGAACTAGTTTTGCTAATTTAGGCTTAATCCGTTCAGCTTAGAAGCAAGTTTGATTCAAGCTTATCTCTAGCCACTCTTGAGCTCTTCTCAAGTTGCTTAGTTCATTTGATAGCCTTGGTAGGAGGACGAGAGGGAGCTGGAATATCTTTCTAGAGCCATTTAAGGTTCAATTACTTCTTCTTCTTTTTTTGGGTAGAAACGACAATCATATAGCTTCAATGAGTACATCCTGCCAAGTCAAAAGATAGTAAAGAGTACAATGGGGGCGGGAGCTCTACAGAAGGCGTCCATAAGAACTTTCCAGAATATCGTGCAACATAGGAGGCGACCCAGTCTGCAGCCCTGTTCGCCTCTCGATAAACATGTGCTATCAGGAGCTCACCCAGCTCCAAAGCCAACCTGCGTGTCTCGCGAATGAGCGGATGACCATCTTCATACCTGTCCGCACCTCGGATCCACTCATAATTGTGTTTTGAGATTCTTGAACAAGCTCACATTGCGGCTTGTTATAAAGAGTATGTATAACTTATTATAGAGGATTTTCTATAAAATTTGTATTTATCAAAATATTTGAACACATCCTTTTGAATTAACAAAGATGCCCAACTTAATGCAACAATTAGGTTGACCCTTACCAACTTTTTTTTTTTGGTGAATTGTGGAATTTTTTTTGCACAAAAATCTAATCTTTTGCTATTTTTTTTTTCCAAAGTTTGTGCTTTGGGACATGAATTTGTATCATTGTACTTGCCAGCCCAAGCTTTTACTGTTACACTTGGCAATGGTGTTTAGCTAGGACCATTCAATCAATATACAAAATGTTAACTATGTGGATGAAGAATACATATGGAATATGCTTAAAAGTAAACATCAGCGAAGACTACACAAACTAGTGAATGAAGTCATTTTCTTTATTAAAATAAAGTTGTTGAAGCCAAAATAATAAATTTTTGTCCATAAGTAGTTGGGGCTTTTATAGCAATGAAAGGTACATTTAATTCACGATCAAAATTGAAATCGAAATAAATTAGAATAAAAATTAGAATTATCGGAGAAGAGTTGGAATTAAGGTATTTTTATTTCCACTCTAAATGAAATTTTCTCCAACAAAACAATTCAAATAAGAGTTTCCCAGACTTGCTTTAATTCACGATCATTGTACTTGCCGGCCCAAGCTTTTACTGTTGCACTTGGCAATGGTGTTTAGCTAGGACCATCCAATCAACATACAAAATATTAACTATATGGATGAAGAATACATATGGAATATGCTTAAATCCAAGGCTACACAAACTAGTAGATGAAGTCATTTTCCTTATTAAAATAAGATTGTTGAAGTCAAAATAGTAAATTGTGTCCATAAGTAGGTAGGGCTTTTATAGCAACGAAAGGTACATTTAATTCACGATCAAAATCAAAATTAAAATAATTAAAAATAAAAATTAGAATTATCGGAGAAGAGTTAGAATTAAGGTATTTTTATTTTCACTCTGAATTAAAATAGAAATGGAATTTTCTCCGACTAAACAGTTCAAATAAGAGTTTCTCAAACTTGCCTTAATTCACTTTTTATTTATTTAGCTTTGGATTTACTTGTCAACTTGGTCCTACGTGCAATTTATCATTTATTAAGATTGTTGGATTGCATTAAAATAAACAACAACCGTAGGATCATCATCAGGCGATTGCCATATAATCCCCCAAACCGAGAACCAACGGCAACGACAACTGGAGATGGCTTCTCCCATGCCTCCTCGCCTCCTCCTCTCCTTCCTCCTCGTCCTCCCACTACTTCTCTCCATTATTGCTATCTCAGTGGAATCTTTAGAAGAAGAGCGATCCACCCTCTCCAGAAGAGGACGAGGAGGAGGTTCGCCGGCGGCGGCGTGTTGCGGATCCACGCCCGCCACACCGCAAGAGCCGCCAACCAAGGAGGGCATTGGGCCATGAAAAGGCCAACAGAGGGTCAAGCCAAGGCCAACTAGTTTGCATGGAAAGCCTTGGCCAAGCCCTTCATTCGGGCAAGCACATCCATGGATGGCTCGTGCCATGCATGCCACGCCTCAGCCGAGCACGCCCAACCTCGGCCGAGCCCACTGCGCGCAGCCCCGAGCCATGCCGCGGCCAAATTCGGCCGCAACCCATGATGTTGGCAAGGTTCAAGCCAAAGAACCTCGCCAGCTACAGTGTGCCAGGCGAGGTTCTGGATGCTGAACCTCGCCTGCTACAGTGCCAGGCACGCCCAGGCCAGCAGATAGGCCTGGCGAGGTTCAGGACAAAGAACCTCGCTAGCTACAGTGCCGCGTGCCCGCCAGCCCGTCAGCACGCCCGTGCGCGCCCGCCTGACCGTGCGCGCCCACGCCCAATGCCCCAGGCGAGGTTCGGCCCAGCGAACCTCGCCACAACCCGCGCCAGCCCGCGCCCGTGCGCCTGCCTACGCACGACCACGCACGCCCGCCTGCTCGCCTGCGCACCCGCACCAGCACGACCGGGCGAGGTTCGGGCCAGCGAACCTTGCCGCAGACCACGCTTGCCTGTGCCTGACCACACGCACCCGTCCGACAACAGCCTGCGCGCGCCCGACAGCTGCCTGCGCGCGCTGCTTGCGCGCATGCAGCAGACGCCTGCTTGACTGCCCTTGCCGCTCCTCGGCGCCCCTGCCGCGCCAGGCGCCTTGCAAGCGCCCCTGCCGCACCCTGCCGCCCCCTGTAGCGCCCCTTGCCGCGCCCTGCCACACCCCAACACCCAGCCACGCCCTTACCGTGCGCCCAGGTGCCCTGCCAGCCTGTGCCCAGCCCCTGGCCTTCCTGCTATCGTGCCCAGCGCCCTGTCCAGCCAGCTGCTGACCAGCCAGCTGCCCTAGCCACCTGCCATGACCTTGCCACAGCCTCCAGCTGGCTAGCCAAAGGCCTACCAGCCACCTGCAGCCTTTGGACAGCATTGGGCAACCATGGCCAAGCCTTGGCAGCCTATGCCACACCTTGGCCAACCTAGGCCACACCATTAGCAACCTTTCCATTAATTGTTTGTCCCCCATGAAGAGCCTATAAATATGTATTGTGAAAGCTTGAGAGGGATCTTTTGAACACTTTAGAACCTTGTTGTATTTCGGCCTTAGGCTTGGGAGGGCTTTGCCCTATTGTATTCGGTCCTTGAGCTTGCTCTTGGACTTGGGCTAGAGGAGACCAATCATAGTTGCCTCTAGATTTATGCTTGTAGCTTCATTTTGGGAACAGAATCAATCAAGCTTTCCTCTAAAACGTCTTTCCAAATATCTTCTTGTTTTTGATTGTTTTCTTCTCAAGTCAAGGATCGGGTCAAGCTGCAGCCAGTAGACCCTCCCCTTGCCTTGGTTCCCACGCTCACTTAAAGAGCTTGGCACACAACCGGCGTTACCCGTTCGGCCTGCATCCATACATTTTGAGGCATCCGAAAGGAGCATAAGGCGAAGGATTTGGTGTGGCGACTTGGGGCCGAAAGCTGCCCTCCAACAATAGTGCTTTCATTGAGAGATTTCGTCGGGAGAAGTTCCAAGAGAAGCTCTGTCGAAGATCTCTCTTCATAAGAGGTAACGCCTACAACCCCAAGAAAAATTAAGATTCTATATTGGGTTGGGATAAGTTGTTTTACATTACATTGCATGCTTAGAAGTGAGGTTTGCTTCATGATACCTTCATATTAATTGTTGAGCTTGTAGAAGGGTACAATAGAAGTTTATTATGCATGCATTGGGTACTTAAATTTCAGCAACTTATCATTCTTATTTGCAAAAGAGGAGCGAGCATTTTTCTTGTGAAGGGAACAGATTGATCTCTACCTTGCTCATCATAGGGATGGTGCCAATGGGGAGGCTAATGGTAGTACCCGGCACTATTTGACCCAACTATTTGGTGTAGGGTACATTAGGAACGGCACAAGAGGGAGGCTAGTGGTAGTACCTTGTGCCCTTTCCCAACTCTACCGGATAGGGAGTAAATAGAGTATCAAGACATCTCTCTCGGGGGTGAGAGATTTCTAATTTGTAAACCCTTGTTGTAATTGGAAAAGATTGAGTGGTGTACAACTTATTTGATATAAAAGAGAAGGGTCGGTTCATCCCTTGGGTGACGACCAAAGGAGGTTAGAAGTGGTGATTTGGAAGAACAAGAAATTTTTATGAAGCCCGGAGGGTTAGAGTGAAAGAATTAGGTTAACATGGTAAACATTATGGAGGAGAGTGAGGCTTGTTTGAAGAGGGCAAATGAGACCCTAGCCAAAGTTAGAATGAATCTAAGGGATTGGAAAGTTAAGGAGAAGAAAAATGAGTTCATGAGGATGAGAGAAGAAAGAAGAAAAGAAGAGAGAAGAAGGGAGAAAGAAGTGAGGAAAAGAGAAGAAAAAAGAAGAGAAGAAAAGATAGAGAGTTGGGAGTATAGGAGGACTCATGGAGCCATGCCTAGGTCATATGTCTCACGGCAAGGCCAGGGGTGGTATGAGGAAGTAAGTGATGATGATGGCCCTAGGCAAAACATGATGAAAAATATGAGGGAGGACATAAGGAGAAACAAAAGGTTAGAGGGCCCAGGAGTCGTGAAAGAAAGGGAGAGTGATGAAGCTGTAGCTATGCTATCCGCCATGGGGAGCATGGCTATGAGGAAAGTAGGTGGAGAGAGGGCCAATTGATGATGATAAAAAGGGAGTTAGAGAAAGCCCAGGAGTGTATGAAGCTTGGGGTAAGCTATGATCATATGAGACAAACCAAGAAGGAGATTTCCCATGATCTAAAGCTTGAAGACCGAAGAGGAGATATGGAGGAGAGAAAGGAGCAAAGTGTTGATGACTATGGTAGGGATGCTATGGGAGAGCCACGGCCTCAAGAGAAGGAGCCGAAAGAACCAAAGTGTGATTCCCAAAATTTCTGCAGCAAGAGCCTTCCCTACTTGCAACCGGAGGCTACTCAAAAGGATGATTTTGGAGCCCATCTTGCAGCACCGAAGCCACTACCATTTGCTGTTGCAACTGAGTACACAGCGGATGTTAATGAAGAGGAAGCCCAACATCACGTGGCCGTGCATGAGCATTAAAATTCAGCTGAAAATTCTGCAACCACAGAAATTTCATCAAATTCTGCAGCTTTTCCAACCCCAACTCAAGCTGAGGTACCCCTTCAATCTCGAGCTATCTATCTTCAAGATAATTCGAGCGTAGTGGAAGGCCTAGAAGACCATGTTGGTGCCATGTTTAGCGGCAGCGAGCTGCTGATTTGTGACCACGAGTGCAAGACCAACATATGGAAAAATACGGTGAACCTTCGGCGGCAAAAATTTGGGGAATTACTATGATGGCTCGAGTTCAAACTTGTCTACATCCCAAGGGGAGGAGTGGAGGAGGCGGAGGAAGACTATGATGGGGCACTTAAGGGTGCCAAAAGTATAATGAGGAGTACAACCCATGAAGCATTAAGGTGAAGGGATGTTCAAATGTTCGACATGAAGCATAGGCCCTTCTACAACAACCATGGGGTTGATCGGTTGGAGCATGGCATCCAAGTAGAGCTTCCCTTGTACTCAAGAAAAGATTGGAGGAAACAGAAGAGATGGCAAGTGCTTATCCATTGGGGAAGAAGACCAAGAGAAGGAGGTTCGTGGGAGCCCTATTGGCGGTGGCCAAACATCATCCTTGAGGTCAAGGAAATTTTTCAAGGGGGAGGGAATGTTGCGGACCCAAGCAGGCGCCGCCACATCGCAAGCGCCGCCAACCAAGAAGGGCATCGGGCCATGAAGAGGCCAACGGAGGGTCAAGCCAAGGCCAACTAGTTTGCATGGAAAGCCTTGGCCAAGCCCTTCATTCAGCCAAGCACATCCATGGACGGTCCGTGCCATGCATGCCACGCCTCGGCCGAGCCCACTGCGCGCAGCCCCGAGCCATGCCGCGGCCAAATCCGGCTGCAACCCATGCTGCTGGCGAGGTTCTTACAGTGTGCCAGGCGATGTTCTGGATATTGAACCTCGCCTGCTACTGTGCCGGGCGCACCCAGGCCAACAGACAGGCCTGGCGAGGTTCAGGACAAAGAACCTCACCAGCTACAATGCTGCGCACCCGCCAGCCCGTCAGCTTGCCCGTGCGCGCTCGCGCCCATGCCCTGGGCGAGGTTCGGCCCAGCGAACCTCGCCACAGCCCGCGCCCGCCTGCACGCCTGCGCACCCGCGCCAGCACAACTGGGCGAGGTTTGGGCCAACGAACCTTGCCGCAGACCGCACCCGCCTGCGCTGACCATGCGCGCCCGCCCGACAACGGCCTGCGCTCGCCCGCGCATGCCTGACAGCGGCCTGCGCATGCCGCCTGCGCATGCCGCCTGTGCGCGTACGGCAGACGCCTGCCCGACCGCCCTGCCGCGCCTCGGCGCCTGTGCTGCGCCCCTTGCCGCGCTGGCGCACAGGCGCCTTGCCAGCGCCCCTGCCGCCCCCTGCAATGCCCCCTACTGCGCCCTGCCGCCCCCTGCAGTGCCCCCTGCCGCGCCCCAACGCCTTGCCACGCCCTTGCCGCGCGCCCAGGCGCCCTGCCAGCCTGTGCCCAGCCCCTGGCCGCCCTGTCCAGCCTGCTGTCGACCAGCCAGCTGCCCCAGTTGCCTGCCATGACCTTGCCACAGCCTCCAGCAGGTGAGGCAAAGGCCTGCCAGCCACCTGCAGCCTTTGGACAGCATTGGGCAGCCAAGGCCTTGGCCAACCTAGGCCAAGCCTTGGCAGCCTATGCCACACCTTGGCCAATCTAGGCCACACCATTAGCCACCTTACCATTAATTGTTTTCCCCCCATGAAGAGCCTATAAATATGTATTGTGAAAGCTTGAGAGGGATCTTTTGAACACCTTAAAACCTTGTTGTATTTCGGCCTTAGACTTGGGAGGGCTTTGCCCTATTGTATTCGGTCCTTGAGCTTGCTCTTGGACTTGGGCTAGGGAAGACCAATCATATTTTCCTCTAGATTTATGCTTGTAGCTTCATTTTGGGAATAGGATCAATCAAGCTTTCCTCTAAAACTTCTCTCCAAATATCTTCTTGTATTTGATTATTTTCTTCTCAAATCAAGGGTCGGGTCAAGCTACAGCCAGTAGACCCTCCCCATGTCTTGGTTCCCATAGTCACTTAAAGAGCTTGGCACACAACCGACGTTACCCGTTCGGCCCGCATCCGTACATCTTGAGGCATCCGAAAGAAGCATAAGGCGAAGGATTAGGTGTGGCGACTTGGGGCCGAAAGCCGCCCTCCAACACGGTGGCGGCGGCGAACATCCTCCCCATATGGTAGCGATCGAACTAAAGATTTTGATTCCAGTGGGGATAGCTATGATCATGGTAGCTGCGGTGAAGTAGGCATGCGTATCAATGTCTAAGCCCACAGTAAACATATGATGAGCCCGAACAAGAGATCGGGATCCGCTCTTCCCCTCTCCCACCCTTCGTGCACTCATGTGCTCCAGCTCAAGGGGATGAAGGGGGAGTTCAAGATACTTCAGGTGGCGGACATGCACTACGCCGACGGAAGGTCGACGGAGTGCTTGGACGTCTTGCTAGATCGGATGCCGACCTGCTCTGATCTCAACACCTCGATGAGTGTACAACTAACTGCATGTAGAAATGCCTGCTCGAGCTAGGCCATGCCATATCCTTATACGTCGATCAACGCTTAGTTTTAACTATGAATATTGAACTGTGTTCGGAGACCATTGCGGCAGTCTGATCGCAGCAGAGGGTCGCCGCACGCCAGGTCTTACCATAGTTGGGGTAGAGCTTCGGACAGCCTGGGAGGATATATCATATGCGATGTGGATGCTCGGTGCCGAGCGGGTGCATATCGAGAGGGACTCATATATAGTGATTGAGTGGATACAAGGTGCGGACAGGTATGGAGATGGTCATCCACTTATTCGTGAGACACGCAGGCTAGTTGTGGAGCTGGGTGAGCACCAGACAGCACATGTTTTCTGAGGCGAACAGGACAACAAACTGGGTCGCCTCCTATGTTGCATGACATTCCTGAGAGTTCCTATAGACGTCCACAGTGGAGCTCCCGCCCCATTGTACTTTTTACTTTCTTCTAACTTGGCAGGATATACGCATGTTAGAGCTATATGAATTACCGTTTTCACCAAAAAAAAAAAATTATGTTTTTTTGGGCTCGTGTAGGTGTGTGGTTCATGCATTGCCACCCGAGGCCCCAGTGAAAAGCTGCCTCCTCCATAGTCGGATCTTCCCAAATGTTGAAAGGTTCGGAGGCGTTTGGTGGTGGGACTGCCCCTAGTTTTTTCAATTTTTACGGATACTTGCTAATGGTCGGAACTCGGAAGTGAATATATTTTTTTCGTGGCTAATTAGTTTTGTAATTGTTCTTACGAATGACATGGCAACACCTTAGACTTTTCTTGCCGTCGTCTCTTTTGTTTGTATGACCAGTAAAAGGTCAAAAAATTATAAGGGTTTTATTTCCTTCATTTTGTTCGTTATTTTATGATGCTAACTTTCATGACAGACACGAAAAACTAGAATAAAGTTAGATTGGGATGAATAGAAAATTTAAAATAGATAAAAAAATGGAATCTTTAGATGAAAGCCTCAATCATCCAAATTTTGATATTATAATTTAATATTTAACATGACTAAAATATAATCATATAAATATATAAATAAATTATATAAAAATATTATTTATTTATCTATCCATTTATCATGTTTAATTAAGTGTGGATAGCTTACTCTCGGTGCTAAATTGGATTAAGACCAAGTTTTGGTTAGGTTGAAGCTCCATCCCAAATTAATTTAATTTAAATTTTTAAAAAATCACTACCAGAAAACACGCGTATAGTGACGGAAATTTCCGTCACTATACCGTGTTTTCGGTTACTAATACGGAATTTGTGACCGGAGCTTCCGTCACTGAATTAGTTACAAAAATATGCGTCACTAAATTCTCAGTGACGGCGGCGATTCCTGTCACTAAAGTCTGTGAGGGAACCGCCGTCACTAAGCCGTTACAAATCAAAAAATTAAATATTTAAGAAATTACGTATTTTTCACACTAACCAGTCACTAAGTTAGTAACGAAAGTAACTTGGTTACTAATTTTGTCACAGAATTCGGTTACAAGTTTAGTCACTGATTTGTCACAACCTTCAGTGACAGATTTAGTCGTCACAGACATGGTCACAAATTTTGTCACTAAATTGTCATTATTTCGTCACTGACCTAGTGATAAGATTAGTGTCACTAATTTTTCACAACTCACTGAGTAAAATCATTTTTTAGTAACCAAAATCCTGTCCCTAAGTTTATGGCTGCTCGTTACAATACTTGATAAACAATTCAATAACCAAATTTGGTCACTGATCACATTCCAATAACCTGATACATTTGGTACATTGATTGGCTCATAATAATAATATCATTAATAGCAAAGGCATTCAACATTATGCAAAAGTTATTAACATGTCATTCAAAATAGGCATCAACATGTCCTAAATCCATCAAAATCAAAATCCAAAAGTATGTCATAGAGATCAACAGAGATTTCATTCCTCCTAGGAATGCAAAGACCTATCATCTAAGGCAAAAGCAATCATGATGAAGTATGATCAGCAGAACCAGAATCACCATTACTCCTCTGATCTGCATGCCTTGGCCCAAAGTCAATCTCTTCTCTCATCTTTTGAAGAACCTTCTCTTGCCATTTTTTTTTCGTGCTCAAGAATACCTAGAAGGTCTTCACGCGTGTATAGCTCTCGAACTTGTCTTGTAGAGGTGGAAGAGGATGATGATTGCCCAATAATTTCAGTGAGATCCTCCAGAGGACTAAAGCAATAGACATTACCATGAGTTGGGACACCAGTTGCCTCAAACCACAAGTCATAATCACGTGGTGGAGCATCTGAGGTGGAGGTATCACCATATTTTTTGGAGTATTCAGCTGAAGACTTTGTCTGCCAGTTGATTTGAAAAAAAAGAAAAACATTATGATGGATCAAACAAGAGATAAATATGATCAAGCTCAATAATATTTGTGAATCATTAAAAAATTATACTTACCATGACATCTTCACTTCTCTTATCCATATATCCTTCCATGCCTTGCTTTGTCTTATGCGTCCGATTAAAAGATTCAACTATTGATCAGAATGGATTTTCTTTCAAAGTGCAATGGATATTACAATGCTTAATCCTTAACCTGCAGTTCAGAATTCATGCAGTGCTTTTTTCAGGAATATAGGTGTTCCATGTTTTCTGCTTTGATCAAGAAAAGGAAACCTTTTCCTGCTTTCAGCTTAAATTTGAATTTCAAAATTGAATGGGAATAGGGCTTTTTCCCGCATGCATGCATTTGGGGAGGGAGGGTTACGTTACTTGGAAGAATTCGACAGCAGCACTGACATTCCCTTCCTTGAGCTTCTCCTTTGCCAGCATAAGGTTGCTTTCCCTTCTCCTGAATTAGTTAAAAATCCAAATAAAGAATTATTCCAGTGCATCCTGATAGAGTTTAACTGGCAAACACACCGAGAAAAGAGGATTTTTTTACTTTAAGAAAACCATGAGGAAGAGAAGAGCAGCTGACAAATTACAAAGAATCAGTAGATATAATAATAAAACTGCCAAAATTTTGGCCTTGATCACCGTATATCCTTTACTTGGATAAACCGTTCAAATCAGAGCTAAATTAAAAGAATCCAGTTGTTACAAACCAAACCAATTCGCTATGCATTTCCATTCATGAAAAATTGAAAATTGATGTACACAATCATGAATTTCTAACAGGTTCTCCTAATCCTTCACTTTTGTAAATTTTTCTCTAATATTTTCCCTTCCCGTTCTCCTCACAGAACATCTCCCAGTTGTTTAAACATGATGAAACGCCATCATCAATATACAAGCAATTTAAAATATTAGCTTTGGAAAAAAAAAACAAATCATTCAACAAGTGTGGAATTTTAACCTGAAACCAGGAAAGGCAATGAGTAATAAGTCTACTAAGCAACGAACCTTAAATTAAGAATAATCAACAGCCCCATTTTCGAGCAACATTCTTTGCAGAAAAAGAATCATATTGCTAGTCAAGAAACAAACAAAGTGGGATTACGGGAAGGAAATTAGAAACGGTGCGACTTACCTATGGCGCTCATGCTCCGTCGCAGACTTGCAGGGGATGCTGCAGCCATCAAATACAACTACCGGTATGACACTATAATGCCGAAGCAGATTGATGTGGTGCATAAAATACTTTAAATGGCGCTTTGCAGCAACTGTCCGTGAGTTGAGGCAGAGCTCCATGCTGCATGAATAAGCTACCCAAAACATACGCTAATTGATCAAAATTCTAACTTTTATCTAAATTCCTTTTCTAAAAGTAAAAAAAATAATTAAAAAAAAGCTCACCTCCTTTGTGAAGCCATGAATAAGCATCTATCCCGACCTACCAATAAAAATAAAATAAAATCATACAATACGATACAAGGAAGGAAACTACAAAAAATCTGAGGCGAAACAAACGATATGTGAAGGGAGAATGAATGAAAAATGGGGTATTTATGAAAAAGAAGAAGAAGAAGAAGAAATCTACACGTTTGCCGGAATATTTTTTAATGTGGACGGGCTCGATGGAGGGCTTCAAGAATCTGAGGAGATTTTGGATGCTCATATCTCGGATCGTTTATTATTTATTTTTTTGTTTTTGGGTGGGGGATGAGGGAAGGCCAGCAGCGACGGAGAAAGAGGTCAAGAGGAGGAGAAAGGAGGTCAGAAATGGAATACAAGAAAAAGCGGGACTCAAGGTGTCCCCCGCTCGATCTTTTCGAAATTTTGGACGATGCAAGCCCATCCCGCATTTTCTTTTTCCGGAAACTGGGACCCGGTTCCAAGTGGGTCTAATTAGGTCCAACAGAACTGAAGCCAAATATTCTGGGGGCGTTCAATTTAATTGTAGAAATAGTAGAATAACTAATTCTACAGGGTATCCATTTCATGCAAATAGGAAGTTCCTCCTGCAACGTGGTGTGGAAGATCGATATAACTCGAATGATTTATGCAACATACACGACTAAGCTTGTCTCAAAAACAGAGATTGAACTTCGTTGCTGCGCAATGATGGGGCACCCTAAAACATTTTCCATTAGACCTTTGTCGAAGGACTTTTGCCTTACAGCTGAAGACAAAACGGATTGCGGGCGCGAGATTTGTTTTGGCTATTGGGTCTAAGGCGATGCTGCGATGGGTTATGGACTCATAGATAGAATTAATGATAGATCCATTATCTGGGTTCTAAATCCTAGAGGACCCGATTTGATCAATTATTTAATTAGATATCCGAATTTGAATCCGAAAAAATAGGTCTATCCGTATCCGTATCCATATTCGGAATATTTTTGAACTAACTATCCGGATCCATATCTGGATCCGATTGGATGAAGAAAACAGGATCTGAATCCAATCTAAATCAAATACGGAAACGGATACGGTCGGATAAAATCCGACCCGTTTTCAGTCTTAGGCGGAGCATTCCAAACAATTTACTACCATTAATTACTAGGGGTGCAAATGGATCATCATTTGTGGCCGGCGCCATGGGATTTGAGAATGAGAAGAAAGGATTTGGGTTTTCTGGAGAGCTATTGGGATTTGGGTTATCAAAGGAATTTGGGCGGGACGGCGGGCATACTTAGTTTCATTTGTTTCAAAAGTAATATTTTTGGAATTAAAAATTAAATTTAGTGATGGAAATTTCTGTCAATAACCCGTCACTGCCAAAAATAATCTTTTAAAAAATTATAAACACTTGGGTTACGATTTTTGTGACGGCTGAATTTGTCACTGTCTGGTTACAATTTCGGTTACCAGTTTTGTGACAGATACCCCGTCACTACGGTGGTCACTAAGTTTTAGTGCCCATCCTACTTGCGTATTCTGTGACCGGTCTGTCACTAAGTTCATACCACGGTGACCAAATTTCTGTCTGTCACTAATCCGTCACAAATAGTGACTGATAACGGACCGTCACTAGGTTTCCGTCACTATACGCTTGTTTTCTGGTAGTGAATATATTCAAACTAATCTAAAATTATAGAAGTTTATTATAATATTTTATGATAAACATGTTTGGATCCGTCTTGAGATACCTCAATACAAATTGTGCTTCTACTTTCTATTCAGATAAAAAAATAAAACAATAATTTTTTAATCGACAAGACGGGTGCACATTCACAAATCTATAATTAAATAAATAAATTAATGGACATATAAAACCCAAATCATTGTTTTTCATCAAAAAACCTAGCTTGTTAGATTATAAAAAAATATTTTTGTGAAAAAAAAATCTAAAACGAGATTTATAATAAAACTATAAAAGAAACAAATAAACCGATAATATTATTGTCCCTAGGTTATCCATAATATATAGCAATTACTTATTAAAACGGGATCGGAGAGCAGGCCTGTGTGCTAACTGTCCGTCCACCGCATTGCCACTGCAAGGCCACCGGGCAAGCAACCCTATTTTCCTGTCCCACTTTTTGCCTCATCTCCCCCCTCTTCCCCTCCTCCCATCGTCGGCTTCTGGCAAAAAGGTGGAGACGCCGTCGTGTAACGGCGTTGGCGCCTCCGCCACCTAGCAACCCCGATTGTGTTTTCCTCCAACGCCCCTCGATAGACAACGACGCTGACGAGGGCACCCTTGCACCACCACCACCATCGATATTTCAACCCATATATATCTATATGGGTTCAAATATTGGATTTTGGAATGGGGTGCTTGATATCTCGGCCTGAACCCAATTCAAAATTGAATCGGATTTGTATTTTGAACCTAAACCTTGCTCGGGCTATGTCTAAACCTTTCCAAGCCCATTCTAATTTTGAGTTGGGCTTGCGTACACTACAAGAAACTTGGACATTAGCGACGCTTTTTTTGGCTATTAGCGACGCTTTTAAGCGTCGGTAAAAACCATCCCGACGCTTTACAAAGCGTCGGTAAAGCGTCGTCTATGCTACAGTGGAAAAAATATTTTCCGACGCTTTCAAAAGCGTCGCTAATTACAATTTAGCGACGCTTTAAAGCGTCGCTCTTTACCGACGCTTTAAAGCGTCGCTAATTACCATTTGCCAAGAAAATTACCATTGGCGGTCTGCATCTTTTCCTCCATTCCATAGTGCTGATGGAACACAAAGAGAAATATAAGTAACCTCCCCGATCGGTACCTTCATTCCATTCATGCAGAGTGGTTGGGTTTGGCTATATAAACAGTTCTTTCTTTTTCAGATCCGCCGATGTGGGACTAAAACGAGGTGGTTTTTGGCTTCCAACGACGCTTTTAATGACGTTTTTAAGCGTCGTTATTTAACCACGCTAAAAAGCATCGTTAAAAGCGTTGTCAATTACGTATTAATTTTGACGATGCTTTTAAGCATCGTCATTAGCCGACGCTTTTAAAAAGCGTCGGCAAATGTTGACGGGGAAAAATTTTTGCCGACGCTTGAAATAAGCATTGGCAAATAAGAGTCGGAAATTTTCTTTTTTGGTGTAGTGGTAGGATTTGGGTTAATCTACAACCTTGCCCTTTGGCGACACTACGGTCGTCCACTACAATGGTTCCCAAGCTACCACTGTCCACTCCATCAAGTCCCACCCAAGCCTTCTTTTGTTCTTTTGACCATATATACTGCTTATAATATTCACTTTTAACTCACCATCATTAGGTTTGACACCACAAGTTCAGGGTGGGCAGCCCTTATTTCCTAAGGTTTGGAAGGGAGAAAGTAAAGAAAATGAAGAGAAGAGAAAGGGTAAAAAGAAAAGTGTGGTCTAAGTTAATGAGATGGGTGACACTGGCAAGAGCTTTTTTTTTAGTACATCGGCTGCTCACACTGCTCTTGCATGAGTACAACTGGCTACATCACTAGCAAGAAAGCTACAAAAAGTAAAAAGAACATAAGACTGTTGGGTCCACAGAAAATCGCCAGAATGATGCGCAACAAATGAGGCAGCTTGGTTCGTCTCTCAAAAGACGTGCCTGACTAAGGCAACACGACACTCCCGTAGCATGCGATGTGTGTCACCTAGGAGCGGGTGCTCGGCCTCCTCCCGCCCCTCCTCTCGTAAACGCTCAATCAACAAGACTAAGTCTTCTTCCAGAATGATACAGCCGGCATCAAGTACCTGTTCGCATATAAGAGCCCCTCCCATGCAGCCTTGAGCTCCGCTCCAAAAACTAAATTCTCGAAGAAATGACATCCTTCTGCAGTAAGTAGGCTGGAGCAGTAGTCTCTAATCACAAATGCCACTCCTGCACTCTCGCCCCCATTGGGCAGGCTCCCGTCGAAATTTACCTTAAGATGGCTAGAGAGTGGGGGCTCCCAAGAAATAAGAGCAAACCTGGGCGCTGTAGCAGCAAAGAGGGGGTCCCATATGTCCCTAGTCAACTCAGATGAATCAGACCCGGCAGTCTCAATGATCTCTACAGCCTAACATAGAGCCCGTTCTACAACAGACCTCAGGGGTAGCCTCCTATCCTCGAAGACTTTAGCATTTCTATCCAGCCAAATATGATAAGCTAAATAAATGGCAGCAACACCCCACCCTACAGTGTTCGGAGATCGAGTGGCATCCCTAACCAGCCGTAGAAAGTTTCCCAGCACAACACCAGACCTCGAAAGGGGAAACGATGCCCTCCTCTACACTTGAGCTACCCTAGGGTACTTAAACAAAATATGGCTAACAATTTCTACCGAATTCAGGCAATCCACACACATCGGGGAAATCCTAACACCCCTCCTGGCCAGCATGCCTCTGGTCAGTAGGCAGTCCCATACCACCTTTCAGATGAACAGTGCCACTCGGGGGTGAACTCGCATCCTTCAGATCTATCTACCACACACCTCCTAGCCACCTCACCCCTCATCACCGTCTGTATGTCAGCCGAACGCACCCAGGCCGACCAAGTCGCCACCCACACCTGTCGTCGTAGCCTTGTATAGAGTAGTGCACAAGCTAATCGACCGGTTGTGGCACGGCTCCGTGGCATCCAATCTCTTCGAAATCAGAGTGACAAAAGTCCTCTTCCAATCTGCTGGTAAGACTGCCGAGCTAAATAATTGTTGTATCCCCTCCGCCACATCCTGACAAATGATCGAACAGAACCTCCTGAAGAAAATTGGGGGGAAACCATCCGGTCCCGGAGCCCTGTCCTTCCCTATAGACCACAATGCCTCCCTAACCTCCTCAGCAGAGACTTTTCTGATCAAGACTACATCTCCTCCTTAAAGACTCTGGCAGAAGGTGGCGGTGGTGCTAACTAGCCCTCCCTTTCCTTCTGGTTTGTCCACCTAGACCTAAAAAACTGCTCCAATACCCACCTAATAGCCACCGGATCCTCTGTCATCTGGCCATTTGAAGCTCTAATACCCCTGATTCTGTTCCTCTGCCTCTTGATGATAGTGGACTGATGAAAAAATCTGGTATTTCGATCCCCCTCCCTAATCCACTAGACTTGGGACTTCTGCCTCTAGAACATTTTCTGCTGGTGAAGGACAGAGGCATGGTTAGACAGATGGGAGCGAAGCTTCTCCAACTCCACTGAAGACAACTCTCCTCCCTGCACCTCCTGAGATTGCAGCCTAGAGATAGCCTCATCAGCCTTGTCTACCCTCCTAAAAATGTTGCCCACCTCTTCTCTATTCCACCGCCGCAACTGCTGCTTGGTTCTCCTGTTTATGGAAAACTCTGTATGAGGCATTCCTCCGAACCGATACCTGCCAAGCCTCACGAACTACCTCCCAAGAGCGGGGTATGACAACCATAACTTTTCGAATCTAAATGGATCGAATAGGAGTAGAGGAAGAGGTATTAACCAGAACCGGGCAGTGATCCGAGCCGATCCGAGTCAGGTGACTCACCCAATAGTCTGGGTAGCTCTGTACCCAATCTCTAGTGGTGAAGACTCTGTCGATCCGCTTTCAGACCCTGGCCCACCCCTGCCGATTGTTGCACCGGGTGAACCTGGAGCCATCGAACCCAAGATTCCGGAAACTCTCTGACCTCCCATTTGTTAGAGAAGGTCCCCCCCCCAATCTTCTCTTGCGGGCCATCTATGTAGTTGAAATCCCCCGCCGCTAGTAGTGCATGACCCAATTGATTGATTTTGGCTATCTCCTCCCACAAGCACCTCCTTTGCCTATAATCCGTATTGCCGTATACAATAGCAAGAACGCACGGCCTAGCCACGCCATCCGATATCACCATCACGACTTGTTGGTCACAAATATTGAAAATGTCCAACTCACTACACCCCAATCTCTAAGGAGCAATGATCCCTCCCGACAAACCTCGGAGCTCTACTGCATAGAAGCCCCACGATCTGGGGAGGGCTCTCCTCGCACGCCATAAACTTCTGCCAAGAAGTCAAGTCTCAAATAAACCACACACATCTGGATTATGAAACTGCATCAGCCTATGGAAGGCCAGGGCGAAGGAGGGCTTCCATGCCCTCCAACAATTCCACAGTAACACCTTCATTAGATACCCAGGGTAGTTGTCAGGATCCTCTCCCCAGACCCTACCTCCTCTATATCACTCAGCTCCCTACATCCCTCCTCATTCAAGTTCCTCTCCCCCTGAAGACCTTGCAATGCTCGCTTCAGGAGACCGAATAGTCTCACATGTGTAGGGCTGTCAACGGGCCGAGCTGCTCGGGCTCAGCTCGAGCTCGGCCCAGTAAAAACCCGGCTCGAGCTCGACTAGTTAGTCAAACGAGCCCGAGCCTGAGCACAAAATGAGGCTTGTTTAAATTCGAGCTCGAGCCCGAGCAGCTCACGAGCCCAAATTAGGGCTCAGTCCAATTAACAATTTAATTAGATCCCAATTAAATTTGGACTCAACCTAATTAAATTTTATTTGGCTTAATCAATTTAAATCCCAATCTGATTGAACCTAGTTGGATTTAGATCAGACGCAACCCGGGCTAACCCAAATCCATTTAATTTCTTTAAATCAAATTAGATTGGTTCTGATTAGGACTCAACCGGTTAACCCGAACCAACCCGTTAACCAAACAAACCCGTTAATCAATTTAAATCCCTTTTCTTCTCGGTTTCTCCAGAACATTCCCAACCGGCCAACCCCACCTCCACCGCTCCACGGCTCCACCCCCACCCACAAATCTGTTCTCCTCGACCCCAAGCCCGAAGCCGATGCCCCCCTCCCCGCCCTCTCCTGCTCCGACGAGGACGACGACGACGTCGTACGCCCGAATCCCGATCCCAGCTCTCCGAGGACAAGGACGACGACGACGCCCTCCCCTCCACCTCTGCATCCTCCTCTGGTACCCTTCCTACACCTCCTCCTCTCCCTTCTCCGCCCCCGATGCCACCGCCCCCGGCGGGGGAGGCAACAAGCGCCGGCACCCCAACCCCCGCGCCCCATCCGGCTGTTCCCGCGATGAGGCTTTCCCTACCCCCCAGCTTTCACTCCCTCCCCCGCGTCCGAGCTCGCGGCGCCCACGGCCGTGCCCATGCCGGCGGTTCTCGCGGCCGCCCTCTTCTCTCTTCTCTTCTTCTTTTCTTTCTTTCTTTCTTTCCTCTCCTCCGACAAACCATTGATGGGGATGGGGATGGGGCGGGCTCCGGCTCGGGCTCGGTCTCGGGCTTGGGCTCGGGTAAAAGAGCCTTACGAGCTCAAGCCCAAGCCCGACTGTGCCAAGCGAGCCGAGCCCAATACAAGGCTTGGTACCGAGCCCGAGCCTGAATTTTTATGGAACGAGCCGAGCCGAGCCCACAAAGGCTCGAGCTCGGCTCGGCTCGTTAACAGCCCTACACATGTGGGGATGTAGCTCCTCCCTCTTGGTGAACAGCTGTGCCAACCTTAGGTGGAGCGTGCCGTCCCGCTAGCTGTGGCCCCAGCATGCACTCAGGCACCCCCTAGCTCTTGGGTCCACTCAGCCGACCCAACGGCCATAGCCTCCATGGAGTGGCAAGGGCTTGATCGGAGCCAATCCAACGCAAGAGATAAAGGGATGTAATCAATCCAAGCTTGCTCAATCTTGGTTCCAATCAAGCTTGGTTTAAAATTAATTTTGAGCTTGAATTTTGAGATGAAGCTTATTTCAATTGGTACTATTTAAAAAGTTCGATTTGAGCTAAATTAAACTAAACATGGGCCTCATTAATTAGCTTGATAATTTTAATTCAACTAAAATCAATTCAACCTTGAACAAGCCTGATTCAACCTTCAATTATAGCTTGATTCTTCATGTCAAGCATGATTTAAGGTTAAGTTTAAAATTGGTTTTGATGCTTGATTCAAGCTTGAATTATCATTTAGTTGATTCAAAGAACAAAAAGAATACACCAACTAAAGCTTTAACCAGATGGCCCAAAAGGAAAAAGCGTTAATCCAATGATTTGCAAATTATATATTGCTTAGTATATCCTTAATCTCTATAAAAGTGGCTTCAGTTCGCTTTTTTTTTTTTTTTTTGACTCCAAAAGTAACCCTTATTAGATTCCTCTTTTAAAAGCTCAAGAAATGATAAACTTTTATAAAAGAAAACTTAAAAAAAGATATACTAATATGCTTGGACATGAAAAACTTTCAGAAAAGATATAGAGATGAAAGTAAGATGTGATATATTAAAATTTAATTAATTTCAGAATTTAAATTTTAATTAATTAAATTTTAATCATATTTACAAGAATCTAAAAAACTTAGCAACCATGTACTATCACGTATGCATTATAACTATTATAATGTAAAAATATTTGCATTCTATTAAGTCGAGCTAGGTTGATTCTTGGCTTGACCCTGCTGAAATTAAGTTTGAACTAATTTTGCTAATTTAAGCTTAATCCGTTCAGCTTAGAAGCAAGTTTGATTCAAGCTTATCTCTAGCCGGTCTTGAGCTCCTCTCAAGTTGTTTAGTTCATTTGATAGCCTTGGTAAGATGACGAGAGGGAGCTGAAATATCTTCCGTGAGCCATTTAAGGTCCAATTACTTCTTTTGTTCATACTCATAATTTTGTTTTGAGATTCTTGAAAAAGCTCACACGGTGGGAGCAATATGTATAACTCATTATAGAGGATCTTCTAAAAAAATTTTATTTATCAAAATATTTGAACACACCTTTTTGAATTAACAACCAAAGATGCCCAACTTAATGCAACAATTGTGGATTTTTTTTGCGCAAAAATCTAATCTTTTGCTATTTTTTTTTTTACTGTTACACTTGGCAATGGTGTTTAGTTAGGACCATCCAATCAACATACAAAATGTTAACTATATGGATAAGGAATACATATGGAACATGCTTAAAAGTAAACATCAGCCAAGACTGCACAAACTGGTGGATGGAGTCATTTTCTGTATTAAAATAAGGTTGTTGAAGCCAAAATAATAAATTTTTGTCCATAAGTAGTTGGGCCTTTTATAGCAACGAGGACATTGAAGCTACATTGAATTTACGGTCAGAATCGAAATCAAAATAAATTAGGATAAAAATTTAAATTATTGGAGAAGACTAGAAGAGTTGGAATTAAGGTATTTCTGTTCACACTCTGAACCAAAATGGGAACGAAACTTTCTCCAATTATTTAATCCACTTTTTATTTATTTAGCTTTGGATTTACTTGTCAACTTGGTCCTAAGTGCTTTTTTCGGTCAATTTATCATTTATTAGGATTGTTGGATTGCATTAAAATAAACAACAACCGTAGGATCATCATCAGGCAATTGATATATAATCCCCCAAACGGAGAACCAATGGCAACGACAACTCGAGATGGCTTCTCTCAGGCCTCCTCGCCTCCTCCTCTCCTTCCTCCTCGTCCTCCCACTACTTCTCTCCATTATTGCTATCTCAGTGGAATCTTTAGAAGAAGAGCGATCCACTCTCTCCAGAAGAGGACGAGGAGGAGCTTCGCCGCCGGCGGCGGCGGCGGCGGCGAATGGCGTGCTCCGGTTCAAGGGGACGAAGGGGGAATTCAAGATACTTCAGGTGGCGGACATGCACTACGCCGACGGGAGGTCGACGGAGTGCTTGGACGTCTTCCCGGAGCAGATGCCGACCTGCTCCGATCTCAACACCACCGCCTTCATCAACCGTGTCATCCAGGCCGAGAACCCCGATCTCGTCGTCTTCACCGGTACCCCTCGCATCTCTTTTCCGAGCTCCTCGATCTCAATCATTTCTTGCTCGAATTTTTCATCAAATTCGTGCTTTGATTCCTCACTTTCTCCTTTTCTTTCCTCTGCGACTTTTTTTTTTTTCTTTTTATCCTCTAATTGAAGTAATCGGACGGCTATAGCAAATTGGGGATATTCTAATTTGGTTATTAAATTCGGATCAAATTTGTTGATATTATCATATATGATTTTTATTGATTTTTATTAATTTAAAATAATTTGGAATAAGCTGAAACTTGGATGGGCCATTCTTTGGCGTGTATATGTGGATAGAAGATTCCATGGGACGCATTTGATTTTTTTCTTCATTTTTATTTTTTTTAATCCCTGCCGAGACAGCCTGTGTGGATTTGCGAGGCAATAAAACAAGAGCGATGTGCTCCGGATTTGACTCGGTGCGTCATTTAGAAAACAACGTAATTATGGTGACCGCGACTCACACGTCAAGCAGCTCTCGTACTGCCGTTAATGTTGACCACACGTACGTTTTGGGCCTCCTCTTATGGCCCATCTCTCTGTTTAAAGTATATTATAAAAAATTTAGGGGAAACTAATGTCCGGTCCATTTTTTGACCGGACTGTAATGTTTAATCCCTGTTGAACATAACTTTAACAACCGGTCCATACCCATTTCCAGTGCATAATAAATTTTCATGAAAAGACCATAATGCCCTTCACCCCCTTCATCTTCATTTTCTCTTTTTTATTTCCCCTATTCTGAATCCTATTCCTTCCAACTTCCAAGCCATCCCACAAGGTCTGCAAGTGCTCGTTCCGCTTCCGCATTATCGGCTCCAGCCTCCAGGCCAAGTGAGACTCCCTCTCCGTCGCTGTCTCCGCCGTCGCCTCCCTTGCCCTCGACCTCCACCTGTGCTTCTTCCCCACCGTCGCCGCCCGCGAGAGGATCCGGAGGAGAAAGGGTCTCGGCCCCGCTCCACCGGCCATGTCGCCGAGCCACCGCCGGCCTCGGCACTCTTCCGGCGCCGCCAGCCTCACGGGAGGAGAATGAGGGAGGAGAAGAAAGAAGAAAGAAGAAGGGGCATCGGGAAGAAGAGAAGAAAAAAGAAAAGAAAAGAAAAGAAAAGAAAAGAAAAGAAAAGAAAAGGAAAGAAAAATAAATAAATAAATGCATAAATAAGTGTGTGTATATGAACGAATAAATAAATAAAATAATAAATAAATATATTTCAATAAAATAAAATAATAAATAATAAATAACAAAATAAATAAATAATGATCCGACATTCTTTTGGCGCTGCCGGCCTCGCAGGAGGAGAAGGAAGAAAGAAGAAGAAGCTTTGGGAAGAAGAGAAGAAAAAAGAAAAAAAAAAGAAAAGGAAACAAATAGAAGAAAAGAAAAGAAAAATAAAAAAAGAAAATAAAAAAAATAAAAAAATAAAGAAAAATAAAGTTAACTCACTATTGCAATTAAGTTAGTAAGCTTGAACATAGTGCACACAGTAAAACTATCTCTGCGTGCCATTTTTCTCCATCTTGGAAATTCAGTTAGAAAACAATAACATATACTTAAATCTTGTATCACAGTTAGTACCTTATCTCAAACCTTTTTTGCTCCGTTTTTGCTTCATATTAGGAATTTAGTGTGTACGACGTTTTAGTACCTCACCTCAAACCTTGTACATCAATGTCGACATAACACCTTATTGTGTACCGTGTTAATTTAACTGTATGTGCAGACAATTTATCTGTATGCCAAAACAATTAAATTGTGTGCAGAGTAGAATTTACTGTGTGCACGGTTAATATAATTGTGTTCTGGAGTAAAATAACAGTCTTGAAACATTTGTTTTAAATCTTATGCAATTTTCAGAAGGGTACAATAGCGAGGGAAACAAGAACATATGCATACAGCACATAAATATAAGATGAGTGCATTTGTATTTGATAAGTTTTGATCAATGTTTGGACTGATGCCAAGTAGAAATAGATCTTAGACTAATGTGTTGTAAAAGATGAACGTAAATATGTGCATTTTTATTTTTTGTGTAATAAAATAATAGATAATATGATTATGTTGATTATGTTCAGATGATTGGCTTCCTTTTCTGCTTTTTGTCGTGCTCATTGCTAAAATGTCTATCATGATGACTTATTATAGGTTCTGAAAGAGTTTCATAAACTGTGCCGGCACAGTTGTAATATGGTTATGAGGCCATAAACAGAAACATAAGCAGGACATGCTTAAATATCTATCACACTTTCAGAAAATCAGTGTGCCAATTGAATTTATGTTCCTCCAATTTGGTAATTCTATTTGGAAATTTGTTTAAAATCGAAGGTTGTACTCCAAATGGTTGATAATCGAAAGTAGGTACATAACTTTTCATTATCAACGGGCACCAAACTGACGATAAAGAGTACCGACAAATCTAACAACTAAAGTGTATCGGAGTTTGAGAAGATTTAGCGTGCCATTTTGCTCCATCTCCACATTTCAATTAGGAAACATAAACATAGGCTTAAATCTTGTGCCAAAATAGCTCAAGTGCTTAAAAGCGTATCAGAGTTTCAGAAAAATGAGCGTGCTATTTTGGGAGTTCAGTTAGGTCCCATTATCATTTTGGATATCAATAATTATAGTTCCAGAATTTCAGAAATTGCAGCATGCCATTTTCCTTAAAAGCGTATTGGAGTTTCAAAATCCTCTGTGTGCCATTTTTGGGAATTATTCCATGGAAGCAATAACAAATACTTAAATCTTGTATTACAATTTCAGATACTATTGTTCCTATGCTTAAAAGTGTATCGGAGTTTCATAAAATTTAGCGTGCCATCTTATGCAACATTTTTTGAATATCACTTAACTGGGTGCACAGTTTAATTAACTATGTTCGCAGTTAATTTACCTGTGTTCGGAAACAAAGAAACTGTGTGCAGAGTAGAACTTATTGTGTGCATAATTGAAGTAACTGTATTTCGGGGTACAATAACAGTCTTCAAACTTTGCCAAACCTACTATTTCATCAAAATTAGGTGTTCACTGCTTCATTAAGAGATGTAGCAATGTAGATTTAGTGTTTACTCCGTTTTAGTACCCCATCGCAAACCACTTTCAACAATTTCAGAATGATACTTAACTGTGTGTGCAGTTTTATTAACTGTGTTCGCTGTTAATTTAACTGTGTTTCCCAACAAATAAACTGTGTGCATAGTTGAAATAACTATGTTTTGGGATAGAATAATGGTGTTCAAATATTACTAAACCTTCTACTCATCAAAAATAGGAGTTCACTGCTTCATTTTGGGATGTGCCAATCTAGATTGAGTGTTTATTCCCTTTTACTACCTCATCCCAACCACTTCTACAACAATTTCCTAATAACACTTAACTGTGTGCAAAGTTCTATTTACTATGTTCGCAGACAAAATAACTGTGTTCTGAAACAAATAAACTGTGTGTACAGTATCATAAACTATGTGCACAATTGAAATAACTGTGTTCCGGGGTAGAATAACGGTGATTAAACTTTGCCAAACCTTCTACTTATCAAGAATAGGAGTTCACTACTTCATTTTGGGATGTGCCAATCTAGATTTTGGCACGCTGCAATTTCTAAAATTTTGGAACTAAATGAATTTCCAAAATGACACGCTGCACACATTAAAGTTTACCGCAATAGTGTTGTAAGTGTGTGACGGCACATAGTTTAGTCACTTTTTGAGAATCTATAAGTTACATTTCAGCATCTGAGCAATGAGCATGATAGCAAGTAGAAAATTTGGCCAATCATCTCAACATAATCTAATTTTCTATTTAAATGTTATATGACACAAAAAAATGCAAATGCACTCATCTTACAATCAACTTTTACAACACATAGAAAACTATCTCTTCCTACTTGACTACATTCTGTACATAGATATTTTCTTATTCTTGCTATTCTTGTAGGCAAGAAGCTATATAAACTTTGGAGATCTTTGAGATCGGTTTGAAGTGGATGTGTCGTATGCATATGTTCTTGTTTCCCTCGCTATTGTACTCTTGTGAAGATTGCATTGGATTTAAAACAAATGTTTCAAGACTGTTATTTTACCCCGAAACACAATTATATTAACCGTGCACATAGTAAATTCTACTCTGTTCACAATTTAATTATTTTGGCATACAGATAAATTGTCTGCGCACATAGTTAAATTAACTGTGCACACAGTAAGGTGTTATCCCAACATTGATGTATAAGGTTTGAGGTGAGATACTAAAACGTCGTACACACTGAATTTCTAATATGGAGCAAAAATGGAGCAAAAAAGGTTTGAGACGAGGTACTAACTGTGATACAAGATTTAAGCATATGTTATTGTTTTTTAATTGAATTCTCAAGATGGAGGAAAATGGCACGCAGAGATAGTTTTACAGTGTGCACTGTATTCAAGCTTACTAACTTAATTACAATAGTGAGTTAACTTTATTTTTCTTTTCTTTTTTTTTCTTTTCTTCTTTTTTTTCCTTTTTTTTCTTTTTTTTCTTTTTTCTTCTCTTCTTTCCGAAGCTTCTTCTTCTTTCTTCTTTCTTCTCTTCCCTCCTTTCTTCTCCTCTCGCGAGGCTGGCGACGCCGGAAGAGTGCCGAATCGTTATTTATTTATTTAGTTATTTATTATTTTATTTTATTGGAATATATTTATTTATTATCTTAATTATTTATTTATTTATTCATTCATTCATATATATATTTTTATTTATTTATGCATTTATTTATTTTCTTTTTTTCCCTTTTTTTCTTTTCTTTTTCTTTTCTTTTTTCTTCTCTTCTTCCCGATGCCTCTTCTTCTTTCTTCTTTCTTCTCCTCCCTTCTTTCTTCTCCTCCCGCGAGGCCGGCGGCGCTGGAAGAGGGCCGAGGCCGGCGGTGGCTCGGTGACATGGCCGGTGGAGCACGGCCGAGATCCTTTCTCCTCCATATCATCTCGCGGGCGGCGATGGTGGAGAATAAGCGCGGGTGGAGGTCGAGTTCAAGAGAGGCGACGGCGGAGACGGCGGTGGAGAGGGAGTCAAACTTGGCCTGGAGGTCGGAGATCTGGTAGGCGGCGGCCGAGTGGGCGGAGGTTGCGGAGAGGAGGGCAAAGACGAGGGAAGCGAGGAGGTCGGGAGTGAGGGGGTGCGGGAGGAGGAGGGCGGCGGCGACGAGGAGGAAGATTAGGAGTGAGGCGGCGAACTGGAGGGCGCCGAGGCGGCGGACGGGGGAGCGGTCGTCGGCCACGGTGGGGAATAGGAAGGCATAATGGGGGAAGAAGAAGGTGAGTTTCAGTTTGGGGAGAAAAACTGGGTACTTTAAGGAGGGGTATTTTCGTCTCATAAAAATACTCTCAAGGACCGAGAATTAAACATACTAAAATTATTGGACTGGTTGTTATAAGACTAGTTAACAGGGATTTATTGTTATACTAGAGTCTTTTGAAAGGTGGGGAATTAATTTCTCCAAAAATTTATAGTTTTTATATTTATATACAATAATTTCTAAAATTTATATTCATGTCTAGTTAACGTCGTTGATTAAACTGTTTATCTCATGTGAATAAATATACATACATTTTTTATATTCTTAGATGGCTGTTATACTATTTAAAATTATTTTAGTTATTTTTAAATTTTTTTTATGTTATAACATCAGCGTTAATTAATGATTTGACTAATGTTTTATTATTAAATTATAAGTTAAAGTGTTGGATAAAAATACATCCCAATAACGCAAGGATAAATTATTCAAATTATTAGATATCGGTGTAGTTTATCTCTAATCTGAAAAAAAGTTTTAGTAATTTATTGATCCTTTTATCGTGGTATTAAGGCCTCAAACTAGAGATAAAATGATGCAAGGGTAGATCAAAACTTAAACATAATCTTTATAACAACTGGGTCAGATTCCCTGGGGCTTGCATATGAACATTCAGAAACACGGGCTTGCATCTCAGGATTTAGCTGTCTTCCGTTTTTTGGAACATTTTGAAGTGATATGTTTCCATCTTGGCGAGTGAAAGAGATTGTTTAAAATACCTGGAATCACCTTCTGTTATGCTATACAGTCAACAATTTTTCTTTTTAATAACAGTCAGTATTTAGTTGCTCTTGTGTTATAATGATTGTTGTACTAAGGGAATAATATTGATTTTAGTTTGACATTTTACTGCATGCCACATTAGTATAGAAAAAGATAACCAAACATATATTGGGCTAAGAACAGATCTTATATCGGTTATCATGGACATTAAGAGCTTTGGATGTTTAAGATGAAGTCCTTCACATGGTCTACGAATACTATTGATGATGATGATGATAGAAAAGTAGGTATATAATATTCTCAATTGTAATAAAAAGAAGTCAGAAGTGATCAGGTTTAGTATTTTGAATTCTTGTTTAATTTTTATAGACTTCTAGTTCATTGTCTAAGTTTTCTATAGGTGGTTTTGCCATCTTGTAGAAGCATTCAAGCACACTCTATTCAATTAGTCCCTGTTCTACAGCTCTAACCCATCATCCTATATACACATACACAAAAAATCCAGATATCAATAGAATTCATTTCATTCTGCTTTGTTATGGTCATTTTCATTCAATTTGAGTCCTCAAGAAAATTCATAATCCTTTAATGAATTGTTGCATGGATTTCAACATCTTAAAGAGTTTTGGAGCAGGTGACAACATCTTCGGCTCGGACTCAACCGACGCGGCCAAATCACTGGACATGGCATATGCTCCGGTGGTTGATCGCAAGCTGCCATGGGCGGCAGTGCTTGGCAACCATGACCAGGAGGGGACGCTGTCCCGCGAGGGTGTAATGCAGCACATTGTGGGCATGCCCCACACCCTTTCCCACCTCAACCCAGAGGGAGTGGATATCGATGGCTTTGGGAACTATAACTTGGAGGTGGGTGGTGTGGAGGGCTCGGCACTCGCCAACAAGTCAGTGCTCAACCTCTACTTCATCGACAGTGGGGATTACTCCACCGTCCCCTCCATCCCTGGCTATGGCTGGATCAAGCCCTCTCAGCAGCTCTGGTTCCAGAAAACCTCTTCTCGCCTCCAGGTAACCATAGCAAAAAATTTAATTTGAATTTTTATCGTAAAGATCCTCTACAAACCTTAAATTTACAGTTGCATCCCCCATTCTTTAAATGCTTTTCGATGATCACATCGGTACCCATTTCAAAAGATTTCTCTTATTTTTCTCATCCATATAACTGTCTGTAAACTTTTGCTATAGGAAAATTTCTCATACTCTAAACACCCAGGTAAATCATATTAGTTACATGTGAGACCTTGCAATTGACTATAATCAGCTTTTCTTAGGTGTCAACTTTTAATTGATTTCAAACATGTTACTGAGTATCTTACATCTTGTCACTTACCTTTTGACAAAAAGATGTATATTGATTGCTGCATAGAGATGAAGAAATCCTAGCAAACTAAATTGTAGGAAAGAAATGATGTGCAGAGAACTAATATAATCAATCAAATATGTGGCTGAAGTAGACTGTTTGGGGAAGAGCAAATCCATAGGGTACGAACTAGTAAACAGAGAATGGTTGAATTTGTTAAGGGTGTAAATTTGAATGTAAATAATGCGGAGCCTATTTATAATATGAAATGTTCTACATGGCATTATGCACAAAAATTGCAAACCATTTACAAACACTCTTCAACATTAAGCAGTTTGTAGACCAAAGGACTTATCTTGGAGTTTGGAGAATTTGTGCAGAAAGGGTATATGAGCACACCAGAGGCACAGAAGCAGCCAGCACCGGGCCTTGTGTACTTCCACATCCCATTGCCAGAGTACATCAGCTTTGAAGCATCCAACTTCACAGGGGTGAAACAGGAAGGAATCAGCTCAGCATCAATTAACTCTGGATTCTTTGCCACCATGGTGGAGGCTGGAGATGTGAAAGCTGTGTTCACAGGGCATGATCACCTCAATGACTTTTGTGGGAAGCTTACTGGCATTCAACTCTGTTATGCTGGTGGGTTTGGGTACCATGCCTATGGGAAGGCCGGGTGGTCTCGGAGGGCACGGGTGGTGTCGGCATACCTAGAAAAGACGGTAGAGGGCGAATGGGGAGGGGTGAAGTCCATCAAGACTTGGAAACGTCTGGATGATCAGTACCTTTCTACAATCGACACTCAAGTCTTATGGAACAAGGGCTCAACCGGTAAGCTCCTTCCACACTAACGATATTATTTCAGAAATACATGTTCAGATGTTCACTTTGGTTATCGGTCATTGGCAATGGTTCTTTTGAGCAACAGGTCTTCATCAATGTAGAACTTAGGTTTGATTCAATGCTGGTTAATGGAATTGTAGAAAATGGTCATGTTTGAACAAGGGTGGAGACTCCGATTTTATGAAGAATGCACCATATTCATCAATTTTTCTTTTAAAATTTTTGAGAAAATTCTTTTCCATTCTTTCCTTTTGGGGGGCTGAGATACAATGTACCATCAAATATCTGTATATGAATTATTCGATAGTTCACAAGCATTTCATGATTAACTTGTGAATAAACATTTAGTAAAATAGCATTAGTGTCATATAGCTTGTGGTTGTTACTTCTTTTGCTCAAATACTTGGGTAATGTGAAGATAAAAGAGAGAGAAAAAAATCAAAACAATAATGAATGTTTGTTTGATGCCATGATCAGGGAGGCGCAGAAAGAGAACTACTGGATTTTGATCATGGGCGTAGTGCAAGAGATGAATAGAAGAGAAAGGAGATGAATTAATTAGAAGCATTCTCTGCTGCGTATCTGTAGCTGGTGAAATAAGTATTCTCCACTACATATAGCCATGGATTTGATAGATTGATGATATGTAGTATAACAAGTGAATGAGCTCAACCTAGGCCAGCTCAGTTCTCATTGCTCTTTCAGAAGATTGTATCTGTTTTGAGTTTTCTGGTTTGTCATTTGTCAAGTATAAGATGTTCGATTAATATAAATGGACCTTTTTGTGTTAAAATCTACATAAAAGAACCCAAATTGAAAGATTACTTCTTGTATGATCCCTCCTAAGTTTGTGTTTGTTAGCTTGCTTTCAGATGGATATGGTTAGTCTGTTTATGGTTCTTGGTTTTATACTCAATACACAGTCAAATTCAGGCAAATGCAGTTGTTTGAGCTTTATGGCTTGTAAATGGAGGATGAAAAAAGTTCTAAAGATTCCATCTTACTCGCCCGATGAGAACTATCTTCCTCCTTCTGAATATGTTTTGTCCAAGAGAGAATGTTATTCTTAATGAAAATTGTAATAGTGGTTGGTATAAGAGATAAGTTTGATTCCTTTTTTTTCTTTTTTCCATAAAAAAAGTTGTCCTAATTCATATCTAGAGAAAAATTTATACAGTCAAAACAAAGGCCACTCTCATCATCCCTATCTCAAATGCTTGCTATGGATGATCAGATCGCTTCTGGACTTCGGAGTTTCCCGCATCCCTATCTCCTATTTTGACATCCAACTTCCCACCCCAGCTCTTGTATTTTGTCCCGCTTTTTATAGTTGTCCTAAAAAGTACTTTAAAGGGACTCAGCTTGGGGTAGGCAGGTCAATAAATGAGTCCGGTTTGGTTTAAAATCATAGCCCGAAAAGAAAATCAGGTCAACTCTAGGCCTTGTTTTTCCTAGTATTTGATCTCTGGTTAATTTGTAGGCCTAGTTGATTGCCCCCAATAAGGTATGTCTTCGTCGTTGCATCAATCTTTCCCTTGCAATTTTATACCTACAGGGATCTGGAGTCGGTTTTCATTCATCATGTTCAAAATAAGTAGCCAAAATCTTTTGCAGTGCGGTGCACGCTGCACTACAGAGTAGTGTACATCTCTAGATAATTGTTATCAGAAGATGGATAACTATTAAATAATATGCGTTGTACGTAGCACAGCATATGCTTGCGGACTTTTTGTTTGATAGTTGTTCGTTTTTTAATGAACTTATACGGTGTCACGCGTACACCATAAAAGATTTGTACTCTCGAGTTTGGACTGTGCTCATCATTTTGGTAAATTAATATGAATGTGATTACCTCACAGTTAAAAGTCACTCAAATTTGATCATGCAAATACCTATAAGAAGTATCATGGTAGAGGACTGCCTGTTTGGCAAAATCCTGCCTGATCCGGCAGGATAGGGGGTGGGAGGGCAGCGTTGCGTGGAGGGAGAGGGGAGCGAGACTCGCACGGGCTCTCGTGCCAGATTCCGGCGGGGACCGAGAAAAAGACCCCTCGAGTTCTCTCTTGGGGATGTGACAACTAACGAGCCCCCGATCTAAAGCACGGCCTGGCCTATCTTGGACTTGTCCGGCCATTTTGTGGCCTGCCACGTCGGCCTTAAGATTTCAACCCTCGGCCCAAGTTTGGCTTACCGCGCATCCCTGTGTCTCACGGCAGTGCTTTATACGCTGTCCTGTCGATCCACTTTATTTGCCAATCTGAGAAAAAGGTGAGAAAGGACGGGGAAACTAGGGCTCATAAATCCTCCCATGGAATGGCCATCACTGTAAATGCAACAGGTGAAGCCACTTGTGCAGCACATCGAACACCAAACATGCTAGGATGATGAAATTATCGGATGGATCAGATTTATCATAAATTTAGAATAAAATTATTATAATTTATGTTGCTATTATATTTTAAATAATAATAATTTCATCCTAAATTGACGATGAGTCTGATCCCCTAAATTATTCCTCCACATGAAATATCAAACTTATCCCCAAAAAAAAATAAATATAAAATATATATATATATATATATATATTTGGTACAAACGGCTGCTCACGATACTCTGGCGTAAGTGCAGCCAGCAGAATCAAAAATAAGAAAATAATAGAGCGATGGAAAAGCGACCTTTTGGCGTATCTAGAGGATCCTTCTGGAGTGCGAAGCATGGGCAAAATATTTTATATCGAGTTTTCAATTTCTTACAATGATCGTTATTTATTTTTTTTAAAACTATAATGAAGGGCTAAATCACTATGTGCCCATGCATGCTGCCATCAATTACAATTGCTTATTCCTACAACGGTGCATCTTGATGAAGATTTGATGAATGGGATTTATAAAAATAAGTGATTACGATGGGTAATATATATATAATGCACACAGAATAGAAAGTCAGGAGGACTGGAATGGGTAAGTAGAAACATTTCAACAAGCGAACCCAAGGGTTAAAAAAAAAAGAGAGAGAACTTTGGACTCAAACAGCTTTTTGGGTTTTTGGGGCCACCCTAAACTATTGTTGCCCAGATGGTGCGGTTGTGTCCCCCCCTCCACCTCCATTTCGCCGTGCAAGCCAGCCACCTTCCATCATTCCACGACCCCTCAATTCCCGGGGAAAAGAGCAATCCATCGATCAATACCAACCCCACCTTCCAGCAGCTGAAACCTGCACTCATTCCACTTCACAGCGGCATTTGTCACCCCATTTGAGCTCCATTCCTTCTAGCTGCTACTCCCTTCGCTCTTCCCACATTCCTCCAAACAAAACCAGGCAAACTTGGTTGGGCAAGGCTCAAGAAGAGATTTCATCTTCCAATCTTTTTTGCCCCCTCTAATCTTCTTATTATCATCTAAGTGGACCTCAAGGTTGATCTGAATTTGTTTATGATTGCAATGTGGAAGCCCTACTGTTGGAAGTTCTCCATTCTCTGTCTATCCATTGTTGCCCTTGTCGCCTCTGCCAAAAACGATGGTACATTTTTCATCCTTCATTCTTCTATTTTTTTTTTTTTTAAGAGTTTAGATACTGGCATTCAATGTAAGCATCAACTTTGATCTTCTTTATTTGGTTACATTTGTTGCTCCTATTTGATTTGGCACTAATATGTGATAATCCCTCCTCTTTTTCATATGCACCAAGGCAATGTTACCCAATAGGAGATTACCAACCAACCAAAGGGAGATACTGGTGTTTGAGTGCTTATTATTGTAGACTCTGGTGTTTTGATTTTTGAGTTGTAGCTAGGATGTGGTAACCCAAAGCTAGGTGTCCCCAATGTGCCAGGACTTGAAGGAGAATCCCTAGGAATGCATCAAGATAATTTATTTAAAGAGCAATAGTTCCATTTTGTTTCTCAGGCTGGTAGCTAAATGGTCTTTAAGGATAAGAAGGAACAGTACCACTTGTCTTTTTGTTTATTTTAAACTGAATCCACATATACAGAAGAATGACCACTTAGTCCCAATAGATTCAATTAAAGAGGATTTCTCCACTCTGTCAAGCTTCAAAATTAGTACATGAGAAAGGATAATAAAACACCCTGGCACCATCAAGAAGAAATATATTTTTGAGCTGAGACCTAACACCAAGCCCTCTGAGTCTTGTCCAGTATTGTCAACTATTTTGACCTCTCAAGAATCTCATGCAGATGCTTTTATTCCATATATATCAAGAGTTTCTTTGCTACAGTTTCCACCTTGATGTGCTTAGTTTTTTTAAATTTTGAACCAGATACTAGGATTTATTAACTAACACCTTTATGTCGGTTTCCTATAAAGATATTAGTTTTTGTTTTATCATTCAACCAAATCATCAGGAGGGTTGGTTGCACAACTCAATTTCTTTAACTAAAACCAAACATACATTTTCTTTTCATTGATCGCATCTTACATAAATTTACATAAATTCCCCTTTTTTTGATATGAGGCTTGGCAATGGCTACAAAATGGAAGTATCCCATGAGAGCTCACAATCTTCTTGAGTTTCTGACTGTATAAATTCAACTTACTCAACTCATTGTGTAACTAGTCAATGCAAGCTCTTGACAACTGGTTTAGGTAAAAATGCATCCAACACTTAAATTTCAACAAAAGTTGGACTCTAGGTATCATAAGTTATCTTGGCGTAACCATAACATGCTCATGAATCTATGATTACTGGGAGCCCTTGTTTTTGACCGAATAATAGTATGCGTGCCTTGAAACACTTGCCAACGATACCCAGAATTCATCTCATGCTGCCCTGTACTCACTATATGCTGCATAAAGATTCTAATGGATATTAATACACTACACGCTGTATAAAGATTCTAATAGATATTAATACACTATACACTGTGTAGAGATTCTAATGGAGATTAATACACTACATGCTGTACAAAGATTCTAATGGAGATTAATAGATTCTTTGAGAAAATTGAAACACCATTCATACTTCTTGTCAAATAGACTAATATATATAGGTATGCGCTCAAGACTGTTAAAGGGAAAGTTTACAGTTCAGTATGTAGCTATTCTTATTACGGTTTCTCTTTGTATTATGTGCTGGTTTATAGGATGCAGGATTACTAGATTGTTTTATATTTATGACAATTTGTTCTTTGTTAGATGAAGCTTTATGTTTTATGTGATCTCTTATTGCATTATGAAACTATAGGCATCAAGGTTCACCATCTCAGTACTGGATTTTGTGCCAGTATGCCTGGTACAATATCCGGTTCAGCGTATCGAGTGTTGGTATGCCTCCTATACCATGTACAGGTTTAATACCGATACGGTATGGTCGGTATACACTGGAGTATGGCAAACCTTGGTAGGCATTGCGTGCAGCATTACTCCCATGTTAATTTTTCAAATGCCCCATAAGATCATGCAGTGGACTTTTTTAGCTCTGCTAATGGGTTACTATATAACCCTAACTCTTAAGCAGAAAGCAAAAGATTGATATAAAATGACTGAAATACATCTAGAGTCCTCACAGATAAGTACGTAGTTTTTTCGAACTTGCGAGACATAATATAGCAGTTGGCAGAGGATGAAAAGAGTTATGCATCCATGCATACCTCTAATGCATCAACCTAACATCTGATTCAAATCCCATTTGCTTAGTGGGTCTAGTATTGCATTTTGACTTGATATTCCAGTTCTGATCCAAATCAATGAATGTCGTATAGGTCCTCTGCTAGTGGAATAAGTTTCCACTATGGAACTGCTTGCCATATACATAGGAATTTGCAATTTGGAGGTGGCTCCTTAACAGGTTTTCAGTGCACTGCCTGCTTAAACCGTTTGTTAATCTCAAAGTCTGTAGTGGCTAGCAGGCTGGCCTAAAGTGGAAATTAAGTTTCCACATTGCAACATACATAAAATGCATCCCCAAATCAATATTCACGAACATGCACCCACACACAAATCACCCGATTACACTATTATGATTTTCCTATCAATATTATGCCATGAAACAATTTCGATCAAATTATGTGGGCTAATCAAAAAAATTGATATCATGATAGTCTTTTATATCTAATCACACCACACACACATCACATTTTTCCACTATTATAACTTGCCTATGAATGTTCTGGTCATGATGCAATGTCAATTACATTATATGGATTAACCAAATAATTGATATCTCCATGTTCTTATATCATCTATGGAAATATCCTGACATAGACAGAGAGACCATATAATTAGATTATTATAACTTGCCTATCAATGTTATGCCATGACACAGTTTCAATTGAGGATTATGTGGGCTAATCAAAGAAATGATATCATAACATTCTAATGTTATCTGAGGAAATATTCCATTGTGATAATAATTATTACTAGGTTTCTGGCACTCATCTGCGCCCCTTATTTATGCATTTCAATGATGTCTTCTTCCAGGAAATCCTGCTAATGAGGTTGTCGACTGCATAAATAAGAACCGAACAACGAATAAGCTACCAAAGTTGTATAATAGTCCTGGGCTAGGGTGCATGGCTTTGCAATACATATCAGAGTGCATGGGAAACTGCAGTACCTACAATACTCTGAGCTGCCAACCTCCAGAAGTTGACATTACCGAGGTATATGCCCCCAATTGTGGCGTAGAGTTACCAACAGTAGGCACTATATCTGGCCATCTTGTTGGATGCCAGTGGAAATATCTAAATCCAGAGCAAGCTTTCTCTAAAGTCCTGATTTCGGACAAGAAAAGACTCTCTCTTTTGCATAGTAAAGATCACACTGAAGTTGGTGTAGGATTTAGTAGAGCTCATCATGGACCGTTCTTTTGGTGCATCTTATTTAGCAGTGGAAAAACCAACTCGACATTTGTACTAGAAGGTGGAAGAGGGATTAAGCAGAGAAATGGTTGCTTCAGTGGAAAAGATCTACCGTGTAGCTCTGGGAGGAAGCTTCCGTTTCCGTCAGACTTGAAGCCTGTTGTTTTCTCAATGCTACTTCATCTTATAGTTGGTATATAATTCGTTAGTGAGCGAAAAACGGAGAAATTGGTTATGTCAGAGTAGGCTTTACATGAGTGTATAATGGAGTCAGTTTTTGATGTAATCAATTTGGCAATGAACAAATCAGTTCCATCTTTAATCAATGAAGTTGGAATAGGCATTAAGATGAAACTAGTTTCTTCATTTAACCATGACATTTCAGCAAGGGGCATAGATTTCTTCTTTTTCCACAGTACTGTTCCTTTCTTGATAACCAGCTATTTACTTATTAGAAAGATGTACTTTGTATATAGGGCAGATAATTTTTGGTTCTTCTCAATTTCTCGCCATTCAACAGAAACATCATCCATATAAGGAATTTAGATTTTTATGTTCTATGTTTTCCAGGTGTCGAGGGTTTAACAGCTGGCTTCTGCTTTCTTTCCTTTTAATTAGCAAAGGAAAGGGACATACAGCCCCACCTGAACCCAGACAAGACCTATTCGAATCGGGTTACAGAACATCAACTCGCTAAGAGGCGGGAAGAACAATTTGTTCTTTTGCAGCAAGTATTGCACCGATGGAATCTCAAACTACATAATACATTATCTGCTCCAGGTTCGATGGAATTGATTTTGATAGTTCAAAGAGGATGGGGGTTCTCCAACAACAGCCAGGTGTTTTTTTTTTTTTTTACCAGGTTTCAATAACGGTTATTCCATTGTAAGTGACCCCCCACCAAAACTCATACTAACCATTGTAATGGTTATAATGGCAGTTAAAATATTTCAAAAATCAATATCATAGTCGCTATTAGAATGGTGTTATAATGGGAAAAAAGGCATTATTTGCATTATAATGGATCATGTAGATGACATATTATAACGACTACTATAATACTGTTTTTAAAACCATGATGAAAGAAAATAGAGAGGCTTGCATGACAATATAAAAGAGTTGCCGGAAACCATGGCCACTGCAACGTTACAACAGCAGTTTTCCATGATCAGATAAAAAACAACAGCCTAGCGGGGCAGCAGGGAAGTAACCCACAATTTTCCAACGGTAGTCTTGTTCTACATGGTCGACTCATAGCCCATCCACCACATAGAAAATCCTCCCTTTCCGCACAGAAAACCCTCTTGGCGTCCCTTATTCGCATATGTGCATGTTCTCAGTTGCATGAATAAATTGGATGTTCCCAAACAAGTATTCCAACAAATGCAATAGAACGAATCTTAAATCTCTCAGCCAACCAACTAGATACATCATTTAATATAAATTTTTTTTGAAAACAACAAAAAGGAATAGCTCAGGAGGCTTCAAAGAAATATAACGTCTGGATCGTCTGATGCCTATGATTAGGAGGGAAGTCCAGACTTGCGCACTCATCCTATACGTCTATCTGTCGCATCACCTGATCTTGTACTAGCTAATAGAAGAAGAATCACTCGAGTTACCTCAGCATCAGGCGATGTCTCAGTATCATCTGCATCCAAACCAGAATTTGACTCCGAAGAGGGACAACTCACTTTTCCATAATCACCCGACAAGTCGAATCCATATCATCAGAATAGAGGGCATAGGACTCTTTGCTTTGCCCTACTATGAACTAGGATCAGAAAAGGTTGGCTCATAACATAAACTCAAAGACGCCAGAAAAGCACACTTAACGCGGTTCATCAGGTTGTTCAGAGGCTCCTTCCTGCCCCGCCCACCACCCTGCTTCAACATATCAGTTGTCATTAGGAACTTCTTTCTCTTAACGAGAAGCTTCAGGCTTTTGTGTTTGTGCTAGCTGGTTCTCCCCGAAATGCGTTGAGGCGCAGCAGTTGACTGGACATCTAGGGGTAAAGCACTGTTTCAGTGCGGGCCGCGAGAGCGGTACCAAATCGAGGCAAACTCTGAATACTAGATATGACCCCAAAATAACAGGGGTCAAGGTCGGCCAGTGAGACGATGGGGGATAAGCTTCATCGTCGAGAGGGAAACAGCCCGGATCACCAGCTAAGGCCCCTAAATGACCGCTCAGTGATAAAGGAGGTAGGGGTGCAGAGACAGCCAGGAGGTTTGCCTAGAAGCAGCCACCCTTGAAAGAGTGCGTAATAGCTCACTGATCGAGCGCTCTTGCGCCGAAGATGAACGGGGCTAAGCGATCTGCCGAAGCTGTGGGATGTAAAAATGCATCGGTAGGGGAGCGTTCCGCCTTAGAGGGAAGCACCCGCGCAAGCAGGTGTGGACGAAGCGGAAGCGAGAATGTCGGCTTGAGTAAGCGGAAGCGAGCACCCAACTTGCTTAGAAAGACCCTATTTTTGAGCCTTCCCCTCCTCCTTTTGAGTCATCTTGGATGAGAAGAAAGAGACCGACTTCATCGACTTCCAATGTCCGTGTGGAATGCAACTTGTTCGCTGAAGTGGAGGCGCTTTCCGCTGGGGCAGACCATAAACTTGTTTAGAATTCTTCGAAAGAAGCATATACTTACATACATACGTACGTACCTATATATATAAGAATCAAATTCGAATGGAGCATCACATGTGGTTTGGACAGTCTTATTGATCCTCCTAAAGGGATCCAAAAGAGTTACCGGACATGTTCTTGAGATCAAAATTAAAACATATTATCCACATGGTGACTAACAAGTCCTACCCAAATTTGATCCATTGGTGACAGAGTGATTGTCAATTTAAATATTTTAATTTTAGAATACTGATCAAAAGTAATTCCAAGCCAGCAAACAATAACGTTAGGAAGAATAAATAGCTGACATATAATCTTTCTGCAAGGGCAAAACTTTAACCTACAGGAACAAGATCTGCACCGTCAACAGAGGTAAGAACTGTCTGTTTTTTCATTATTTTTCAAGCTTAGAGCACGTCCTGCTATCTGTCTATTAAATAGACCAGGAGTCGAACTTGAACTCTTCCATTTGAAAAACAGGTTAAATGAAGAAGCAAACAGGTAATTTGTGAGAAGAAAAATTAAGCCAGGTTGAATCTATGGTCACCTGTCAGGCCAATTTTGCAAGGATAAACAGGTCACAAATGGGTTAGTGTTACTTAATATGATTATTAAAAAGATTTAAAAAGGTCAAACCTAATTGTGTCAAACCTAAACCTAATTATCATAGGTTACCACCCTTATCCTAGTGTATACCATGGGCAGCCATCCGAGCCACTAACCACTAATGATCCCACCACTATAGATTACACCCTAAATCCCAATTAATGGCTCCCGCTTAACCATCTCCGCTCTCCAACTTTTGCAAGAACCGAAGGATCCCCTAAATATATATACATACATGCATACATACATGCATATACACATGCGCACGCGCGCACGCACACACACACCCACACACATAACTTCGCCTGAATTCGGACAAGGCCTATTCGGATCGGGTCACAGAACATCAACTCGCTAAGAAGGCGGGAAGAACATCCCCCCCCTCTCTCTCTCTACCTCCCTCCCTCTCTATAAATAACCCACAGTCGAGCCGATTGGAAACCTTTCCGTTTGCTCCTGTCTCACCCTCCTTCTCTCCTGCTTTCTTTCGCTCCGCCAAGAAACCCGAGTCTTTGCATCAATTTGAATAAAGAAAAGAGAAAGAAGCTCTAATTTCTCCTTCCTCCTCTAATCTCTAGCTTCTTCTCCGTCGTTCAACAATCGGTGACCGCCGATATGGATCAGAGGATTCCAAGATACAGGATGGGATCACCCCTGATGCGGCTTCAAGAGCACCAGTGGTCTTCCCCGTCCTCGCGCAGATTCGTCTATCCAGTAACCAAGATTAGCTCTTTTTCCCCCTCTTTCTTTTGCTCGTTCTTGAATTCTTGAACCCTTTTCCCCTAATATCTTCTTTTTGCTTCTCAAGGGAGATCGATTCATACCCACAAGGAGCCTGATGAATCTTGAGCTTGCACAAAGCTTGCTGTGGGAAAGGTCGCAGAAGAAAGACGATCGCCCTGCAGGTAAACCCGAAGCAAATCCTAATCTTGTTTATCATGAGAATGTTTTAACTGGAAAAATAAAACACCATTGAGGGACTTCTCTTAGCAGTATATGTTATATGTTTTAAACTCTAATGGGAGTTCTAGTTGCAAATATCTACGGTCCTATTACCTTAATTTCCAAAATAGATGAAAATAGATCTAATTTTATGGTTTACCTCAGGTGAGAATCTTAGAAGGACACACGTCCAAAGTTGGACGCCTTTCTTGGAATCGGAACATTTTGACATCAGGGAGCCTTGATGCCTCTATCATCAACTAAATCCACTGAATAACTAATACAGGCTTCTATAATAACTAAAAGTCTAATTTCATTATCTACTGAATAAAACCAATATTGGTTTACAGCGTCTAAATCCAAACATAAATACCAAACCCATAATCCTTACTACTCAGAAAATCACTACCTATAATTTTATAATCAACTGAAGAACTAAGGTTCTACTTTGATATATAGGCCGCCAAGCTTGCTAGCGCGAACTTTAAGCCTGGACCATCCTTCGTTCCTATCGATCCTATTCGCCTGGAGAGATGAAAATAAAAATAGAGGTACATGTGCGACACAGCTTAATAAGTAAACCTTTCACTACCTTACCGAATCAAGCATAAGTTTTCCTATATCGATGCATCATTTAAGAAAAACAACATATATTCCTATCATGGATTAAAACATTGCTCACAGATATTCATGCCATAGTCACTATAACCCGTGATAGGACCATCTTCGTAATCGACAAGATATCATAGTTTATATTCATTACCAACGTTAACCCATTGGCAAAGGGCCGTTTTGTTGGATGCTAGCTCCAGAATGTTGATTAGCCCCTATTTCTAGAGACGGTTATAGCAATCTGAGAGCCTTTAAAAACTTATATATTTTTCTTCAAACATACACATATATAGATAAAAATACTAAATAGCATGATCAAATTCATATTTCATGACAAAATTATTTTTGTCAAATCATTCATGAATCTTTATTTTTTAATAAAGTACGATTTTTATAACACATATCCAGATCCATAACTATAAGAAAAACATGATATTTTTACAGGCAGATTTAATGCATGGAAGACATGATTATAAGGAGTGCAAGATCTACTTACAAGTTTGAAAACTAATAAGGAGTATAAGATTTACTTACCTCTTTCGTCTTAGATCGTTAGACTTCGCTAGGCGATTTTACTAGACCTATTTAAAATATTAGCAGCAAAATTAATGACTTTAATAAAATAGTACGAGAAGATTTGACCGGGCATAAGGTGGTTTTGGGTAGGTGAAGCCTGAATGATTCGATCAATAAATCATTGGGCATAGACTCGATCAAGGCCAAGGTTAATGAATCATGGTTCATCAATGGGGGTTTGAGTAGGATGACTGGTCCAGGAGAAAACCTGAGCACTAGGGTGGATCGGGGTCCTTTATAGAGGTCAACTCGAGTTCCAAGATCAGGTCGACATGACCCAAATTTGGATTTTCTAGATCTTCTAGAGAGAGAAAGTAGAGAGAGAAATAAAAAAGAGAGGAAATAAGAGAGAGAAAGAGATGGATGGTTCTCTCTCTCCTCTTCTTCTCCTTTCTTTCTTTTTTTCTATTATTTTCTTCTCTCTTTTTTTTTTCTTTCTTCTTCCTTGACAATATAGAAGCGAGAGAGGATAGCTGGTGGTTTGTGATCGTGTGGTCCAGCAAGGTGGCGATAGCGTGTAGCAGAGGGCAATCGGCGGCAACGACGGCCGACCGAACGGTGGAAGAAGATCGAAATAGGGATGTGCCTATTTTCGGAGTGACTCCGGTGATTGCCAACTCTTATCTGTGGGATTAAACACCCAAAACACAAGGAAGAAAGTGGAGATCATGGAGAACTCATACCTCATTCCAGCGAGGCTTTCCAGCAAAAATCAGAGGAAGAATTTCGAGAAGAAAGCTTGAAATCTAGAGAACTCTAGCCTTACTCCTTGATAGATCTCAAAGGGGAAGGATGGGGAAGCTTAAATAGGCTAAAATCCGATCTTGCGATGTTCGATTAGGCCTAAGATTCTGCCTTTTCTAATCGCAATCGCGATTGAAAATAGGGAGGATGGAGACTCCTAGCCAGAGTCCTCTCCCGTTCATCACGTTCGGCGCACGTGCAATTGCTGGGCTAGCCTCTTTGGAGTTCGGGCTAGCCCAAGCCCAATAAGAGTGCGGGTCGATTTTAATAAATATGGATACAATAATTGTCACGCATCAGATTCAGAGCATGATATGCCGTGCTACCAAGGGGTATAACTCACGATAGTACGAAGCCAACATTGCATTTAGCTTTTAAATCCATCATAAACAAAATATAACTAAAAGTCTGATTTCATTATCCACTAAATAAAACCAATATTGGTTTAGAGCGTCTAAATCCAAATATAAATACCACTAGGAGGCAATGAGTTCAGTATAATTTTTCGACCCTGGAACATAAAACTACACGAATTCAACCGTCCATGAAGTGTGACGTCCCTATCGTATAACCAAGATCTCCCGAGAATGACTTGACCTACATCCATCGGAATGCAGTCACACCAGATTTCGTCTTTATAAGATAGGAATTGAATCAGAATGAGGCATCTTTCCGACACCGAGATGGATGTCTTATCCACCCAAGCTACCTTATATGGGTTGGGATGAGGGGTAGATTTCAGACCTAGGCGGAAAATAACTCCGGAGGCAATGGCATTGATGCGACTCCCGCTATCAAATAGGATTTTGCATATTTTACCATTGATCTTAATGAGTGTGTAAAATAGGGAGGTCCTACGCCAATCTTGCTCGGTCTTAGTCTGAGCTAGAGTACACCTAACCAAATGAAGCCTAGGATTTTGGTCATTCCAATCAGTGGGCTCATTTTGGGGTTCAGCCTAGATAAACTCTAACCCGGTTTGTTCGTCTCCAAAGTCTTCTACAAAATCCTCGATGTTTGGTTCATATACTTCTTCGACACATTCAGTCTCCTAGGTCCCAACTTCAAGTTCAGCCATTAGATAGGTTTTGGCATTACATTAGGACGCGATATGGCCAAATTTTTGACACCTGAAACATTGGATTTGGCTTCTTGAAGGAGGATTGGAACCTAGTATGCCCTTTCCTTTATCATTTGACGGATTTTGAACAGGCACTGGGGACGTCCTAGCTGGTGCTTGGCTAGAACCGGGCTGGTTAGGAGGGTTGGGAAATGGTCTGGATTGCGGGAGATAATTTTGATTAGGTCGGGCTCCTGGGGGTATGGATCGAGAGTCGGTACGCCTCACTACAGGGATCCGTAAAAAACTATCCACATCTTGAGCTAACTGGTATGCTTGGCCAAGGGTGGTAATCTCTCGGAGGATTAATTTTTTTTGGATCTCCTCGTGGAGTCTTGCCCGAAACCTAGAGAGATGAACAGTCTCCTCTTCGATTATACCGCATCTCATATGAAACTCCTCAAATCGTGCAATGTAATCGGCAACGGTTGATGTCACTTGAGTTAATTTCTGCCACCTATCCATAAGACGTTGTCGGTAAGAGAATGACAGATATTTCTCATTCAACTTTTCTTTCATATCCTCCCAGGTGGTGATACGAGGAAGCCTTTGGGTCTTATGCATATGTTTAACATTATGCCAGTACCAGTGAGCTTGCCCAATAAGCTTCATTTTAACGAATCATACTTTTCTATCGTCAGTCATTTCGTACCATTCGAAATAATTATCCATGGCTGCTCTCCAATCAAGATACACGCTTGGCTCTAGTTGACCAGCAAATGTGGGGGCATCTACTCTTATGGTACGAAGTAGTCGTTCGTCAAGATCGCGCTGGTGATCAGGAGGATGTTGGTTCCTATGGGGATGGGAAAGACCTACAGGTGGTGTGGCTAAACCAAACTCGGGATAAGCTGTGATTGGGGTTGACGGTTCAGGAGTCCTAGGGTGTTGCACTAGAGCACGGATCTCTCGCTTGAATTCGTCATGATCAGCTCGTAAGGCAGCGATTTGTTCCACAAGATCTTGCAGAACTCTGGAATCCATTGTAGCTAAAGAGGTCTTAGAATGAGTGAGGAGGTACTTCCTACCACTACGGGTTGGCATGCAAGGATTCCATTGGTTGATGGTATGACATGTGATGCTACTAATGACCCTAACTGTCCAACTGTGATGCAGGACAACCAACTAATGCAACCTACTATGAATTCGGTAATCAGCAAATTTTCACAAAAGTAACTTAAAATTAAATGTTACCAATTTGTACTTCGGTTATTTCAGAGTTAAAGTATGAAATTAGTCACTATAAGAAGTTAGGTTGCAAGCACGTATTACGGTCGTTCTAATTCTAAAGTAATCTGATCGATGAATGTTGAGAAATATCCTGTCGCTATGGTGTGCTAATTTAATATCTAGATTTAAATGGGGAATAGGATGTGTGTGGTCGTAGTTGTTCTAGGTCTTGAAGTTTGACAGGAAAGTAAGTTTGCAAAATAGGACTGTCATGCAAGAGAATTAGAACATAATTAGATAAACAAGCCCAAAAGAAAGAAGAACCTGTCACCTATGGTGGATGCAGTCAACCAGAAGCATCCGTTGTAGAGTCTCGAGCACGAAGTTGGCACCGGATGGAGCTAGCTAGAGCGATGGACCTGGATCTGCAGCACAAGGGCTCCTGGGCTTCTGAAATGGACTGAAGAAGGTGTTGGATCGGGCTTGAAACAGGGCCTGCGGCCGATTGGGCTTGGGTCGCGCCACAGTAAACGACGCACGGCCTGGACCAAACCCATTCTGAGACCGCTTGGGTCTGGGCCGCGCTTAAGGGAGGTTGACGTGTGGGCCGGGTGGTGGGACTGGGTGTGCGGCCTGCTGAACACGAACTAGGGGTCAGGCCGGTCGAGCTCGGTTGTGGCTTGATGGCACCGCTCGGATGCCTCCTGGTCTCGGGTGAGAGGAGAAGGCCGGATGGGGCTTGGCGAAGGGGTGCTGCAGGCGGCCCGCTCAGAGGAGACGACGCTCGGAGGAGGCCGTGGCCGAAGGGGACGCTTGACGGGGCTCGGCAGCATTGGGGAAGGCTGGCCGGCGCGGCGACACTGCTTGTCGGGGAGGACGATGACGGCTCGGTCACCGGAGGTCGAGTGGCGACGGCTCGGGGTGTTCAGAATAGGGGGCGAAGTCGGAGGGCGCTCGGAGGTGGTGACGGCGTTTCGGACGGGTGGATGGCGCGGCAGAAGAAAAAGCGGCGGCCGATCGGGACGACAACAGAGGTAAGTTTTTTTTTTGGTCGCGTGCAAGGCACGTGCTACTTTTTTTATTTTGGATTTTGGACCCGGGGTACCGGGTTGTGGGCAACGGGTTTAGAACTTACCCGTTACTTGACGTCGTGTTCAACCTCCCGACCGATTCGGGAGGGCGTGCCGGTCTCCTCGGCAGCAGCTGCGGAACGGCTGAAGGGGACTGTTGTCGGCTTTTTGGTAGACCTGAGGATGACTTAAAAAAGGTGTCGTTGTCAAGATCTTAACCAACAAACAAATATTTTTTTATTACTCTTACCATCCTCGATTCGATGAATAGTGGTTGTAGGAGGTCGATCCACAGGGAGGCGATTTGAGCATGCAAATAAAGAATAGAAACTCCATTAAGATTCATGACAATATATTTTTTTTCTTTTTCTTTTTTAAAAAATAATTCCTTGAGCATATTTGATTAATCTCTAACCAACCAGAGCTAGTTTTCTAAGAGAGAGAAAAAAAAAACTCAACAAAGAAAATATGCAATTGAATTCTTAAGCAAGGGTCAACTCTTGCAGAGTGGGAGTCGACTCATGCTAAGTGGAAGTCGACTCTTCAAGATAGAAAGTAAATGAAAACTGAAAATCGAACACCAGAAAAACTCGGAGTCGGCTCGTACTAAGTAGGGGTCGACTCTTGCAGAGTAGAAGTCGACTCTTCAAAACGGAAAGTGAATGAAAACTGAACACCAGAGAAAGAGAAGAAAAATTTGAAAGTTATCTAAAGATGAGGATTCTAGAACGCATAAAATAAAGTGCAAAAATTAAACTGTAACTTAGAATCCATATTGCATAAAAAGAAATTTATGGATTGCATAAAAGGACAAGTACAAAAATAAAGTGAAAATTGGAAAACAGAGCATCCTCAGTTCCCCTCTTCTTTTTTTCTTTTTTTTTTCTTTGAATCACAGAGCTCTCTCCCCCTTCATTTTCTTTTGTTTCCTTCTTTCAAAAAAAACAGAGTATGGCTCTATTTTCTTTCTTCGGATCTCCCCTCCCCCTTCTTTGGCCCAACCGAGCGCTCCTTATATAGCTCGCCCCCACCCCTTGAAGCCGACTGAGGATCGAAACGGTCGCAGGATCGCTGGGCGCTGATCATGGAAGAGGATCCCTCCTGGATGGCGAGAAACACAGGGGAGGTGATGACGCTCGTGGGAAGATTTTTGAAATGGGGGAAAGAGGCGAACGCGGGGGAGGCGATGATGCGCATCCCAGCTAGGATGCTTCGCGGATGAAGAGGACGGCCGTGGGATTGTTGGGAGGATCGCACGTGAACAACTGGATCGACGGAGCTGGCCGCGAGATCGCTTGGAGGAAGACATGGATCCACTGTAGAGATGGCTGGGATCACGGGCTGGAGCGGCTTCTTGATTGCAGACGTTTGTGAATGCAGACGAAAGAAGAGACAGAGGCGGGGGTCATCCGGGATGCTGGGAATGGAAGGTAATCCGGAATGGCTGGATGCGGAATCACCGGAAGCTTCGTGGACGCCGGATTGGAAGCGGGATCACGACTCGAAATGGATATGGGAGGCTGAAGAGCGCTGCGGGATACTCGGATGCAGGATCTGGAAAGCTCGGACGCGGCTGGAACGGGCGAAAGAAACTGCTGGGAGGAAGAGGAACAGTGAACATCAAAAAAACATTTCCGTAACACTGTTCATATGAACAGTGTTTTTACGTAACACTGTTCATATGAACAGTTTCATCTTAAATACTGTTTATATGAACAGTATTTTCACGTTCATATGAACAGTTCTTCACGGAACACTGTTCATATGAACAGTGATTTCAGCAATGAATAGTAATTTCAGCTATTGTTCATGGGATTGGAGGTTAAAAAAGTCTTTTCTTTTGTGATGAAGTGAGAGTGGTGCAAAGAGATGGGATCCATGGCTGAAATATGCCTGATCGCAATTGGTTTAGATAAACTTCTGTCCATAACAATAAGGACGAATCGTGATGATGTAGTGGAAAGATAGGGAGTGACCCAAGTTTTAGGTAGGCTTGGCCCGGAAGGACCTTCAATTACAATAAGAAAACCAAAATAAAGAAATACATCTTTTTAAGAGTTATATGCAGGAGAACTTTAAAAAATTAGGCCCAAAAAAGTGCTAGAATGTGCACAAATGTGTACTTAACAGGGATGGTGACGGAGCTCGTGGCCACGGCTCTGTGGTCGGTGGCGACAACCGGCGGCCGATCACGGCGGCGGATGGCCCCTTCCTGTGTGCGGTGGCCGGCGGCTGCTACGGCGGGTCCGAGAGACAGAGCCGAAAGAAGAGAGGCGATGCTTCTTCTCTTTTTGGCAACAAGAGTTGCACGTGGCCTGTCAACATGCTCCGGCGTCCGTAGTGCTCGAGGTACAGCGTAGATCTCGTGCGCCCATCGTAATCCTGAAATCCGGCGCTGCTCCGCCATCACCAGGGTGGAGCTTCTGTGGGCCGACGTTCTTCGGCAGAAATCAGTGGTGCGGCGGCATTGTGAGGTGGTTCGGGGAATGAATCTCGGCGCTGAGAAGGAAGCACAGGGGTGGGCCGAGAGCACAGCGACGGGGAAGGGCAAATCACGAAGGGGCTGTTCCTTCCTGTGAGGTCTGAAAAGAGAGGCACGGGAAGGGGTTTCTTTCCGACCCACGACAGGCCAGAAAAGAGAAACGGTTTTGGCACAGGGGCAAAACCAGAAGCTCTGACACCAAGTTGATGTAGAACTGATCACGGGAGAGGTGGCTGCAACGGTGACGATGAGTTGATGTAGATCCGGTCACAGGAGAGGTGGCTGCAGCGGTGATGATTTACTCTTGGGATGACTGCCGTGGCTTTAAAATGGGAAACAGAGGAAGAGGGAGGAAGAACAGGAGGAGAAGAAGAGAGGAAGAGCAGCAGAGAGGAGGTGAAGAGGGAGAAGAAGAGAGGAGGAAAAGAGAGATAGGAAGCGGAGGTGGGGGAGGAAACCTTTAAATCTTGATTAAAACCCTAATCATGAAAATAATTTCCTATATATAGGGCCCAAATAAACACAATTAACTTAACACCCCCTTATACAGAAATAATTCCTAATAAGTCCAAAAATAACACCGATAAGCCCTAAAATGCAAACAAGCCCAAAAATAAAATAAAATAAATATGTCAAATAAGATGGTGGACTAGGCGGAGAAATAATTAGCTCCGATGTCCCCATCACCATCACTATTTTATAGACGGACCATATCATTTAATAAGGGGTCTTCAAAAAATTTATAATTTGGATCATTACAGAATCACAATTTCAAAGATCTAATCATCCATTGATGATGGATATTTGGAGGCTCGAATCGAGTATCACTTCATGTCCTATAATGTATATTTTTTGGAAAGCCAGCAAAGCTGCTGATTGGGTGGATTTCGATGCGGTAGATTATACTAGCTCGAAGCTATGGGAGAATTCTTTTACTTTGCTCGAACATCTTCGGTGCGTCCTGGTGACTACACGACTAGATATATTTACTCAAGAGTTTTGTAAGGTTGTTGATCCAACAAAAAAAAATTAAAAATATTTTTATATAGATAAGTGGATGCAATTAATCTAATAAAATTGGAAGGTTGTGATCCCTCCTCCACCAAAATTTATTAATACTTTTATATGCACTGTAGATATAGATGGATAAGGTCAAATATGTCACTAGAACCGTCACACTTTGCTTTTACGTTCGTAGACTGACTAAATATATAAAATATAGGTGGAGATAGGTGAGGAAGGCAAGGTTGTGTTTCTTGCGGGAACCATATACGCATGCATATAATCTGAGATGCAAGATAAGAGAGAGCATAAAAAGTGAACAGCATCCAAAGAAGCGAAACGCACCTCCAAATGCGCTCCCTTCTCGCCACCGCCTCCTCTCCACTCTCGCCGCCGCTTCCACCAGGACTCGAGACTCTACCATCGTCGGACTCCGACCACCACCACCCCTCCTCCACCAGCCTCCTCATCATCGCTGCCATCCTCTTCTTCGTCTTCGTCGCCTCTGCCGCCGTCCACCTCCTCCTCCACTTCCTCTCCCGCTCCTCCTCCTCCTCCTCCTCCTCCTCCTCCTCATCATCATCATTATCACCGTCCGATCAAGATTGTAGCGGCCTTATTGACTCCCTCCCGCCCTTCTCCCTCGCTGCCGGCGCCCCCGAGTTCTCCCCAGACTGCGCCGTCTGCCTCTCCCGCCTCCGCCCCGACGACGATCTTCGCCTCCTCCCCGCCTGCCACCACGCCTTCCACTCCACCTGCATTGCTTCCTGGCTCCGCTCCAACCCCTCCTGCCCTCTCTGCCGCTCCGAAATCCTTCTTCCCCCTCCCCCTCTCCCGCCGCCGCCATCCGCCGCCTCCACAACCGCCGTCGGCCGCGACGACCACCCTGCGCCCGCACCCCCGCTTTCCGCGCGTCCGTCGTCTCTGGGGCCATCCGTCGAGCAACTGGAGGGCGCTAAGGCGCCTGCGGAGGCGGCGCCGGCGGGGGCGGAGACAGCGGAGCCAGCCGGAGCAGCGGGGAGGGGGTGGTTGAAGGAGTACGTGGACCGGCTGGCATCGTCGGCGTCGACATCCTTCTCGTCGCTCCGCTTCTCGTCGACGGGGAGCCGCCGCTTCGGCGGCGGGGGAGAGAGTTGGGATCTCGAGGGGGATGCGGAGACGAGCGGCGGGGGCGGTCGCTCCGCCTCCTACCGGTGGTCGACAGGGGCACATGCGTAAATAAATGCAACTGTGAGGGCCAGATGTTATCGTCCTGCTAATTTGTAATCTATAGTCCATAGCCAAGCTACTACACCGAAGTATAAATTTCATGAGCCATCTTTTTTAAATAACTCTCCTGGTGTGTGGTTAGTAGCAGGAAAGAGTAAAGTAGAGCAAATACTCCATGCAGTCTTAATCATTCAAATGCAAAAATTGAAGCATCACCTCCCTTGGGATTGATAAATGACTCTCCTAATTTGTAAATTGCCATTTATTATTTAGTTTGCTTCTATATACTTGCCCCCTTGAGAGAGAAACAAAGGAGAAAATATCCCATTAAGTCCTAATCATCCGAATGCGAAGCATCACGTGCATCTCCATGTTCTAAATATCATGTACAATGGCAAAGATGATGCATGAGTGTACATAGGGTGTTGGAATAACTTTTTAGAAGTGCTACTCTTTTTTTTTCCTTTTTTTTTTTTTGGTTAAAATGGGTATTTTATACATCACGAGTATGGATACACCCAATAAAATCAGCAAACAATAAATCACGAAGTGTCCGGAGCATCGCCCCCTCCCTGCCGCCTCGTTGGCTTCTGATAAATTTAGTGGAGCAATAATTTTTTCCTTCTCAAGGCTTTTTTTTTCTTCTTGTTGAGAGGTATATAAATAACAAGATAGAAGGGCATAGCTAGGTGGCAATGCTAGTTGGAATTGAGTAATGTTACTGACTTAAACATTTTCTTGCGGTTAGGAACTGGCTTGTCAAGTCCATGGATGGTGCAAGTAACGCATGCACTAGAAATTAATCACATTAGGTGAATAAGAGCATGCATTTTGATGTGTGATATTCAGTAGATGATTCATTGAATTAAATATTGAAGGGTCCAACATGAGATAGTCGGAAGAAGTTTTAGGTCGTGAGATAATTTAGCTGTAATCAAACGTAGCTAGCCTCAGTTAGAAGGCGTTGTATTACATTTCTACAATTCTCAATTTCTCTAACGCTAGAAAAATTCCCAGCTAATTATGAGCTAATTAATAATTCATGGCATTTCACTTGCAGACATGCTGCCTGTTAAGGCCATATTTGGCATGCATATATCTAGCTAGTGCTACAAAAGCAAATCTAACATTTTCAAATAGAGTAATTTCTATACTCCCATGCTTCATGCTAGCGTCTCACATGTCTAAAGGGAGGGAAATAGCAATGAGGATTGGTTGGAAAACCATGCTAAGACAGCAGAGTAGAACTTTGAACGGGATCTTAGTGGGTATACAATGCATGGTATATACAAACAGCTAGCTAGCTACAGGTGAAGGCTGGTGATCAGAAATCAATCCATCTCTCCTGAATTATCGTGACTAGTTATCATCAACTTCCAAACCTAAGCATGTGGTGGGAAACATGCATGCATGATGGGCTGCACACGTCCATTTCTGATATAAGAGAGATTAGGTTATGGTCTTGGGAGCAAATGGTACCTGGTTCGGTCTAGTTCAGCTGCCACCTTTCATGGGGACTGTCGGCCTGGGTTGGGTGGAAGGCCAAGCAAACTGGTAACCTACCAATGGCAGCAGGTGGACTTCTTTTAACTAATGGATGCCTTGTCTAAGCAGGCAGCTCGGAATAGCTTCGAATGCGTGCTTCTTTCTTATTTACGAGAGTAAAACGAAGAAACTGGACTCGTGGATGAGTTTTGAATAATAATATAAAGCAATCCACAGAAACTTCGGACCACCGTTGAACGATCAGGTTTGATGACGATTGATGTGAGACTTAAGTCTGCGAGAAAACACTTTTTTAGCTTCCTAAGTACGTAGCTCAACAACAATAACAACAATAAAAGGGTTTGTTGTTCTGCTAACATCTCGAGAAATTATACTGTACATTAGGTACACGATGCACATAAGTTGTCATGGTGCACCTCTATATGGTGCATATGCTGCAGAATATAATTTCTTTCCATGTACATAGCTCATGTCGAAGAAATAGTCGTAGCGACTTCCTAAAAGAAGTCCCTTAGTTAGATCGTCTGTGTTTGATTCCTTGATAATTCAAAATGGTATATCTATATAATATATTATACTATTTTTTTCTTGATAATTATGGGGGAAAGATCTCATTACAAGGAGTCAAAATTATATCTAGTGATGAAATTATAATAGTTTTATTCTAGTACAAATATATATTTTTAGTTTCTTTTTAGAGTGCCCCCTATTGAGAAAAACCGAAGTGTGATCTCTAGTTAGTACATGAAGTATGAAATATTTGATTAAGGAGACATGAATAACTTCTTATTCAATCCAAACTATCTTTTTTTAACTAGGGGTGGCAAAATATGACCCGACCCGCCAATCCGACCCGTGTTCGACCCGCCATAAACAGGTTTGGGTTTGGCCTAAACGGGTTCGAGTCGTAAACAGTTTGATCCGTTTAACCTGTTTATTAATTGGGTCGGATACGGATTTTAGATATCTGACCTGTTTAACCGTTTAACCCGTTTATAATTTTAGATTTTTTTTTCAATTTTGTTTGCTTGCTTGCTTGCTGGGAGCCTGACAAGGTGGGACAATTAGCCCGACCACAGTCCACAGAGTCATAGGCAGGGAGACGGAGATAAACGGGCAGCCCTTAGAAAAATCCTTTACCCAATCCCCTCACGGCTTACCCTCACTCCCACAACCCTTCTCCCCCTCCCTCCCTCCCGTTCTCAAAAATCCAAGAGCATCAAGGAAGAAGAGGTAAGAGTTCCTTTCCTTTTTGTCTTTCGTTTAACCCTTTTTTTTGTTCTTGTTTGCTGGAGGGCCCGAAGCTCCATCTCCATGGCGGAAAATCTCCACCACCTCCGAGCCCCACCTCCGCCGCAAGCAGTGGAAGATCTTCTCCTCCTTAGTCGGCGATCACCCCCGCCACCCCCTACCATCCCATCACCATCCTCGGCCCCGACAACCCCCGCGACGCCCCCGGATGCCGACGACCCCCGCGACGCCCCCGAACGCCGACGACCCCCGTGACGCCCCCGGACGCTGCCGATCGGAAATCGAGCGGCGGCAAGGGCTAGGGTTAGGGTTTCAGGCCCTCCCCTCTCTCCACTCTCCTTCTTCGGCGATGGGAAGGTACGATTTCTTCGTCTTCTTCCATGGGGGTGGGGGTTTGCGGAAGGATGGGATCGTGGGAGGAAGACAGTAGGGCCGGATGCGACTGCGAGTGAAATTTTGAATAGGTGGTTCTTCACCACAGAAGGATTTGATATTTGGAAGGAAGATATTAGGGCACCATTAGGGCCTGCTATGAGCCTGTGATGCTATCCCAAATTATTTTTTTTTAATTAAACGGATTAAACGGGTCGGGTTGGGTTACCCGTTTAATAAATAGGTCAGATTCAGGTTGTAATTTTCTGACCTGTTTATTAAATAGGTCGGGTTCAGGTCCACAATTTTTTGACCTGATCTGCATCTGACCCGACCCGACCCGATTGCCACCCCTATTTTTAACTAATCAGTATTCATCGAGAATAATTGCCTACACTATGTGCACCCTGTGGCTGTGCACGCAGCCAATAATGGCTGCTAGTTTCTATTGATCCTATTCATCGAGAGCGCATCTTGATGCACCACTATAGGAACTAGTGTTTGTAATTGACTATGTGCACATCCATGCTGGTGCATGTAGTGTAGGCAATATTTCTTATATTCATTAGTGCCCATATCACCTTTTATCCCCACAACTGAGCCATGACATAAACGCCTAACCAATGGATCCATCCTAATGTGAAGCCCTCCATCTCTGTTCTGATCATTCCATCCTCCTCCCTTTATCTCCTCTCGTCATCTTCCCTCCCACTAGACTAGATTTTATTAACTAGAGATGCAAATATTATTCTATGTTATCTTCTATTATCTTATTAATTATAGTTTTCATTTTTATTTCTTTTGCTTTATATTTTCAATGTCTTTTATCTTATTTCATTTTTCTTATAATATTTTTTTTCCATAATTTTACTTTTGTATATATGTTATGCTTGTATGTGTACTTTTGCGTACTTCTGGTATTTGTATGTATTCAACAACAATTACCATGCATGAAGGGCAACTTTTTGTCCATTCAATCTATCGACAATTAGCATGATCATGCATCTTTATATATAGGAAGATTGGTCCATCTTACTTCACTGTGCTACGGCACACCATCAAGTAAGATAAAACATGGTAGATTAGAAACCCAAGTTAATCTTGGGATCCTTTACTTACTCGTCATATTTGATCTTTTTTCAAAATCTTTCTTGAGTTCTCACCAAACTTGGCTTAATCTAATTAAGTAAATCAGACTCTAGGTATATAGATTGGTTCATGGGGGTTGGCATAAGTATTATTGGATTAGTCTTGTGGTCCGGCTTGGATCCAACTCTAGTGGGGTTTTAGTGTGGTTGGCTCCTAGAGCTAACCCTAGGTAGAAGACCACAATTAGGAACCCAATGACAGATAGCAACATACCTAGGGCTTCCCAGGTGGCCACCACATGCTAGGGTTCAACCCTAGTGGGTCGCCAACATGTAGGACTTCTTAGGATGATGTCACCATGATCTAAGCTTTCCACCCTGGGACTAACCCCTCCTATTATAAATAGGAGAGGAGGAGAAGTAGAGTTTGAGAGGGAATGAGTTTTCTCATATCACATAGAGAATTTAAGCAAGAGCTCTCCAATGCTATCCAAAATAAGAGAAACAAATAGAGAAGAAAGAAAGGAAAACAAGAGACTGTCGCATAATTCTTGGAGGGTTTGCAAGGTGCGAATACTCTGAGTGGTACCTAGAGAAGTCTTCATATATTTTCTTCAATCTTCTTGTGTTCTTAAATTATCTTACAGGCATTCATCTATCTTGCTATATTATTGTTTCACTGTTGTGACTCCAAGTCCAGCTCCGATGTCGGACGACTCCAAATGTACTTCTTTACCTCTTTATTGATGTCTTTCATGCTATCGCCTATCTCATATACATCATCGCTTTATTGCCTTAATTTCTTCCAATAATGAATATATGACTTTTACCATAGCAGTTAAGGAACTGTGTTAGTATGAGACCATGGATACTGAAATTAAAGCTCCTGAACTTAATAAAACTTGAACACCAACTCAATTACACCTAGTAAAATTCTTATCGGGTGAAAATTGGTTTACAAAATTAAATATAATTCAGATGGTTTTATTAAGTGCTACAAGGCATGTCTGGTTTCTATAGGCTAAACACAAATGGAGGGTCTCGACTACCATGAAACCTTTGCTTGTTTTGCTGAGTTGGTGACAATTCAGATTTTATTGGCCCTTGCAGTGATTCATAATTGACAATTATATTTAAAAAATGTTAACAATGCTTTTTTTCGTGGTGTCCTACATGAGGAGGTTTATATGAAGCTCCCTCCTAATTTTTCTAGTTAGGAGATCGAGAATATCGTTTGTTGTTTAAAGAAATTTCTTTATGACTTGAAACAAGCTTCGCATAATTGGTTCTCAAAATTTTCCACCGCTCTCCAATAAGCTGGAGTTTCACATAATCCAAAGAAGATTATTCCTTGTCCAGCCTCAAGCAAGGTACTTTTTTCATTGCTATGTTTATTTAATTTATGCTGATGACATTGTGCTTACAAATAACAAACCTTGCACCATATCTTGACTCAATCAATTTTCTCCTTCTTGATTTAATATCAAAGATCTGGGACCCTTAAAATACTTTTTAAGAATTGAAGTTGCTCAATCTTCTCTAGGCATTTCTCTCTACCTAAGATAATATACTCAAAATTCCCAAGGACATATATTTTCCACCTCATTATCCAATTATTGATACGGTTGAATGTACATCACAAAAACTTTGCCATTGAATGTATTTCTTTAATTATTTATTTTTATTCTCTTATTATCAATTAAATTAAATATAGTTATGGCAGCAAATTCTACCATATTTTGATATAAGTGGGACACTTTATTTAAACATGAAGTGATATATTACTTCATATTGACCAATTAAATTAATTATAGTTATATGGTTGTATTACATTTATGAGATTAATATTATATCACAAAGATTCCTTTAATAGTTAATATAATAATATAAAAATAATCAAAATTATATTATGATAATAGTTATATATAATATTTATTAGTTGTTATGATATCCCATATTATAAAATGTATTTATTGCAATGTCATTATAACTATTATAATATTGTAACCTCATATAATATACCATTATGTACTAGTATTATAAGATATTATAAATGTTGACAATATATCATATACTCATATATCACATGCTTTGGAGTTTTAATAAATATAATTTAATAATTATCATTCTAATAATCGAAAGTATTTTATGATTTTTTATTAATATATAATTATTATAAATATATTTAGTGAAAGATTTTGTATAACATAATAATGAACTACTTAATTCTAATATATCATTATATTCAATATTATAATCATATAGTATAATATATTAATATTATAATTATTTTAGCTTATAATATAGCATTGTGATAATTATATATTACGCAATATTATATAACAACATCATAAAATATTTATATATAATTATAGTGTAACAATATATATTAATTTTCTTATAATATTTCAATAATTGTGATTATTATGTAATTACTAGAACTATTAAATATTATATAAATATTATAGATATCAATAAATTATTATGATATGTATAATATCAGTTATATGTTGTATAATATAATATATGAAAAAGGTTAGTAGTTGGTAATCAGCTGGTTGTGTAATAAACAAACAAATAATTCACTATTTCTAAGGCCAAACTTGTTGAGTCATTTAGAGGGTTACAACATATCTTACATTATGCAACCAAACAGTTGCAAATGCATTTATCCTTGTTAGCAAATAAAATTTCAAGTTTTGTTTCTTAGTTTGTTGACAAACTTATATATACTAAATAAAAGTTAAAAATAAAAGTAAGAATTTTCCACAGTATTATAAATAGGAAGAAGGATTTTTCAAGACTATTCAAGCTTTGGATGCTCTTAAAGATAAATCTTTGAATTACAATGAAATAGTAGAAAGAGAAAGGTGCAAAGAATTTCCCATATTTTTATACGTATACTAATGATAGGAGGAGAAAGATATGGATTGATCTTACTGAAGTTGGGGATGCTATGCTTTGTGATAAGAAGAATATATGAACCTTTGTCTATCTCCTAAAAGAACCTAGTTAGTGAGAAAGGAAAATTGGACTATAAAGTTTGTTGGGGTTCTCTCTACACTGAAAATTATGAAGCTTTAAGTCATTTGTAAATCATATATTCTATGGAAGAAATTAGAGTGACTACTTTTAATTTTGGTGCTATTCTGGTGTTGGTAAAGCTTTGGAACTCAACGATCTTTCCTATTTTCTTTTCTAGCATGTTTGTGAAATAGTGAATGATGATTTGTAGCTGGTATTTGATATTTTGGCTTTTTTTTCTTATTGACTCTAAAGCTTTGGATTTCTCATATATTATTCTTATTCTTAAGTTAAAATATGCATGTAGAATTATAGATTTCAGGTCCATCAGTTTGAAAATTTTGTCCATTAAATAATTTTCAAAGTATTACTTTACAAGCTTAAGAAATATTTGGATGGATTGGTGGATTGTTCCCGACCTGCTTTCACTAATGGAAGAAATATACTTGAAGATTTTAACGTAGCTCAACCAATTATAATTTGGTAAAAATAGGAAAAAATGGAATCCTTTGAAAATTAATTTTAAAAAGGCATATGATCTGGGGCTTTTGGTTTAATTTTATTTACAATACTGGGGACTAGAGATTTGGTTAGGAATCTATTAGTTTGGAGGGAGGATGCTTATGCCAAGACAAGGTTGCAATGCTTTTAAACATTGTAACAACAAGAGGGATGATAATTTAAGTGAGGCTTAAGACAAGGAGACCCTCTATCTCTTCTATTTGTTGTTCCCATTGCTTCTCTAACATGATATATGCTACTACTAAGAATGGTTTGTCATTTTCTCTTGGGCCTGAACATGGATCAAAAGTAGTTTATATTCAGTTTGTATCCGATACAAATATTTGCCTAGAAGCAAATTAAGAATAATTTGTCAAATGGACTTTTGGTTCAAAGATAAATTAGTCTAAATCTTCTCCAACGTATATATGAGGTGTCAAATGTGCACTAGAGTATTTATCTTCTATCCTGAAACAAAAACAGCAATCTTTACCTATAACCTACTTAGATTTACCATTAAACCATAATAAGATACGAAAAAAATAATTATTAAAGATTGATGACCTAAATATGAAACTAGTTGGTCTCTTCCCGCACTACATTTGCAATTCAGTCTTTTATCATTTCAATGTGCTGGTATGATCATTGAGCACAGTATTGTCAGACCCTTATTCATATTGTTTCATGTTCTATTAGAACTCTAGATCATGTCAGACATTTTTTATGAAAATAATTATTTTCAAAATCCTTTTAAAGTACTTTGGGCCTTGGGACTTATATGTTTGACCATTTCTCTTTGCTCTAACATGAATACATAGTAGTTTTCATATTCGACAAATTGATTCTTAGTCATAATCTGAATCTAGTAAACTATTATATTTTCTACCAAGGATAAAGTCGAGGGTATCATGGTCAACACACATGTTTGGCCATAAATTTATCAGCCTCCGGTGTTTTGTCTTTCAGGTTAAGAGATTACTTGTAGGCTTATACACCTGGTTCACACATCAACCCTTTAATAATGCTTTGTAAGATGGATTGCCAGTTGACCCTTTAGTGTCTAGCATACCTAGATGTCAGAGCAAGATCCAATTTCATTGAAGAAGAAATTTCATGTCATCATTATTCACTTGGGTAGCTTTATAGGCATGATTCCCAACCTCATCTATAGTTGTTAGCAAATTTCATGTATCTAGATCTATCCAATCCACCTTGTGGATTTCCTTCATTTGGATAAATTTTTGTACTACCCGTGGACACTTTTCTAGCTCTATGACATATATACATCTATATGTGATCATGGTGAAGAAAGGATTCATTTATTAATCCAATAAATATTTACAATTATATGCAAATATCCTCTAAGGCATACACTAACATTCACTATCTCCTAAAATTGATTATGTACCTTTGCTGTATCGTGACCAAGGATTGCATGCATCAACTAGCTAATGTTGCTATACCTGAAATCCACTTGAATCACTCCAAATTTCACTAGAGCATATGCAGACTCCACCATATAAAAATATTCAAAGTAAACACAAAGAACATTCCAAAGAAACAAGCTCTTATTGGATTCAATTGAGTATATAGAGGGTATTTATAAGTCCTAAAGCTTTTCCATTGAAGGAAATTCAATATCCATTAGAAGCTCACTCAAACTTGACTAATCTAGGCAAAAAAGATCTTAGAAAAAATCTTACTTAAAGATATCAACTAAAATTGTAACAAATAATTATAGAAGAAAGAAATAAGAAAAATTGACTAAAATATTAGAAAAATTATACATAAATTAATAGGCCATAGGATGATATTTTTGAGCTCCAATTTCGATAATTTAAGATGTGTCAGAAAGTTATGTTTCAATAAAATGGCCATAATTTTCTTTTTTGAGCTCCAATTTCGATAATTTAAGATGTGTCAGAAAGTTATGTGATATCCATGGCTCCAAATTGGTTGGATTGGACTAGGGCATACTAGACCTTGACTTGACCTGATTTCATATTCGGGTCATGATTTGAACCTGAACCCAACCCATTAGTTGATTAGGACATGTTGGGTTGGGTCACTAAAAAATATTTTAGACCCAACAATTCAATCGAGTTAGGTTGGATCAGGATCAAGTACGTATGACTCCAAATCTGAAATGTTCGAATTTGGGTTAGATCGGATTTATAGTTTGAGTCAAGGATCTAACTTGTTTTTATATCTAAAAAATAATAGTGCATAATTATATATAAAATCATAATAAAATTAAATAAAACTAAAAGGAACCAACTTAAACTCGGAACTTTTAATTTCATCCAAGTAATTGATTATTCTTAAATTTACAAACTATGATTTTAAAAATATATTTATATGCTTGAAAGAATTAGAATTAGGATGCACCAATACAAATGATGAAATATTTAGATATAATTTAAGTGAAAATAAATACGAGAAGATGTAGTTATTGAGATGAAAAGAGGAATTAATTTAAATGAGAGTTCATTCAATGAACTAGAAAAAATGATATTCAGAGTGAAGAAGAAGGAGGTTAATTACATGACTCAGGCTTTTAGGTCGGGCTGGATTGGTCAAGTTGGTCCTATTTCTTGTTGACACAAATTAGACTCGAGTGATATAGAGGCCAGATCAGGTTGGATCAAGTTAAAAAACATATGACTCAGACCCAACTCAGAATTTAGATAGGTCTAATTTTTGAACCTGATGTCAACCAACAGGTCTTCAAAAATGGATCGGGCCAAGACTAATCGGGTCAGAACTAGGTCGGGTCATAGATTAGCTTGACCCACTTGTACCCCTAGTAATATTCTATATCGTGGAGGTGGTTTAGGCTTGAGATTTATCTTCTATTGACCACGATAATGCAGTTTTTGCAACTGATATGCTTTAGATTGCTGCTTGACCTATTATTGACTTATTTGGCAGAATATGAATATATTAGACGTTTGTGAGTCAAATAACACCTCATAACTTCCTTTTTTCTGACAATGTTGTTTGGGTCTAGAGGTTGCTAGGGGGCTTTATGATGGTGAAGGTGAGAATTTGATCTCCAGTGTTATTATTTTCTAAACATAATTTCCTATTCATCCATGACTTATTCTTCAGTCTTGGTGGTTTTCGATCCTTTATAAGTTCAGTCCTTTAAGGTCTCATAGATTCTTAGGTGAGAGGGTCCAGGGTTGTCTAATCATAGGGTTGAGCATTTCTAGACTACATCAATTGGCTATAATTTTTGCTATCGTTGGCTACTATGGATCACGTCAGAAAAAATTAAAAGGCTATTTTGAACCTTACAACTAAAGATGCAATGCAACTCAAAATTGCATCCAGCTAGATTTGTATGTAATTAAGTTGCATGTGGCCCAAACTAATGAAACACCTCCCTTACAAATTGTTCATTATTATAACCAAGATAACAGCTATTTTTGCTTAAATTTGTTGAATTAGGAAATCTAGAAATAGAAAATTTTCTATTATACTGTATTACTATTGTTTTTTTTTTTTTTGGTAAAACAGTTGTTCATGTTAATCTAGCGTGAGTGCAACCAACTGAGTCAAGATACAAAACGTGGCATAAAGATGGAGGTACAGTTTCAGTTTATATCCATGAGACCTCTCCAGAGTAATGGGCAGTAAAGAAAGCAACCCAATTAACTGCCCTGTTCGCCTTCCTACTATTGGTCATTATGAAACATAAGAGACAATACTACTAGTTAGGAGTTCTCTCGAAAGTAATACTAACATAAGCAGGGCGATGTTAGCATGAGCTTCAGAGCAGCAAGCAAAGCTAAAGTTGAACCCTAAAATAAATTTCAAATTAAACTAGAATTAAGTAAGTGAACAAGAACTAGAGGCAATTAATTTTCACTTGAAGAAAGAACAATGAGAACTAAAACTAGATTAAAACTACAAAACACAAGAATAGCTAGGTTTCTTACTTTGCTACATCGAAGGCTTTGCCATTTTCTGGAATCCAAGCTTCTTCAAAGTGAGCCGCTACCAAGGACTCCACCACCAACTAGCTGGCATCAACATCCCCCAAATCCACCAAAATCACTCCAGAGTCTACCATGCAAAATAAGTTTAAAATGAATACATGGGTAATGTACCTCAAAGATCAACTCTTTTATTGATTATGGATTCAGCACACTTGGGAATATTTATAGCTTTCAGGGCACTTGCATTGAAGAGAACTTGAGTCCCTCGGAACTCGACTCAAACTCATCTGACTTACGAAGCAAAGCCTCTTAAATTTTGCTATAAGCGCATGAACTAGATTTCAACAAGTGCTTCTAGAAGAAAAAAGATGTAAAAGCATGATTAAAATTAATACAAAGCATCCTTAAATTAATAAGCTGTGTAATGGCATTTTCATAATTCTTTTGAAACTTTGATTGCGTCAGATGTCTTCGGTGAGTTGGCCGAAACCTCCTTGTTTAACCTTTAATTAAGTTAATTTTTATTTTTCTAAATTTGCAAACTAAAAATATTAATTTTTAACTACTACAATAGTCATTATTTGACATTATAATATAGTAGAAAATAAATAAAGAGAATATTTGTTTATATTCTATATGGCTGATTAAATAAAATAAAAAGATACGAAGACTCGAGAAAAGTCTACTTGTTGCCGGTCCTCGTACCTTTGGTGATGTAGTGATGATTTTGTGGCTAGGCCTGATGGTTATGACCAAGCCCGGCCCAGCTCGACAATCGGGCTTACATTTTTACCTCAGCATGACCAATTTTGTAGAGCGACTCCCAGGCCTGCGCACCAGGCCCAATTTTTATTTTCGTGGAAGTGGAACCGACAATGGCTGAAGCTGTTTTAAGTTCAAAATTCAAACAAATGATATCCAATTCTTCTCATAAGATAGGCCCCGCAAACCAGCTCAAACAATGTAGTAAATTTAGGTCCACAAAGCCAACCAACTCATTTGCATTCCTGGTTAACTATTACTATCTATGGCATTTGTGTGTGTGTGTAAGATCTTTTGCTCAGTCGGGCTGGGTTGGGCTATTCTTTAATTTTTTTTAGAGCCGACTTGACTTTTGATCGAGCTTGTTATGTTGCCCGGGCCCATCCCACGGGCCTATTTTCAATGCCCAAGCCTGCTATATGTTGGGTCGGGTGGGTGGGCTAGGTGGGCCACCTGGCCCATGATCAGCACTAATTTTGGGGCAAAAATAGGGAGCGAAGGTCCATGTCCTCAAAATCAACACTTTCAGGTGCATTTTTCCGGTTACCACTCCACCTCCAACAAGGTATCAGCTATAGGAGACAGTACATGGCAGTATGCTAATACCCGAGGTTTTGATGGGAGAGGTGATAAAGGATGGTGATCAAGATAGAGACTGGGTATGTAGCAACAGGGTTTTTTTGGTTGTCAAGGGAGGGAGAGAGGTAGGGTGAAGTGGGGCAACAAACTGGGAGAGATAGAAAAGGGGAAGAGATAGAAATTAACAAAAATCAATTGAGCTACTACAATTGGGCTTCACCTGCAGCCACACTACATCTTGATTTCTCACCTTCACTCATGTGGCAAGTGTCTAAAAAAGGTACTAGAAAAAACCTTCAACTTAACCGGATCAAACTATGTGATCAAGAAGATCACCAATGATTGTGACTACAAATTCTGAAGGCCACAAAGTTGTTATATGTCATCTATTGTTTATCGTACCTGATGCCAAGATAAAGCTCTCGATAAGTATTATGAAGCTATGATTAAGGCTGCAAATGGGTCGGGTCGACCTGTGACCCGACCTGACCCGAATTTTATGACCCGCAGGTCCGAGTTGGATCCGAATCATTTTCTGGGTCGGGTCTGGGTTTACTGAATGGACCCGACCGACCCGATTGGACCCGAAAAGAGAGAGAGAGAGAGAGGGAAAAAAAAAAGAGGAAAAGCCCTAAAGGGAGTAGGGTTCAAGCGTGGAAGGATAGCAACAAGCATAGGTTCCCTCAATTCCTCTCCCGATCTATTACACTGTTAATACCTCTGGTGTCTTGGTAGCTGGGTTTTTTTTTCCTTCTGTTTTTTGGTTTTTGTTTCTTTTAACTTTTGAAGGGAGGAAGTGAGCTGAATATGGGTCATGTGCCAGTTTTCTGCAATGGAATTGGATTTTGGAAGAACGTCTGGGATTTTTTTTGCCCTCGTGAGAGGGGAGCTGGGAGACACCAAATTCCGCCCAATCAGTCATATAGATAAAAAATAGTGTGATATGAAATTTGGCTTGTAGACCGACTTAGTAAGTCACGGGTCATTTGTTCTGACTGGAGGTCAATTGCAAATCTTTCAAAGTCATGGGTTACCGAGCACCTCATAATTATGATATGACCAAATTATATTTGCCCAAATTCTTTTCCCAAAGCACAAAAAAATTAGGTTCGATTCGGACTCGGACCCGATCCGGCCAACCGGGTCGGGTCTGGGTCCAAAATTAAAACCCGAACAAAAAATCAGGTTGGTTCGGGGTCACTCCGGATCCGACTTGACCCGACTCGACCCATTTGCACCCCTAGCAATGGATGCAATCGATGCTTTTCACTCCCGTGAAAAGCTTCTCCTCGAATATGAATAAGTCTTCTTCGCCTATTAAGGGGTGAAACGAGCAAGCGGAGGCGAAAAAAGGGTTTTTCATATATAGCAGATATAAGTTTATGATGATGTTTAGGTCTCAAAACAAGTCAGTTAAAGTAATTTTTTTTTTGGAATAAAATTTTGACCAAGTGTATCTTGTAATCGAGGAGGAATTAGGTGATAGAATAAAAGAAAAAGTTAATGTAAAGACTGAGATCATGGATAGAATTTTGGTTTTTTCATAACTATTTTTACTAGTCATGGCTATTTAAGAAATATTGTTACCTTTTCTAGCGAGATGAAAAGTCTAACCTGGATTTCACAGAAGCGGATTTTGCTAGTATAGATATAGAGTTTGTATATTGGTTTGACTTATCTTTAATGGTGGCAAAAGGCTAAGAACTGTGCTTTCAAAAAAAATTAATATTTTTTGTTCTTGTGTTCTAAAAGATTTAAGCTTCACCAATTAAAAAAAAAACTTTCTTCTCCCTGAACGGATCAAGTTGTTTAATCAAAATTGTGGAAGGAAAAGAATATAGTCAAAATCAGAAGTGCCATCGAATCTGGAGATTAAAAAAAATTGGGACTGTCGGGCAAGCGATTGTTGCCTTAAGGATACAAGTGGTTCTTCTTTGGTATTTACACTTGTTTGTTTTATGTTAGATGTTCTTCTACCCAAAATGGGGAACAAGGGATGCGTTTGGTTGGTTATGAGCCAGAGGATTGCTTCAAGACGAGCTTATGGTTTTTTGGTTTCTATTGGAAGCACAGAGGTTGTTTCTCTTTGCTCATGCGCAAAGATAGAGGAAAGCCTTGAAGAGAGGAAATCTACTCTGGTTGTCTTGGTATGCCAATGAGCTGTAGTGTGAGGTTTATCTCCTTATAGAGCATAATGTGTCGCAAGTATTTGATCAGTTGCTGAATTGTTGGCAGAAATTCAGATGCCTCATACTTTGGCTACTAATTATATATCTAGTGGCTTTGATTGGATGTAGAGTATGTCATGGTTTGGTTTCTTGAGTAAAGCTTTTAATTCTTTTTTTGTATTTATGTGTATCATGTCTTGCACAGTGCCAGTGTCTGTCTTTTGGGGACTGTGTTCTTACCTCTGCAGTTGCTTTCTTTGGTCCCCATGTTGTGATCAAGCCACCAAGTATCCTCTCCGTTACATGACAATTTCTGACATATGATAGACCATTAAGCTCCTTGAGGTCATTTCTTCCACAGGATGTTCATGATTTTGTACTCATTGGAAATAACTATGCAAGTTATATATCTAATTCTATTTCGCATAACCACATCTCTTTTTAATACAATAAGTATTATAGAATGATGCCTATAATCATCAAATTGCTATCTTAATTAGACCCAGGATTCAAAATAAATCAGTCAACATGAGCAGAAGGGAAATAGCAACTTCAGATGTAATATCACGTAAAGTGGCCAAGCTATGGATTACCCAAAAAAAATGGCCAATCTAAATGATTAGATTACGAAAAAACTTCATGGCTTTGGTAACTTGTGCAACATGTGAGGCCCGACCCGTTTCATTGACCGGCCGGCCTAGCTATGGCTTGGCCTCTTGGCCTAACCTGCTACCAAAAGTAAGAACCGAAGGCCTATTTACAGTTTAGACAGGGAAGAGCCCGACTCAAACATGGATGGAGAAGGAAACTCCTCCTTCTCCTCAGACTCTATTGGAGGCTGGAAAACTTTGTCTCTACTCTATATAATGGCCTCTAAACACTCACATCAGCACCACGGACGAGTGTCGACCACTGCCACTCCTTTACCCATCTTTCTTCTTTTTGAGTGTTGTCCGTCTAGGATCATTGTCTAGCCGGAAATTAGGGTGACAATGCTTGTTGCAGATAAGGTAAGGCCCTGATCTCTTTTTTTTTTTCTATTCCTATCTTCCTTCAGCCTCACCATCACCAGCTTCAATTTCACTTGAACACGACTAAGAAGAAAGTTGTTATCCTATCCCTAATTTTGCTTAATTTCTTTTCTTTTCTGGCCACCATCACCATTGCTCCCTATAAAGGAACCTCCGGTAGAGCCTTGGATGCTTCCATGACCTTCCATAGTGGAACCGTGGCCATTGGTGAGTAGGCTAGCACTCAATTCAATCAAAGCCAAGAATCTCCTATTCTATTCATTTTATTTTTTATCCCTTTGTCGGCCAGTTGCGTGCCACCACCACTTGCCATAGAGATTATGGCTTGATGGCTAATGCCACCCACCAATCGCCATTTTCTTCTCCTGTCTCCTATATTTTGAGGAAGAATCTTTTCCTCTCTTTCCCTCTTCTTCTTTCTCTCTCTTCATTCCCATTCTTCTTCTCTCTTTCTCTCTACCAAATCTATGAACCCTAGTAGAGGGTTCTCCCCTTTTGCTATGGACCCAAGTTAACCCTCGTAAAGAAGCCTTGAACCGCCTTGTTACTTCGGCCACATGTCAACCTATCACCTTGGTCCTTATTGAGCACCCTATAACTCACCATTAATGATCCCTATCAAACAATTTTAGTTTTAATCGAGCCCCTAGCTACTTTGTGATATACTAATCAAGTTGCTTAGATTAGACCTACCTAAAGCCATCGAATGCGGCCAACCATCCTTTTTCTCTCTCTTAAAATTTTAATATTTTTAAAGTTATTGAATATGAACTAATTGAGCTTTGATGTATTTGAATAAATTTAGCTGATTTGCATTGTTAAATTTTGAAGGTTCAACATGAAAGAGATAAGTAACCCTGACACACCTTAATTACTAGTTTTCAAATTACTGGTTGTCGTCCATACTTCAAACTTTATGAGAGATACAAAGAATGTTTGACATCTATGGTTATGTGTTTTCTTAAATGAAGGATAGAGCAAATGATGTTATGAAAATTACATTTTATATGAAATTTGCATTCTTTTGATAAAAAAATATTTTATGACTGTTTTTACTATTCATGATATGGACTATGAACTCTATAAAGCTATTTAGTATCTTTAAACCTAGTTATTTACCTATATTTCAAGAAATTATATCTTTGTAAAAATATGGTTCAAGAAAATATGATTTAAAAAATATAATTATGACATTTCGAAAAGCTATGTATTGGCCTCGTTAGTTGATTATAGTAGGTGGCACCCGGTCCTCGCTAGTGGGTCTAGTAGTTAGCATGGCCCTCGCTAGTAGATTATAGTAGTTCATATACGACTCTCATTAACGAGTTATAGTAGTTAGTATACAGTCCTGCCAGCGGGTTATAGTAGCTATCATATTATTGATTACAACCCTGTCATGGGTATAAGATGACCTTAGTATTTAGTTTAACAATAATATTTTGGATTATGATATGGCTAAATGGTAAAATGATTTATGACATTATTTATGATGTACACTTAGAACCATATTTATAAAATATTCATGATTTATATATGCATGACTGGTTATGACATTATTTTCTCATAATGTACTATAAAATATTGTATTTTGTAATGATAGTTATTTTCTTTAAATGATGTATTGATTCATGCAAAATCTTATGTTTGATCCTGTAAGATAGTGTAAGATTTACTTACTGAACTATATAACTTTTATTTTCTTTTTCAGACAAATAGGGGCACTAGAAATGAGGAATGGTTCAGGCTTGAAGTTTGTACAAGCAAGCTTGGAGATTTTATAGCGAAAATTTTAGTTCTTTAATTGATTATAGATGTTAAGCTACTAGTCCATTCCAGAATTCTCTAGCACACTCTGTAAACTTCTAGCAAGATCTGAATTCAGTTAATCCCAATTGAATTCAGTTAGTTTACAACTGTTGTAACCAACTCCAGCTAATCAGCAGCTGGTTTACTTGTATCCTGGATCATCAGCTATAAATACACACTTACTGTAAGCTCTTTGCAATCAATGAAAATCACATTCAAACTCTTCTTTCCAGTTCTTTGCTTTCTCAACAGTTTACTGTAGCAGAGCAGTTTCAGTGCCGTGCTAGTTTTCAAGGAATGTGCCGGCCACTGTAGCTTCAACATATCTTCTCCCAGACTTCTTCATGGTATCAGAGCAGGGATCCAGATAATCTTACCATAATCCACTAGCTCATTAGGATCTGTTAGTAAGATCAGAAGATCTTAAGAGTGATTCTATGGCATCACCTACATCAATGAATCATACTAGATTAGATGAAGCTGTAAGGTCTTCTGAAGATCAGGTTATATCTCCCAAACTTAGATTCTTGACTTCAAGGATTCAATCACTTGTACCCAGTCAACTTACCTCTGAAAATTAACTTGTCTGAAAATCCCAAATCACTCGAGTGTTCAAAACAAGTGGATTTTTTGAATTTCTAGACGGATCATCAACTTGTCTACAATCATCAACTAGTTCTGAATTTGATGCTTGGTTTTTGAATGATCAATTCTTAGCAATGGCTTTGAATTCAACAATTTCTTCTTCTATTCTACCCTATGTAATTAATCTTGAGCATTGCCATCAAATTTGGGCTACATTGGAATGTAGATTGAATTCCTCAACTAGATCTCAGGTAATTCAACTAAAGAATGAGCTTCACAATATACGGAAGCAAGATCTACCAATGCAGCAGTATTTAAATGAGATCAGGAATAAGATAGATGCCCTTGCAGCTGCTGGATCCAAGTTAGATACGGAGGATGTGGTGCTGTATGTTTTGAATGGCCTCCCAGCAGCTTATGATTCCTTCTCTACTGCAATTAGAACTCGGTCATCAGCTATTACTTTGGATGAACTCTATGCACTTTTATGCAGTGAAGAGATTATCTTGTCTAACAAGGAAAAACAACAGTCCTCTGTCGACTCTGCATTTGCACTACTTTCAGTTCGTGGCAGAGGCCATGGACGTTTCTACTTCACCAACCGAGGACAAGGCAGGTCAAGAACATCAGGATGGTCCTTTCCAGGTCGAGGCAGAGACCAGAGAAATTTATTGGAATGCTAAATTTGTAATAAACGAGGTCATTCTGCTGTAAACTGCTGGCACAAGATGGATTCAAATTATAGTAGCACAGGTTGGCAACGAATGGATTCTACTTATAATGCATCCACAATGGCACATACTCCTCAGGCTCTTCTAGCAAACTCTGCTTCTCAAGCTTCATCTGTAGGTTCTTCTCCATCAACAAGAACTGGGAATTGGATCATTGACAGTGGAGCTACGGCACATATGGCGCCTGAGCAATCAGTCCTGCATCAACCTGTTTCTTACATTGGGTCTGAGCAAGTAGCACTTGAAAATGGAGCTTCTATCCCTATTCATCACATGGGTTCTGGTATACTCCCTACACCGTCTCATTGTTTTAGACTATCTCATCTTCTTCATGCTCCACAAATCTCCCATAACCTCTTGTCAGTCTATATATTAGCAGCTGACAATCATTGTGTTCTTATTTTTGATTCGGATGGTTGTACCATTAAGGACAAGCATACAAACAAGACTTTGTTTCAGGGACGTTGCAGTGAAGGACTTTATAAGATTCCCTTCACTTTTGTTTCATCATCGGTATCAGCTTTCTCTGCTCCAAAAGCACTCTTAGCTTCAAAATCGTCTTCCTCCATCTGGCATCAGCGTCTTGGACATCCAGCTGCCTCTGTGCTTTCCACATTGTCCACTTATATACAGCCACTTTCTTCCCCAAACTCTTTCTCTATCTGTCAGACATGCAGCATGGCGAAGAGTCATAAACTCCCATTCAAGTCCAGTTCTGCAGCATCAACAAAGCCTCTGGAACTCATTCATTCCGATGTTTGGGGGCCGTCACCTGTTGCATCTTCAGGAGGAATTAAATACTATGTTCTTTTTGTAGATGATTTTTCTCGTTTTTGTTGGGTCTATCCTCTTCGTAATAAGTCTGATGTCTTTCAGTATTTCTTACAATTCAAATCCATAGTTGAAAATCAATTTTCCTCCACCATTAAAGTGTTTCAGTTTGATGGCGGGGGTGAGTTTAAAAATGCCAAATTTCAAAGTCTCTTTTCTCGAGCTGGTATTGTACATCAAATGTCCTCACCATATACACCTGAGCAGAATGGCCTGGCTGAGAGAAAGCATCGCCATCTCTTGGAGGTTGTTCGAAGTCTACTTATTCATGCCTCTCTCCCTTCAAGATTCTGGGTTGAAGCACTTTTGACAGCTTCATACCTTATAAATCGCTTGCCTGCACCACGACTTAATTGCAAATCCCCCTTTAAACTTTTGTTTAACCGTGCTCCTGATTATTTGAAGGTATTTGGATGCCAATGTTTTCCTTGGCTTCGGCCACAAGCATTGAATAAATTCTCTCCAAGATCTACTCCCTGTGTTTTCATTGGTTATTCTACACAACATAAAGGCTATTGATGCTTCAACTTGAAATCAGGGAAAGTTGTCATTTCTCAGCATGTTGAATTTCATGAGTCCTTGTTTCCATTTTCTCAAAAGTCTTCTCTTTCATCCTCTCAGCCAGCGCTTCTTCCTTATCCTCTTCTTGTTCTATCCTCACACTCTTCAGAGTCATCTGCTGTGTCTTCTACTTTACAACAAACATCACCACATAACTGTTCTCCTGCACAATCTTCCTCTGTTTCTGTTCCTGCTTCCTAGTCTTCTTCTTCTTCTTCCCTGTCATCTTCTTCTCATTTATTGCCTTCTTCTCCACAGCCTTCTTGTCACCACATGGTCACCCGTCTTCAGACCGGCTGATAAGTGCTAAATAATATATAAATTAACCTCTTTCTCCTAGCACTTATCATTATTTTAACACACACATTTCGTAAATTTAACCATAAAATATGTCTTACCATCATCATTGCATTTTAATAATTATAAGAGGTAATTCGAGTTGATTTAATTATTTAATGATTAAGTCTAATGTGTGCAGGTCAAGTCAAATTAATTGGGATGATGTCTGAACTAATGTGTGCAGGTCGCGTTTGCAGCTGAACCTGTGTCCACATCACCCTCTAAGTGCTTAGCGATTAATGCTCCAAGTTTGATCCCAGCTGTCCCATATTGATCTCCCAATATCTTAGCTCACAGATCCGTTTCATTACTCTCCCAACTTCCTTATTTCTTTCCCAACATTGGGCTCAACAACCGACTCCCTTATTCCTTCCAAACCAAGTCCCTTTCCCAACTCCTCCCGCGATGCAAAACCAATCTCCCCGGCAACGGCGCCAAAAATTGATAGTCAACTTTAAAGACCACGCAATAGCACGTATCTGGTAGGATAGTGATTACGGATATCGATCCACAGGGATTGCTAGCATAGTTATTTTTTTAATAAAATATTAAAAAAAACTTTCAAAAAATAATAATAATAATAATAATAATAATAAATATATATCTCTAAAATAAAATAAAAGTATTTTCTATTTTTGTTACTTTAATTATCCCCTTTCTTCTTTCTTACTAATTCTTGATTTTTATTTTGGTATTATTTAATCAGAAATCGAAGAGAAAATCTGGGGCGATCAAAAAAAGGAACTATTGGAAAAGGAATACGGTAAAGGTTTGCTTTAAAAATTGCTGGGAAAATTTCCTTTAGTAACATCTAAACCTTTCTTATTTAAATTTTCTTGTGTGGTGATTGTTTGATTTTAAATTCAGCAAAAGTGTGAATGCATGCTTGATACACATACACCAATTAATCCGCACATAGTAAGGGCAATCACCCCAACAATATAAGAACTGGATTTCGTCACCACATTCTTGTCCAAATTAGGTGAATCAATTCTCACATAGCTATCACTTTAATTAAAATCAATTAGACGTTGGCCCCTAGGGACATTCGAGCTCAATAGGACGAAGATCACCGAAAGTTGCACCAATTTTGCTCTATGGCTCAGTTGATGTCTAGGCAAGCTTTGTCCCTTAAGGGAGACAGTTCATCTGTTCGAGGCAAGTGGTTTTTAAGTGGGACCTTTGCGAATGCATCGTGACCCCCCCACTTACCTGGGAGCTTACCTGGTCAACTAAGTTCATTAGATCGGATTGGAGGCTTAGGTGCCCTCTTCAAACCAGTTAGGAGCTGTCTAGTGATTTTAGGGCAAATACAAGGAGTTGATGTGTTTTTCTTTTAGTGCATGCTTGACTGTACGTGACTGATCTAAAAAGCATTGGTGCATGCTTGGGTGTCATTCCAGATCTCCTGAACTATTACCTTTTGACCCTGAAATAGAACGGACCCTTAAGAATATTCGAGCTGAGATCAGAACATTAGAATCAACTATACCCGGTATGATTTGATAAGGATGCTCTCCGTCTGGCTGAAGACATTAAACTTAGCGCTTGTTGGGAGGCAACCCAATTTTCGTAGGTTATTTTTGCATTTTTTTTATTTTCTTAACAGGATCCCTCATATTACTGATGCAACTACGGTAAAATGCTTCTATCCTCCATATGCATCATATTTTCGTCCAAACTAAAATAAAAAAAATAAAAAAAATATATAAAAAAATAAAAATAATAATATAATATTCAAAAAAAACATTGAGGACAATGTCTGATCTAGGTTGGGGGGTATAGGATTTGAATTTTTGAAGAAAATTTTCGCATTTTCAAATCAGTTGTTCGAATTTTTGATTAAAAAAAAAAAAAAACCTAATTTCTATGCCTTAGTGCTGAAATGATAAATACACAAAGTATATAAAATCTAAAAAGCCCAGTGACTAGTCAGGAGTAAGTCAATTTGAGTTCTTTTCATTAAAAGTTCTTTTAGTGAGTTGTAAGATAATTTTTACTTTGGAATTTCACAACACACATGGCCCGCACTTCTAAGGGTTAGGTTCAACATTATGTTGTTAAGTCTGGTAGCAACCTTGAGTCCTGATGAATCATACCTATCTAATTCACTATTATCCCATATTTATTTAAAAAAAAGAGAAAAAAAAAGAGAGGAGTGAATTTAGTCAGGAACATCGAAAAGGGCTACCTATTGTCAAAGATCAGCGGGCTTGTGATGATGAACCCGAGCATAGGTCCGTAGGGGAGTCTTGATGCCCAACACCTTATGCCATCTGGTGTGGGAGTTGTTGACTGAATGCTCGCTACACGGAGGAATCATTACAAGAGTAAAAGTGCACAATTTATAAATCTCAAAAAAAAAACAAACAGAGAAAGAGAAAATAATATTGACCTTGAAAAAAGACGATAGTGTGAAAGCCGTCGTTGTAAAAATTCGAGTAAACTGGAATATTACAGATAAAGCCCAGGAGGTATTAAAGTAAACATCCACAACTCTCGAAATCCTGCAAGATAGGATGATTTTGAATCAGTGAATAGGTCTTATCTGACCAATTCTTGGAAACTACTAGATTTAGCAGTATGTTGGAGAATCCAAAACCTTAGTTTGTGTATGGTCCAGATATCACCAAGCACCCAAGTATAAATACGCCTTACAACTCCCTAACAGAAACTTAATGACTTCAACTTAAGTTGCATACTGACCTAGGATTTGGGCTGACTTAGTAATTAAAACTTTGTGTGCTTTTGAAATTCTTGGCACTTATGCATTTGAAATTAGATTTTATAAAACAATAAAACAAATTATTTAGGTAGCAACAGCAGTTTGTGGGTATCTGAGCCGGAAATCCTCACGAGACAAAACTCGTCCACTAGGGCCACCTAGGGGTTTAAAGCCTTATTGCATACGGTAAATGCAATCGCGATTCCTGCGAAAGTGAGTTAGTTTTATTTTATTTTATTTTATTTTGCTTGAGGACTAGCAAAATGTAGGTTGGGGGGTGTGATAAGTGCTAAATAATATATAAATTAACCTCTTTCTCCTAGCACTTATCATTATTTTAACACACACATTTCGTAAATTTAACCATAAAATATGTCTTACCATCATCATTGCATTTTAATAATTATAAGAGGTAATTCGAGTTGATTTAATTATTTAATGATTAAGTCTAATGTGTGCAGGTCAAGTCGAATTAATTGGGATGATGTCTGAACTAATGTGTACAGGTCGCGTTTGCAGCTGAACCTGTGTCCACATCACCCTCTAAGTGCTTAGCGATTAATGCTCCAAGTTTGATCCCAACTGTCCCATATTGATCTCCCAATATCTTAGCTCACAGATCCGTTTCATTACTCTCCCAACTTCCTTATTTCTTTCCCAACATTGGGCTCAACAACCGACTCCCTTATTCCTTCCAAACCAAGTCCCTTCCCCAACTCCTCCCGCGATGCAAAACCAATCTCCCCAGCATCTAGATCTCATCCCATTCAGAACGGAATTCCATCGCCCATGGATTAAGCCCATCCTCTCCGCATCTTCAGCCGTATGCACCAATCATGCATCCACACCATCCCCTGTTTTCCAGCCATGCCGAGCATCCCGGAAGAAGCTCACGCGTGCATGATCCACATCGTCCGCAGTCCAAGGATTTCCTCCCAGCCGGATGAGCATCCAAACTTCTTCCCCTCTGCGTGAAACAGCATGATCCTATCACCTCCCAGATCCCCCAGCTCTCATCTCGTTCCCAGTTCATTCCCATCTCCACGGATAAGTCACCGCTTTCCAACCATTCCGTGAATCCCTCCAAGCTTATCCCCTGCTTTCTTAGTTCAGCCTCATCTCGGTCGTGATTCACCTTCATCCGAGATCTTCCCAACATTATCTCCCCTGTTCCACGTCATTTCCAAAGAATAGAACCGCTTCCACCTGTGATGAATCCCAGCCTTCATCCCGTTACTAATCATCCTTATCCCATGGCCAGCCGCATTCCCAAGCGTTATGGATTGATTCCATCCACCACGAATGAGTTCCAAGCGTTAACGCTCCCAGCTCAACCTCAAATCCCAACTTCATGGCTTCCGATTCTTCTTCCCAGACTTCACGAAAACAGATTCTCCCAGCTCACAGGTCATCTTTTCTTCAAACCGAATCATTCCCAGATTCTTCCTTGCGCCCGTGTTCATCTGCATCTCCCCAATTTCTTCCACTAGATCCTACGCTTATCTTGTTCGGATTGGTTCCATCTTCACGGGATAAACTCAAATCCTAAAATTCCCTGTTCCGCGTGAGAACCAGCAACCACCCTCTTCTCCCATGATGCAGATCAAACTTCAACCGCATCCTCCCCTGTTACGTGTATCAACCGATGCCTTCATCACCCACGTCGCATCCCCTGCTCCGCTAGATCTCAGCCAAGATAGATGCAAATCCAAGCTTCCCAGCATCCGGATTAACTTCATCACCCACAGATTTCTCCTCTTCCCCTGTTTCGGAACAGAGCTTCAGTAATCCGCGAGGTGTCCACGAGTCCCCTAGCCGCGAGCTTCTTCCACGTAGTCCATCCCGTGGCCGCAGATCAAGCAACTTCCCTGAACCAGACCTCATCCTGATACGATCAAGTTCAGCCGTCCACAGATAAAGTCTCGCTTCCAATCTACTCCCACGTCCGGATACTCCGCAAGCTTCTTCCAGGTTCTTCACGTTCGCGAATCACAGCCAGCCACCATCCGTGATTCAAGGCTCCTTCCCTCCACGTCTGCAGCCTCTCTCCCATTTGCGATCAGCCTCCATCGACCACAGATCATCCCAATCTTCTTCCGGATAAGCTCCAGTCCCAGCAACCTCCTGCGTCTTTTCCGTGATTCATCGTCATCTCCTCTCAACCGGGAATGGAGAGAGAGGTGGGCAGCCTATAAAAGGGGCCACGCATGAAACAGAGAATTCATTCCTCCTTCCCCACCGGGGGGGGGGGGCAATCCCTTCTTCCTCACCGAAGGGAGTCGGCTGATCATCTTCTCAGAGGGCGGGGAGAAGCCAAGTTCCCACGAAAGAATAATAAAAAAAAAGAGAGAAAGGAAAGGGAGAGAATACTTTGTGATATTTTGGGAATAGAGAGAGTGGGATGGAAGGGAAAGATTTTTATATGAAGATGGAAGCTTGTTGCTGTGCTGCTGCTGCCATCCACCACTGCATGGAAGGCTGATCTCCTCTCTAGGGCTAGATGCAGCCCTAACAAAGGAAGACGGATTTTGTATTTTATTTTATATTCTTGAGGTTGTATGAACTTATTGTTTTTAATGGATATCTTCTTTTGAATCATATTTAATTTCTGTGATTTTAAGTATGATGTTCGTACAACTGTTCTTCATTATCACTAGGTAAATATAAGATAGTCCATGCTTAGAGAAGATGCGATGTGCTGCCACCTTAGATTAGGGTAGACATTTCATGCCAACTGAAGATGGATTATGCCCAAATTACTTTTGTGAAATTTTATTCAAATGCTTTTTAGGCTTGTAGCCAATTTGCATGTTAATCCAAGAATAAATTAAAATATAAATAACCCTTGTTCTGATGTTAGTGGTGAATTCCTTACCCTAGGTTCTCCTAAACTGATATCCCTTTAATTGTATTTTCTTTTATTAAATTGCTTAGTTTCACAAATTCATCCTTTTAAATATTTTTATTTTTAAGAAAACAACTATACCCCAATCTCTGTGGATCGATACCCGTAATCACTATCCTACCAGATACGTGCTATTGCGTGGTCTTTAAAGTTGACTATCACCGGCTCACTTAAACCTCGGCGTATTTTCTCTCTACTTAGCACTGCATCTGTTCCCACTAAGCCTTCTTGCTACTCCACTACTATTGCTGATCCCCATTGGCGAGCTGCCATGTCACAAGAATTCAGTGCTTTAATTGATCAGCAAACCTGGGAGCTGGTTCCTAGGTGTTCTTTACAGCATGTTCTTGGCTGTCGTTGGATTTTTTAGGGTCAAAAAAAATTCTGATGGCTCCTTGGCCCGGTACAAAGCTCGAGTTGTGGCATAAGGCTTTAAGCAGGAATATGGAGTTGATTTTACAGAAACTTTCAGCCCTATGGCCAAGTTTCAAACAATCCGAGTTCTTCTCTCCCTTGCAATTACTTCAGGCTGGGATATTCGTCAATTAGATGTTTCAAATGCATTTTTGCATGGTAAATTGGATAATCAGGTGTTTATGGAACAGCCAAAGGGTTTTATTGATCCTCATTATCCGGATCATGTTTGCCGTCTTAAAAAGGCAATCTATCGCTTAAAGCAAGCACCAAGACAATGGTTTGCTATATTCACTAGTTTTCTCATTGAGCAGGGATTTCAGAGCAGTTCAGCTGATCCCTCTCTTCTGCTTTTCAATCGAGATGGAGTTGTCCTATATCTGCTGATTTATGTTGATGATATATTGCTCACTGGTAACAATACCAGTGCTATATCTTCTCTTTTTCTTCAGCTGCAGAGTAGATTCAAAATGAAGGACCTTGGCTCATGTTCTCATTTACTGGGCATCACAACAACCTTCACTTCAGCTGGTGTTTTTCTTAGTCAGGCTACTTATGCCAATACTTTATTACACCGAGCTGGGATGCTGACTTGCAAGCCAGCGTCTTCCCCATTGCCACTTAAACTTGGAGCCTCCTGTCCGAATGATGCCTTGTTTACTTCACCTGAATTGTATCGAAGCTTGACAGGTTCCCTTCAATATTTAACGGTTACACGTCCTGACATTTTCTATGCCGTTAATTACCTCTGCCAATTCATGCATTCTCCAAAGATCTCCCATTTTCAGCTGCTAAAGAGAGTTCTTCGTTACATTAAAGGGACCTTGAATCATTCTCTTCATTTTAAGTCAGGACCTCTCATTCTCTCCGCATTTTGTGACTCAGACTGGGCTGGCGACTCACTTGATCGTCGCTCTACTTCTGGTTTTTGTCTTTTTGGGTTCCAATTTGATTTCTTGGTGTGCCAAGAAGCAGCCGACTGTTGCTCGCTCTTCTACTGAAGCTGAGTACAGGGCCTTGGCTATCACAGCTTCTGAGTTGATTTGGCTGCGCCGACTACTTCGTGAGCTTGATATTTCAGTTGATTCACCCACTGAGATCTACTGTGACAATATTTCGGCCATTGCTCTTGCTTCAAATCCCGTCTTCCATGCACGAACGAAGCATATAGAGGTGGACTATCATTTTATCAGGGAGAAGGTGCTTTCCAAAGAGCTTCATATTGCTCATGTATCTAGTGCTGATCAACTTGCAGATATCTTCACAAAATCACTCACTGCTAGAAGACATTCTCTCCTCTGTTCCAAGCTGAAGGTCTCTTCCCTACCTTCAGCTTGAAGGGGGGTGTTAAGCTACTAGTCCATTCCAGAATTCTCTAGCACACTCTGTAAACTTCTAGCAAGATCTGAATTCAGTTAATCCCAACTGAATTCAGTTAGTTTACAACTCTTGTAACCAACTCCAGCTAATCAGCAGCTGGTTTACTTGTATCCTGGATCATCAACTATAAATACACACCTACTGTAAGCTCTTTGCAATCAATGAAAATCACATTCAAACTCTTCTTTCCAGTTCTCTACTTTCTCAACAGTTTACTGTAGCAGAGCAGTTTCAGTGCCGTGCCAGTTTTCAAGAAATGTGCCGGCCACTGTAGCTTCAACATATCTTCTCCCAGACTTCTTCAATAGATTTATAGTTGATAATTTTATGAATTTTTGAGGTTATGAGTTTTGAACATTTAGACTTAGATTTAGAAGCACTGTACCAGCACCTGTTTATTTTTTTAATGGATGATGGACTTTGAACCTTTTGTTATATTTTAATTGAGATGGATTTTTATACTGGTTTGTCATTGTTGGCTTCGTGTTAAGGTGGATGGTATCCCACGGTAGTATCGCCATGTTATATCCGAATTTCTGGCATGACACAACATCTTCGATTGTTGAAAACTTCAATGTATAATTTATTCTAGGTAACATCTTCTTTGCTGTAGTATTCAGGAAATTATAATGGATTTCTATAGCCTAATTGATCCGTATCATCTCTGTCAAGTTGAATCATCCGTTCTCCTTGCATTTACTTAACTAATAAAAGGACTGCATGTGAACACATGTTAATCTTAAGATGTTAATGCCATACTTAATATCTATGACCGCATGCATAATCAAATAAACTTTTTGGAGTTTTATCAGTACAAGCAAAGCATGGAACCTTCTCGAAGATTAAAAGTGAACCAATCTGTCAAAGGTCATAATTCAGAAATTACAGTGAACGTTCTTCCCTAAATCCTCTCCTTTTGGTAGGCCTCAACATAATGGTTACTAATCTTTTTCTTCACCAGATGAAAACGTTTCTATATATGGTCAAATTTTAGCCATGGTCGGCAAAATTTGGTCTTAAATTTATCTCAAGATGCGTACCGTAGTTGCATTCTTTAAGCCAATAATGGTTAATCTAAACCTTACCAACATTGAAAAAAGCAGAGTCCGACGTAAAGGCATTCATCAAGGTGACATTTCCTTGGTCACATTCGTTTAATGGAACGACGTGAAGCTTTTGGTTGGAACACAGCATATATTCTGCAAGGTTAGGTAAGTTGGTTGTTCCTTATAGGTGCATGGCTCACCTACCATATCACGATATCCCTTGTGGGACAAGGCTTATGTGTTTTAGGAACAAGTTCTTCTCATCCTCCTGTCAAGAGAAGTTAACCATGAGAGATAGAGAAGTTTACATGAAATAACCAAGTAGTAGGGATTAAAATGTCAAACCCTAAGAGTAACAAGAATTACATGATAAATTGATCACGTTAATTGGCTGTTCTTTTTATTTTGAAAGAAGACACTTGGATGGCATACGCTTGCGCAAGTGCAGAGTTGACCGGAGAGATCCTTGGTGATTCATCAGATTGCAAGAGAACACCTTGCACTTTGTATTAATGATCAACACAAAAAGATTTACTTCTTTTTATTTTGTCATGATTCTGATATGGACTTAATGTACTTTTAAGTTTTCTCCTTTATCTTTTTCTTTTTAATGGATTACTTGTAAGTTGAACTACAATTAGTTATCTATCGACATGTCCCTCAACAGACTGCAAGTGCTCAGTAGGGCCATGAGAACCATGGCTGGGGGGCATTTGTTAGAAATCTGGACTCTTGAACAACAACTTGGTGGCATATGGGTTTCCTAGAATCAGAAGAGGCCAGACATGAATATGATTAGCCACAATAAAAATTATAAATTCAGGTCTTGTCCTTTAAACCTGACCTTAAGAAAATGGATAACTGCTGACTCCGTGTGTGTGTTTCTTTAAGATTTAAAATCCAAAGGATTGATCAAATTCAAGTAAACACAAACCTGACCGGATCAGGCTTTCATCTAAGTCAACCTAGAACCACACCTGACCGACCAGCTTACGAAAGAGAGAAGCTTTGCAACAGTCAATATCTTGTGGCAAAAGGAATAAGTCTACCTAATCAGTAACTAATAGCACGACTTTTGTTTCAGAGGCTGGGAAATCCCACCATTTGATAAAGTGACGTTTCGTTGTGTGTCTTTCTTGTTATCCAAGGCTATACAAAACACCCCTAATACATTGGAGATTTTAAAAAATTCATAGACCGTCCCCTTCACGGGTGCATGGGATGGCTCGTCCTTTACCAAAGGTCAAACTTTCAGCTTATTAATACATAAGCCTTGAGTTCCAGAAGCTTGTCCCTTTCATTTTATATTTCCACTGTCACAAGCCATCTCCAACTCCAACTAACTATTTTTCAAATAATATACAGTTTATCCAATTCTTCAGCCGCGCGCCCATTAATCCTGTCTTTACTTTTGTCATGTTGGCTCTCCTCAGTTCTCAGAAACAATTAAAAAGATGGATAAGAGTAAAGTGAGAAAAACCTGACAAAAGAGATTCATTCATTAAGGATATCAAACGTAGCTAACACCCCATTACAAGTGTACCAAAAAAAACATATAGGGGGAAAAGGAGAACGGTAAGAAAGAAGAAACTCGTATAAAGAGTTTACATGAACTTTTGACATATATCAGAAGTCTTGCTTCATAACCTCTAAACACTATTTTGGACTCTTTGAATGTTTAAAATAACCACGAATTTTTTGCTGCTATGGACAAATGGCTCCTTTAAATGCTCTATGATGCACCGGACCACGGCATTTGGCTGCAATAACAAAAAGAAATCTAGTAAGTTGTACGACGCCATATATTTTCTCAGAATTAACAAAAAAACATATGTATGGGAATATAAATGGCTTACTCTAGAAAATCTTTCCACCCAAAGTCACTGCTCAGATCATCTAAATTTAGGTCTTCCCAAGCTTCAGAGGGTTCTGGGATGGATGATACATTGCTCGAGGTGATGAGTCGACCTTGCATTTGATCCATGTGGGTGTCCTCTGGAGAGGCTGGAACAAGTGAAGGTGCGGAATTTGAAGTTGGGAAGGAATTAGAATTAGCACTGACACCATTGTTCTCTGCTCTATGCTCGCTTAAGCAAGAAGCATCGAGCTGTGCAACCACTTCTCCTTCGTTGAGAGAAAGGCTTGACTTGCTGTATGCTTGAATATTATTCAATAAGTTTTGGAAGCCCAAATTTGGAAGGCTTGAAGGCATTTGAATTGAACCATGAGGGCTGAGAGAGCTATTGATAAGCCCCTCGTACTGGCGACTTAACTGCAGGAGGTAACTCAATTGGTGATTCCTGAGGGAGGCTGATCCCAAGAGACCCATCAAATCTATATTTGAAGTTGGGCTATTAGTTACAACCCGAAGTAGGTTTTGCACCAACTGCAACCTGGCTAAGAGAGCAGCATCCGCCTGTAGCGTAAAAGCATTATCCAAATGACTCAAGTTTCCAAAGTTGGCGGTTGGGAGAAGATCACGGAGGGCACCAAGAAGATTGAGATCAGTTCTCGGCCTATGCGTCACCGGGTCTATACCCATCTGAAGGAGCTTCCTCCGTAGATGGGTGTTCCAATAGTTCTTGATCTCATTATCCGTCCTCCCTGCCAAGCGGGCTGCTATTGATGACCACCTTGGACAACAAAATAAAAACAAAAGTGACTCAAAAGTTTCGCTTCCAATTGAATAATTCTTCATCATATAGTCATATGTTATACATGGTATTAACTTATTTGTTGCCAAAGATAAAAGTAAGAAGACAAGCATTATTACTTGTTCCCAAGAACCGAGTGGAGGTCGATGATGAGCTTTTCTTCTTCTTCAGAGAACTTCCCTCTCTTGATATCCGGCCGAAGGTAGTTGGTCCACCGGAGCCGGCAGCTCTTACCGCACCTGTTAAGGCCGGCGAGCTTCGGGAGCCGCCGCCAGCTCCCATGACCCTGCTTATGAATAAATTCCATTAGCTTCTTGTCCTCCTCCGGTGTCCATGGCCCCTTCTTTAGGCCGACCTCGTCGCAGCATGGCGACCTCCCCATTGTTCCTACAAGACCTTTAGTTGAAAAGCTATTTTAGGGGCCTAAAGTTAGAAAAAAGACTTCAAGAGTGTAGGGAGATCTTGAATACCTTTTAGTAGGGTTTCCAAGATGAGACGACTAGCAAACTTCAGGCAAAAGAGAAGCAGAAAGTATTTAGAAGAGAACAAAGGACTGAGACGGCGATTTGAATTTAGTTTTGCCTTCGGCTGGGAGATGAGTGGGTCTTTATAGGGTTTTGAGGTTAAATAAAAAAAGAGTCCATGTCAAGGCTTTATGCATGGGAGACGCATCCTCATTTCATTGGTCTCATCGTTACTACTTTTTAGTACTAATTAATTCATCATAATCCAGATATTATATAGGACTTAAAAACAACCCCTTTTTTTTCCGAGGTATTTCATACAATGCGTGTATGAATACACTCAATAAAATAAAAAAACACAAGCTCGCAAAATGCCCATGGCAGCTTCCCTCTCCTGACCACAGGGGATATCCTGAGTGGTGAGCCGCGTAGGCAGCCACTCAACCGGCCGCCCCGTTGGCCTCTCTGAATACAAGCTTAGCCTGAAAGGCCACCCCATTCCTCATCATCATCCCTATATCCCGGATCAGGAGGTAATCCGTGTTCTCGTCCGTTGGCCCCCTCTGAATCCATCCGATAACCGTGGCCGAATCGTCCTCCAGGATAATCAAACTGGTCTGCAGCATCTGCCGCATATGTCGGAGACCTGTCCAGACAGTCCGCACTCCGTTCCGGAAACCGATATGTCAAACAACTGGCAGCCGCCTACTGCCACCATCCTGAAGTGCGGATCCTGTATAACAAAGCTTGCACCGTCCCGCGTACCACCATCCAACACTGACATGTAGAAGTTCATCTTCAAAGTATAGCTTTAAATATGGTGTAATCACGCTGTAATGGTCTCCTATTAAAACTGTTATTGACCATTACGACGGTCATAACGGCTGTTATTTATTTCAAAAAACAAGTTTTCATATTTTATGAAATTGCAGTCATTACAGTCATGATATGAGAACATGCAATGATGATGTCATCTATCCTTTCATTTGTCATTAAATAAAACAAATAAATTATTTGGACAGTACAATCATTTTTAGAGGAAAATTTCAGAAAAAAATTGAGATTTGGAATAAATACTGTTTATTGACAAGGAAGCACAACTAAAAAAAAACAACATAAATAATGATCCATTATAATGAAAAATAATGGGATTAGAATAAAATAATGGCCCTGATATTTTTCACGTTATTTAATTATTGCAGTCAAGTAATGGTTGTGGCCAAATTTATTATAATGACTGTTATAACACCGTTATTTAAAACCTACAAATCCAACGTACCATATCGTACATGCAAAATATTTTTATTCCCAGAATCCCCCATCAGGATTATTTACGTGTGCGGATGGCACGACCGAAGGAGGCTATTTTGGGAATTCTCTAAGTTCTTGTAACGCGACGCAGGTTCAAAGGGTTAGGTGTGTTTCTTTCACGTACGTGGCACGGGCGAAGGAGGCTATTTTGGGAATTCTATGGGTTCTTGTAGTGAAAGGAAGGGATTGACACGTCAGCAAGGGGGAGAGATGATTAGGTGTGGCTCTGACACGTGGCATGCAGTTACAGGTCAATAGATTTCCGAGCAGAGAAGGAAAGAAGGAAACACAACTTAGGGTGGTAATTACGGTTTTCATCAGTAAGGAATTAGGTTTAGGTGAAGCTTAGTCACAATTGGTGGGACCTACATGAATCCTAGCCCTCCCATTTGGCCCAAGTTGTCAAAAGGAATGAGCTCAGGGGGTGCTGACCTACATGATCTTTTTTTTTTCCTCTCTTGAGAAAGACCTACGTAGATGTTATTATTAAGGCCAAGTGGGAGGGATGATATTAGGGGAGCCCAAGGAAAAATCATCAAGGTTTGTCCACAGAATGATTTAATTAAGGAGCCATTTCTTATGATAAAATTTTGTAATGGTGGAGGCGTTGGAGAAATTATTGCCTAAAAGTTGCTATATTATTATTTTATAATAGCATTATAAAAAATTAATTCACTAAAATAAATTCAGAAGAATGAAAAGAGCTTGTCTGAATCGAAGCGTGTGATATACACTGCCCTAAGAATGTGATTCGTCCCCTACTTGCGGGTTTGCAGCGATCTCGTCCCTAAGGTATAATAACCCGGTTCAGCTCGATCATCCTTTAACGAGCACGATCGTTGGGAAGACTTAACCCGACCGACTCTTTCACATGCTCAGAAAAGCAAAAAAAGATAAAAAAAAAAGATAGAAGCAAAAAGTTGAAGAGTGGAAGAACTCAGTGAGAAAGAGAGAGAGATTGGATTGGATAAGGATTAATCCCGGTGAGTCTATTTATAGACTCTATCCGAAGACCAAAGAGATGCGATGGTTCTAAAGATACGTAATGTTTTGAAAATACCGTATCATTTTGGAAGCCAACGTTTTTTTTCGAAGAGTCACAACTCTTCTAAAAGAGGCATCTCACAAAAGGGTATTTTAAAATATTTAAAATAAGGAAAAAGAAAAATTTAAATTTTTTTTCTAGTTAAAACTCCAACAATCCTCCACAAAAGATTTATTTTTTTGAAAATTATATAGTAGAATATCTGGGCAACTTATACTATGCAAAGAGTGAGTTGTCTCATGGACTTGAATCTCATTTAGTGTTGATAGTCTCTATTTGATGGAACCATAATGGATTAGATTTTGAACTAGATTCTTTGACTCAGACTTTTACTTATTACACACACTGTACGGATCAAATGGGTCTTTATGCGGTCAGCGCCATTTAAAGACCTTATGCTTAGTATTTTAATTTTTTATGAGCAATTTATTATAGTTAGCCCAAACCTCTTGTCACGGCCAATATGATATTTCTCACATAAGTAAGTCCTCTAAGAGTATTTGTGACCTAATACCTTGCAGATTTTCTATTTTGGACTTATTAAGAGTATAACTCAATCATTTCAATATATATTTTTGTTACTGATAAGAGCACTCATCATAAGAATGAAAGGAGATATACTCTGAAAAATATGCCTTGAGATGATTATTCAACCAGTTTCATTTCTACTATATTGAACATCTTTCATGGGATCTTCAATCACAGAGGTTAGGTATCTACTGTCGGTGACCAAATAGTGGGCTTAAGCCCCATCACCCTCGATGATTCTAGGATTCCACTCCTAGACAAATCCTTGTTTAAATGATTTGCCAAGTTTTTTTTAGACTTGACAAATTTCAAAAAAAATTTATTACTCTTTTTGAGTTGTCTTACAAATTTATGACGAATTCAGATATGCCGGTTCATTTTTTTGTTAGTACTCTTTTGATTTGTCAGTTCCATTGCGGCTTTATTATCACAATAGATTAATATGGATAGAACTGGCTTAGGTACTAATGGTAGCTTTGAGATAAGATTTTTAATCCACTATGCTTCAGTACACGTGGTATCTAGAGCAAATAATTCAGCCTTCATAGTGCTCCGAGATATAATAGTTTGTCTGGATGATTCCCAAGCAACGGTAGCACCACCAAGAAGAAAGAGATATCCGATGGTTGACTTAAGATCAAGAGAATCAGTAATCCAATTTGCATCACTATAACTCTCAACCACCTCAGGATATCCATCGTAAAAGAGAGAAAGTTCAAGGGTTCCCTTAAGATATCGGAATATTCTTTCAATGGCTGACTAATGAGATTGATTTGGATTTTGAGTATATCTACTTAGTCTCTTTACAACATAGGCAATATCCGGTCTTGTCTTGTTCGCCATATATAGGAGATAATCTATGATTTGGGAGTATCTGATTTGATTAATTGGTTTACCAAAATTCCTTTTGAGATGAATACTTGGATCATAAAGGATAAATATAGATTTTTGATTAGAGTAACCAAATTTTTGAATCATCTTCTTGATGGAATGAGCAAGGGAGAGAGTGATAACTTTAAAAAATTTGATCAGCTTTATCCCAGGGATGATATCCTTTACCTAAATCTTTCATATCAAAGTGATTTGAAAGGAATTATTTGATTTCAGATATGATTTTAAGAGAAGTTCCAAAGATCAAAATATTGTCGATGTATAAACAAAAGATCACACAATCATCCTCGATGATTTTGAAATACACACACTTGTTATGATCATTGATGGCGAAACCAAAGAAAAGAATAGTTCTATTAAATTTTTCATGCCATTGTTTAGGTGCCTCTTTGAGACCGTATAGGGACTTAACAAGTTTGCAAACTTTGTTCTTTTGTCCCTTACAATGAATCGTTCAAATTGTTTGTTGCCCAAGGTGACAACCCAAGAGGGGGGGTGAATTGGGTTTTCTAAAAATTATGTTCCCTAATTTTTACTTTGAATAGACTGCAGCAGAATAATAGGATGTTATTTACTTAAGCTCTAGGCAATTACAAGTAAAGCAGTGGAAGATTAAGCTAGAGCAATTATATTATGGCTTTAGGGTGCAATTGATCTAAAATTACCTTATAGTTGTATGATCAATCTTAATCTATGTGTATGGTAAGAATAGAGTGGAAGCTAAGCAAATCACTTATAACTCTATAGAAAACAAAGCTAGAGATATTACACAATCAAGTATGAATGGAAGGCATGAAATACAAGAGATAAGGCATCACAAACACAAAGATATATAGTGGTTCGGTGCACCCCAGCACCTACATCCACTCCCCAAGACCTCTTGGGAATTTCACTATAATCCTACCGATTACAGCCGGTTGTTTTACAAGCTCACAACCCAACTTGTTGTTTTACGAGGTCACAACGAACTCGGTCGGTTTTCCCAGGCTCACCGACTAGAACCACCCCGATTGTTTTTCCGGGCTCACAATCAAACCCTTACACGTTGGTTTTACCCTCGGCTCACCAACAAACCTAAACCCCGTTGGTTTTCCCTTTGGCTCACCAACAAACCTTACACCGTTGGTTTTCCCTTTGGCTCACCAACAAACCTTTACCCCTTGATTCAATCCCGTGATTGAATCAAGTTACAAGATATTATAACAAAGTTTAAGATAAATCAAAGCTTCTTAAACAAGCAAATATAACACTATAAGCAAATAGAGTAAAGTGAAGTCCTCAAACGAGTTTGGAAGATGAAGGAGCTCGACTTCTTCTTTACTTGACCCTCTTCTGATTTGGCATGAAGTGGAGGATCACTGAGGCAGCACACGGATGGAGAGGAAGCTTTGGGATTCACTTGGATGCTCTTCTTCCCTCTATTTCACTTTGAATGGCCCTTTTGTGCTTTTGGGAGATTTCCCTTGTAATCTGTTTGGAATCTCTTCCCTAAAAGTTCTCTCCCACTTCCATAAGTTCTCCCCTAGCTCTCTTCTTGTTTTTATAGCTTTAGATGGCGTGGAAACAAGAATATAGCCGTTAGAGACAAGAAAAAGAGCCGTTGGACACAGTCTGCATTTCCTGACAATGTTACCGTTGGGATCAGAGTCGACTCGCGCGATCAGGAGTCGACTCGCCTGTTGCAGGAGTCGGCTCGTGCTTTACTGGAGACGACTCGGCTACTGTTCCAAATTTGAATTAAAGTGCATGCCTTGACTGGGAGTCGACTCGTCTTAACCTGGAGTCGACTCGCCAACTTCTGGAGCTGGCTTGGCAATTTCGGAGTCGGCTCATCCACTGAAGTCCGTGGATCCAATTTTGAATTTTGTCCTCTCGAGTCGACTCGACTGTCCTGGGAGTCGACTCGAATCTCAGAGCCCGAACTCCCGATCCTCTGTCTTTTGGCTCGTCCAGTCTTGGAGTCGACTCGAACTTCCTTGGAGTCGACTCGGCTCTCAGTTTCTGAAAATTGGTCTTCTGCCTTTTTGATGTGAAGCTGTCTTGGAGTCGACTCGAGCTGTCTGGGAGTCGACTCGAATCTCAGAGGCAGTAACTTGGTTTTCTGTCTGTTGATGGTCGCGGAGTCTCGGAGTCGACTCGTGCAATGCGGGAGTCGACTCGAATCTCAGAGTCCCAAAAACGCTCTCTGACTTTTTCCTTGTGTTCCGCTGAGAGTCGACTCTTGCTTTCTTTGGAGTCGATCTACCAACCATCGGAGTCGACTCGCATTCCACTGGAGTCGACTCGAATCTCAGACCCGAAAACTGCTCTCTGACTTTTCTGCCTGTGACTCCTAGGAGTCGACTCAAACTTCTCCGGAGTCGACTCGGTAAACATTGGAGTCGACTCGAAATCCTCAGGAGTCGACTCGAAGACTATTCTTTTGAATTTTTCCTTTGATTTTACTCTTCCAAATTGAATCCTTTGAACTTTAAGCTTGGGCCAATAAATTGTAGCTTTCTTCCAACTTGAGAGCTTTGGAGGCCTTCTTGTGTTCTTCCAACTTGCTATGTTCCTTGCAAAATAAATATCTTTCTCCTTGCAACATAAACATTAGTATCTATACTTCAAGGTTTTGTGATCATCAAAATCAATCTATGAATCAATCTTTGGGTCATCAATCTCCCCCTTTTTGATGATGACAAAACTTGGAGTATATGCAATATAAAAGATATTGATTTCTAGAAGTAATACATAGCTAAGTTGCATGAAGTAGAAAACATATATATTTAAAAACATACTTCATGATAATGCTTTAGATTTAATCAGCTTAACACAATCAACATATTTAAATTTTAAGCTGATTTGTATTCAATTCAAAGTAATAAAGCATTCTGAGTATATAGCATATACTTAGATATTTCTCCCCCTTTTTGACAACATCAAAAAGATAGGGAAACATTAAGCACAAAGATAAGAACACTCAAATATTTCTTTTCCTTATTGTACTCTGATTTGAATGTTAAATTATTGCAAGGATATGAATCATATAACTTAAGGCAATAATATTGGGATCAGATTAGTGAGCACAGATCAGAGCCAATTAAGATAGTTTTCAAGAAGTTTTTCTAAGTTGATACCACAGATAGTTTTCTAATCAAGTGTAGGTGGGATCTTCCTTAGGTTAATTCAAGAAGTGGAAATCTAACCTCTCTTCAATAATAAGTGTGAAAGCTTGTTCATTTAAGATCTTGTGCCCAATCTATTAAGTATTTGATCAACATGAGAGCAATTTAACTAATTTTCTGAGTATAAGAACAATATATTAAGTATGATTGCAAAGTTCTTTTTATGGTGTAAAAATATTGTGGCATAAATACCAAAATATGAATTCATGCAATTTATAATATATCTTAGAGTATACATAAAGTTCAAGGCTTTGAAGGTTCTTTTAAAGCTCTTTTAAAGACTTTATTCTTCTATTCCTAAAAAAAAACATAATTTGATACATAAAAATATGAATTGGCGCACAATTTAAGTTTTAAAGATCAAGTCAATTAGGACTCATTAGTGAATTCCAAAATAGATTTTCTGAGAGATACTCAAGAAAAATCAACACGTTATTCTCCCCCTTTTTCATTAAATTAGAGGCTCTTAAGATCAACTATTTGAATTGTAATTTGGTTCATGATTGATGCATAGGATATACTAACCAAATAACAAGCCTCAAGGTGTATCATAAAGATTTTCAGATTTAAATTTCAGATGATACATATTGGAGAGTATTAGGATCACTTTTCATTTAGTATTCTTTTCCTCTCCTATAGATTTATGTAATTAAGTTCCATAAGACCTCTCCTTCTGAAATTTTCTTTCTCCCCCTCAATTGATCATTCCATTTAAGAGTTTAGAATCCTAAGATAATGTTCAATAAGATTGTCAATCTCAAAAATATATTTCAGCTTATTTTCATAAGACTCAAGGTTTGAGACAAGACAACCTTTATAGAACTCATCTCAAGGTATAAACTTATAATTAAAGCAAGTATTGTAACATAAGGAGGTTCATCAAAATCAATCCATAAAAATCAAGGTATGCATCAAAATAAAGTGTCTTTGGGATAGGATACTGAATATCTAAAGCTCCCCCTTAAAAAATGCATTCTTCTTTAATCATTTTAATTGTTGAATTTCAGATTTTAGTGATAAACGTGAATAACACTGAAATTCTGTAATATCAAGAATGTAGAGTGATCTAGAATTATTCAGAATTTATAGTAATCACTCTTTCTAATCCTTTAAGAACAAGTTATGCTTTCTCCTAATCTTAGAGAAAATGTATAAAAGTATTGATCAGAAAATGATTCAATTGAAGCTCAATTTCTTTCAAAAGCATTTACATTTTCTTTCTTTTAGAGTCATTTGAGTGAACTGAAATATTTCTAGTTTTAAGATCATTCACTCTATTGATGGAAGTCTTTAATAATGTAGGGGAGAAAAACATATAGATGATCATTGAGGTATATATATTTATAGAACTCAATTTCTTAATCATAGTTTTTCTTTTTTTTTTTGCAATGTATACATGAAACACAATAAATCATTTTAATATCAAAATAAAATCATATATTTAGAAATTTTTATTTGCAATCAAGATCATCGAAAGACACATCATTTGGACCAATATTAGTACACTTTGAAGATAAGAAATGATATGTTTTGGATGCGTATCGGAGCAATCAACCAAAGGCATCAGAATTAATTCTGTTTTTCTTACATTAAGATTTTATTTAGAAATCATATTGAGTTTAAGCTTGTATACAAAATCAGATTCTGAACTACATAAGATTTTCAGTTGAGGCTTTCAAAATCATAATTTGAGATATGTATCTTCCACATTATAGCTCATCTTAAATCATTACGATTGAAAATACATATTTCAAACATATAAGAGCATATTCAGAATCTTTGTATTAAATGTTGAGTTTTGGTACGAATTTGAACATTATATACCAAATTTAGGCAAGTTGAAGGATAGAACAAAATCAATTTATTTTCCCTAAATAGAGATATCCTTCTCTTCTCCTTTATTCAACTTTCAGGTTTTAATGATGATTGTTAACAACCAATCTGAAAATTTCTTTTCAATAATGCCAAATAAAAATTTTATGTAATATTCCAAACATTCAATCAAGTTGTCCAAGCATGGAGCATTACAAAATATTGAGAACCCATAAATCAAGACATCATACCATATGCAAAATATATCATGTGTTGAGTCATGCATTAAAATACTAAGAACAAGCATGTCAAGAATCAAATCTATTCCTTTTCAAATAAACTCTCCCTATTTATATATAATCTTGCACTGATTTCATCCTTAAAGTATGTTTTCAAGTGTTTAAAAAATTGACTTGATTCTTCTTATATACTTTTATTAACTTTGTCTTTCATTTTTACTTTCTTATGCTCTATACTCTATTTGCTCCCTATCCGGTGGAGTTGGGAAGGGGCACGAGGTACTACCACTAGCCTCCCTCTTGTGCCGTCCCTAATATGCCCTACACCGAATATTTGGGTCAAATAGTGCCGGGTACTACCACTAGCCTCCCCATTGGCACCATCCCTATGATGAGCAATATAGAAAGGTTAAAATGTTCACTTCAAACTCTCCCTGTTTAAGTGTAATTAATTATGGATTTTATCACTTCCAAATATGCCGAGTATATTATGCTTGTTTTGCTTTTCCTTAAGATTGGAGTACTTGCTTTTGCTTAGATTTTTTATCTCTTGAGTAATATCCATTTTCTTTTCTTTATCTCTCTCTCTCTTCATTATTCTCAAGTAATTTACATGAAAGAGCAGAATAATGAAATAATCTTATGTATCATATAGATGTATATCATGCAAACAATATTTTCATTGTGCTCAAGGATTCATAACTTCTCACAAATTATTTTAAATCAAAATTTTATGCATAAACTTGTGTATTTCATGATTATGACATAGGCAAAGATATATTATAGTTTGGGCAAACCATGAAACAATTTCTAAAAGTATAAGTCAATCAATATATGTATATATAGACATGATATCAAAAATTAATAATTAAAGACCTTAATCATGTCATAATAAGATTTAAGTTATTGACTTTGCTCAATGAATTTATGAGAGAAGTATCTAGAATTACCAATTCATTCTGCATTCTTCAGTCAAATACCTACTAGATTTCTTATGTATGAACTTTTGGCTGAAGAAGGTCCTCTCTCTTGCTTGCATGTGAATGTTTATTGTATCTTACATGGAGATATCCTTCAAGTTGAGATCTCTCATTTTTCTTTCTTGAAAGAAGGTCATTAGTTTCTTTAAGATACAAAGCATTCATCCAACATAAATATTTTTTAACTAGATGACTCAATATAAAATATGACAATAGTAGAATGTTGAGTCACTTTACTCAAGAGATTGCCTAAACATAAGCAAACATATGTCACTTGAACTAAGAGATAGTTTCATTAACCAAGACTGTTCAAGGACAAGCATGTGAAGCAATAGGAAGATTCATCAAGGTCAAATTAATTTCTTATTTTCAACATCAATTTAGCTTAGATTCTATTTGCTTAAGATAATTATCAATAAGGCATGCTAGCTAAGTTTCGATCAAATTGCCTTAAACAATTGTTTCTATCAAAATTCAGATTATGATTCATTTGTTATCAATAAATTATGATTCATTAGAGTTAGATTGAAGTCTTGCATAAGGGCACATAATGATCACACAATCTGGTCTATTAGGTGTTTGATGAAATAATTATTCTATCATGCTTTTGATGCTTGTTTCAAATCACATATTGCTTTATCATATTGATAATGAGTGTTTTCAAATAAGGTGGTTATTTTACATAGATTTTTTTTTTAAAAATAAAATAACCACATAGACGTATATTCTACACATTCATTTGACAGAATATAAAGCTCATAAAGCAAGCAAATGATAATGGTGATCTTTACTTCTAATCATGCAAGAATTTCATCAAGATCTAATTCATCTTTTCTTGATTGAATCTTTTAGTAGTCACCAATTTTTCTTCATTAAGTGCATTTCTGAAAACTCAATTTGGTTCTAATTATTAACAAGTTTTCAGATTGTCATATGTAAAAGATTAAACATATCCATATATAATTTGATTTTAGTATCTTGATAATGAATCATTAGTCTCATAAAGAATAAAATGAATTGATATTTCTGCAACTAAAATCTTTTCATTGAATATTCTATATGCATTGCTTGATGAATGATATCCAAGGATAGAAATATCTTTATTAGATTTGGCATTATTTTTCAAGAGAACATATCAAGCATAACATGTACGACTGAAAAATATGAGAGATACGCAATAGTTCGTTTTCTATTTTTCAGAAGATCAAAAGAAGTTTTCATCAAAGATAGATCTAATAGAAATCATATGTTTGACAAGCAGTGATGATATCTTTTAAAAATCATTTAAGTAGATGACTATCATACACAATTGTCTTTTTCAATTCTTCAAGAATTCTATTAACCCTATTTTACTTAAGGTGTCCTTGGTGCTGAAATAATTAATTTCTGTATAAACTTTATCAGGATTTTGGTTTTCAACACTGTGCCATGATACCTTCACAGTTTGGAAACCTTTATCATTTGAAACACTTTTACAAGATTTAGCAAATACAGAAAATATTTCAATTTTATTTGCCAAGGACAAATCCAATGTAAGCTTTTGAAAACTTAGTGATGGAAACAACATCTTTAGATTTTAGAATTGATTCTTGTTTGTTTCCTTAGTTAACATGCATAGCAAACTTTGACCTTGCAGAAGATAATCTAGGTAAACCAATGACAAGATCTTTTGAGATTAGGTCCATACTAGCATAAGTTAATTTTATATACCAAAAAGAATTCTTTGATCTTAGAATTTATAATGCATATATTCAAAGATATACCGAGTACACATTTTCATATCTATGATCAATGAACAATAATGCCATGGATAAAAACTCTCAATCAAGCATATAGAGAATTCATAGAGTTATTCTTAGGAGAATTGATTTACCAAATTATCCATCTATAAGTAAAGCATAGTATAGAAAGATGGAGTGATTTGGATATATTTTCTTTTCATACCAAAAAATATCACTTATATCACAAGAAAAGAATGATTAATACTTGCAAGTTATGTTTTAATCAACTAATAAAACAATTTCAGTATGAGAGGATGCAAGAATTACTAATTTCGTTATTTCTTCCATTTTAGTCACTTTTCTTAGGTATATTTTAAGTTTCATTCTTTAATATATGTCTAGAGCACCCAATGTCCAAATTAACATCTTTTGTTGGAGCCTTGAGTGCTAGACACACCTGCTGAAAAATAATCAGATTTTCAACTTAGAAACCCAAACTCTTTTGGATCCTTGCAGGTTAGCTATTATTGTTCCTTTTGGAACCCATATTTTCTTAATAGCTATTTTGTCCATAGACTTGTAGATTTTAGGATTACAAGATGTGTATTTCTGCATATTCTTGTTAAATTTAACAGTCATAAATTTAACATAAGTAGATGATGAATTTTTAATTTTCTGATTTTGTTCATTAGGTTCATTGAATTTATGAAAAACTATTTTAGGATGAGCAAAAGGGATTTTAATTAACTTTTGTTCATCATATTTATAAGAATCTGTTTTAGGATAGGCAACGGAGGATTTAACAACTGTATTCTTGAAAGATTTTTGGATGTACCATGGTTGATATCGCAATCCAACTTTGTCAAATTCAGCTCTTTGATTATTTATCATTAGGTTCAATTTTTCAGAGCTGAAAGTAAATCTTTCAACAACAGGTTTTAATTTGTCAACTTCTTTAGTTAATCTTCGGTTATCTTCTGAAAGTAATTCATTGTTTTTCTTAAGTTTATCATGGCTTTCGGTGAGAAGTTGATTTCTTTGAATTAGTTCTTTATTTTCTTTAATTAAGATTTCAGTTTTATTAGTTAGTTTCAGTTGTTCATCTATTAGGATTTGATTTTCATTCTTTAAGTTCTTGTTCTTACAAATAAGTTTCTTATATTCTAAATATAAATCAGAAAAGGCATCGTGAAGTTCATCAAATGTAAATTTGCTTTCAGTTTCAGCATGTACCTCATGTGCCATGAAGCATGAATTTGCAATATGATACTGCTCTTCTTCTACACATGATGTTTCAGATTTGTTAGTGCATTCATATTTGACTTCAAGCATATTCCATATGTCTTTAGCAGTTATGCAAGAAGATATGTAATTAAACTCATTCCTATCTAATGCACAATATAATAGGTTCATGGCTTTTGAATTTTGTTGAGCCATTTTCTCATTATGATTAGTGTTTGTGTGTGTTCCATTGACTATAATGCTCCATAAATTATAATCAAGTGATTGTATGAAAATGCGCATGCGTGCTTTCCAATGTGTATAGTTTATGCCATTAAATAGTGGAGGTCTATCAATTAATTGTCCCTCTCCTAGAAAACTATCTATTTGAGTTGTCATGATCTTTGGCTCTTTAACGGTTAGGTCAAAAACACAAGGCAAGAAATTATAGAGCACCTGCTCTGATACCACTTGTTGCCCAAGGTGACAACCCAAGAGGGGGGGTGAATTGGGTTTTCTAAAAATTATGTTCCCTAATTTTTACTTTGAATAGACTGCAGCAGAATAATAGGATGTTATTTACTTAAGCTCTAGGCAATTACAAGTAAAGCAGTGGAAGATTAAACTAGAGCAATTATATTATGGCTTTAGGGTGCAATTGATCTAAAATTACCTTATAGTTGTATGATCAATCTTAATCTATGTGTATGGTAAGAATGGAGTGGAAGCTAAGCAAATCACTTATAACTCTATAGAAAACAAAGCTAGAGATATTACACAATCAAGCATGAATGGAAGGCATGAAATATAAGAGATAAGGCATCACAAACACAAAGATATATAGTGGTTCGGTGCACCCCAGCACCTACATCCACTCCCCAAGACCTCTTGGGAATTTCACTATAATCCTACCGATTACAGCCGGTTGTTTTACAAGCTCACAACCCAACTTGTTGTTTTACGAGGTCACAACGAACTCGGTCGGTTTTCCCAGGCTCACCGACTAGAACCACCCCGATTGTTTTCCCGGGCTCACAATCAAACCCTTACACGTTGGTTTTACCCTCGGCTCACCAACAAACCTAAACCCCGTTGGTTTTCCCTTTGGCTCACCAACAAACCTTACACCGTTGGTTTTCCCTTTGGCTCACCAACAAACCTTTACCCCTTGATTCAATCCCGTGATTGAATCAAGTTACAAGATATTATAACAAAGTTTAAGATAAATCAAAGCTTCTTAAACAAGCAAATATAACACTATAAGCAAATAGAGTAAAGTGAAGTCCTCAAACGAGTTTGGAAGATGAAGGAGCTCGATTTCTTCTTTACTTGACCCTCTTCTGATTTGGCACGAAGTGGAGGATCACTGAGGCAGCACACGGATGGAGAGGAAGCTTTGGGATTCACTTGGATGCTCTTCTTCCCTCTATTTCACTTTGAATGGCCCTTTTGTGCTTTTGGGAGATTTCCCTTGTAATCTGTTTGGAATCTCTTCCCTAAAAGTTCTCTCCCACTTCCATAAGTTCTCCCCTAGCTCTCTTCTTGTTTTTATAGCTTTAGATGGCGTGGAAACAAGAATATAGCCGTTAGAGACAAGAAAAAGAGCCGTTGGACACAGTCTGCATTTTCTGACAATGTTACCGTTGGGATCGGAGTCGACTCGCGCGATCAGGAGTCGACTCGCCTGTTGCAGGAGTCGGCTCGTGCTTTACTGGAGACGACTCGGCTACTGTTCCAAATTTGAATTAAAGTGCATGCCTTGACTGGGAGTCGACTCGTCTTAACCTGGAGTCGACTCGCCAACTTCTGGAGCTGACTTGGCAATTTCGGAGTTGGCTCATCCACTGAAGTCCGTGGATCCAATTTTGAATTTTGTCCTCTCGAGTCGACTCGACTGTCCTGGGAGTCGACTCGAATCTCAGAGCCCGAACTCCCGATCCTCTGTCTTTTGGCTCGTCCAGTCTTGGAGTCGACTCGAACTTCCTTGGAGTCGACTCGGCTCTCAGTTTCTGAAAATTGGTCTTCTGCCTTTTTGATGTGAAGCTGTCTTGGAGTCGACTCGAGCTGTCTGGGAGTCGACTCGAATCTCAGAGGCAGTAACTTGGTTTTCTGTCTGTTGATGGTCGCGGAGTCTCGGAGTCGACTCGTGCAATGCGGGAGTCGACTCGAATCTCAGAGTCCCAAAAACGCTCTCTGACTTTTTCCTTGTGTTCCGCTGAGAGTCGACTCTTGCTTTCTTTGGAGTCGATCTACCAACCATCGGAGTCGACTCGCGTTCCACTGGAGTCGACTCGAATCTCAGACCCGAAAACTGCTCTCTGACTTTTCTGCCTGTGACTCCTAGGAGTCGACTCAAACTTCTCCGGAGTCGACTCGAAATCCTCAGGAGTCGACTCGAAGACTATTCTTTTGAATTTTTTCTTTGATTTTACTCTTCCAAATTGAATCCTTTGAACTTTAAGCTTGGGCCAATAAATTGTAGCTTTCTTCCCACTTGAGAACTTTGGAGGCCTTCTTGTGTTCTTCCAACTTGCTATGTTCCTTGCAAAATAAATATCTTTCTCCTTGCAACATAAACATTAGTATCTATACTTCAAGGTTTTGTAATCATCAAAATCAATCTATGAATCAATCTTTGGGTCATCATTGTTTAATATAGATCTTCATTTAGATCTCCATTTAGGAACGTAGTCTTTACATCCATTTGATGAATGATCAACTTATAGATAGAAGCAATGATAAGAAGGGTTCTAAGAGTAGAGATTCTAGCTACAGGGGAATAGGTATCAAAATAATCTAATTTTTTTTCTAGTTATACCCCTTAGCCACTAATCTAGCCTTATACTTTTCTATTGATCCATCGAGTCTAAGCTTCCTATGGAATACCCACTTACAACCTAATTGTTGCCCAAAGTGACAACCCAAGAGGGGGGGGGGGGGGGGTGAATTGGATCTTTTAAAAACTTTTCAACTACTTCTGATCTTTTAGAGTTTAAGCTAAGTTGTATGGATGCTTAGTGGAATTTAAACTTAGCAAGAGTATGATTCTAATCTAATCAACTATTAAGCAGCGGACTCAATAAAAGATTAGTCTAAGTTTGCCCAAGTATGCAATTCAATTAAATGAGACTTGATTAAGTAAATTGAATATGCTTGCAACTAAAGGATGCACGGAGAAGAGTTAAGAAAGCATAGTATCTAAGTAAGTAAGTGAGTGAGGAAGTCAGACAACAAAGAGCATCACAAACACAACAAAAGTATAGTGGTTCGGTGCATCCCAACACCTACATCCACTCCCCAAGACCTCTTGGAAATTTCACTATAATCCCTCAGATTACAGCCGGTTGTTTTACAAGCTCACAACCCAACTTGTTGTTTTGCGAGATCACAACGAACTCGGTCGGTTTTCACAGGCTCACCGACTAGAACCTACCGATTGTTTTCACGGGCTCACAATCCAACCCAGTTGGTTTTCCCAAAGGCTCACCAACCACAACCTTACAACGATTGTTTTCCGGGTTCACAATCAACCCAGTTGGTTTTTCCCCAAAGGCTCACCAACCACAACCTTACAACGTTGGTTTTCCCTTTGGCTCACCAACAAACCTTAACACCGTTGGTTTTTCCTTTGGCTCACCAACAAACCTTAACCCCTTGATTCAATCCTTTGATTGAATCAAGTTACAAGATATTAGACAAAGAATTTAAAGCAAATACAAGCTTCTTAACTAAGCAAATATAGCAAATATAAACAAATGGAGTAAAGAGAAGCTCTCAAACGAATTTTGAAGATGAAGGAACTCGGCTTCTTCTTTACTTGACCCTCTTCTGATTTGGCACGAAGTAGAGGATCACCAAGGCAGCACACGGATGGAGAGGAAGCTTTGGGATTTACTTGGATGCTCTTCTTCTCTCTATTTTACTTTGAATGGCCCTTTTGTGCTTATGGGAGATTTTTCTTGTAATCTTTGAAATCTCTTCCCTAAATATTCTCTCCCACTTCCATACTCTCTCCCCTTGCTCTCCCCTTGATTTTATAGCTTTAGAGAGAGTGAGAACAAAAATCTAGCCGTTAGAGACAAAAATAGAGCCGTTGGAATCAAGAAAAAACTAGCCGTTATGCCTCCCAGCGTGCTCGAGTCGACTCGGCTGAAGTAGGAGTCGACTCGGCTGAAACAGGAGTCGGTCTGTGAATAGTAGTCTGCCGACACTGTAGCTGGGAGTCGGCTCCGCACTGTAGCGCTGAAGTTGGAGTCGGCTCGAGATCACTGTAGCGCTGAAAATCAACTTTCTGTCTTTTTGTTTGTTCTCAGTCGGAGTCGACTCGTAGAGTGCCGGAGTCGACTCGAGCACTGTTTCTTAAAACTCTAGAGTGCCAGAGTCGACTCTAAACTTTCCGGAGTCGACTCGAGGACTATTCTTTTGAATCTTTCTTTGAATTTGCTCCTTCAACTTGAATCCTTTGAACTTGAAACTTGGGCCAATGAAGTGTAGGTTTCTTCCAACTTTTCTTGAGAGCTTTTGAGGTCTTCTTGTATTTTTCCAACTTGCTATGTTCCTTGCAAAACAAATTATCTTTCTTCTTGCAACACAAACATTAGTATTTATACTTCAAGGTTTTGTGATCATCAAAATCAATCTTTAAATCACCCATCAGTCTCCCCCTTTTTGATGATGACAAAACTTGGAGTATATGCAATATAAAATATATTGTGTTCTAGAAGTAATGCATAGCTAAGTTGTTTGAAGTAGAAAATATATATCTTTAAAATATACTTCATGATAATGCTTTAGATTTAATCAACTTAACATAATCAACACATAAAGCATTATGAGCATATACTTAGATATTTCTCCCCCTTTTTGACAACATCAAAAAGGTTGCAAGATAATGAAACATTAAGCACAAAGATAAGAATACTCAAATATTTCTTTTTCTTTTTGTACTCTGATTTGCATGTCAAATTATTGCAAAAATATGAATCATATAACTCAAGGCAATAATGTTAGAAAAAGATTAATGAGCATAGACCAGAGCCAATTAAGATAATTTCAGAGGAGAACACATCGAATGTGATTCCAAAGATAGTTTTCAAATCAAGTGTAGGTGAAATCTTTCTTAAGTTAATTCAAGAAGTACCATAAATGATATTCAAGGAAAGCACGAATGAAAATCTAACCTCTCTTCAATAATAAGTATGAAAGCTTGTTCATTTAAGATCTTTTGCCCAATATATTAAGTATTTTAACAACACGAGAGCAATTTAACTAATTTTCAGAGTATAAGAGCAATATATTAAGTATGATTGCAAAGTTCTTTTATGATGTAAAAATATTGTGGCATAAACACCAAAACATGAATTCATGCAATTTATGATATATCTTAGAGCATACATAAAATTCAAGGCTTTGAAGATTCTTTTAAAGCTCTTTTAAAGACTTTATTCCTTTAAAAAATAAGCACAATTTGATACATAAAAATATGAATTGGCACTAAATTGAAGTTCTAAAGAGCAAGCCAATTAGGACTCATTAGTGAATTCCAAAATAGATTTTCTGAGAGATATTCAAGAAAATTCAACACATTATTCTCCTCCTTTTTCATTAAGTTAGAGGCTCTTAAGATCAACTGTTTGAATTGCAATTTGGTTCATGATTTATGCATAAGATATATTAACCAAATAACAAGCCTCAAGGTGTATCATAAAGATTTTCAGATTTAAATTTCAGATGATACATATTAGAGAGTATTAGGATCACTTTTCATTTAGTATTCTTTCTCTCTCCTTTAGTTATAGATTTATGCGATTAAGTTCCATAAGATCTCTCCTTCTGAGATTTTCTTTCTTCCCCTCAATTGATCATTCCATTTAAGAGTGTAGAATTTGAAGATAATGTTCAATAAAATTGTCAATCTCGAAAATATATTTTCTATAAGTTTCAGCTTATTTTCATAAGACTCAAGGTTTGAGATAAGACAACCTTTATAGAACTCATCTCAAGGTATATAATTAAAGCAAGTCTTGTAATATAAGGAGGTTCATCAAAATCAATTCATAACGTATAGAAGATATTTATCAAATGGTCGTGATATTTTGCATTTAGATTGAATATCCAAAGCTCCCCCTCAAAAGATGCATTCTTCTTTAATCATTCTTTTCTTTGTTGAATTTCAGATTTTGAATAGAACTGAAATTCTATGATATCGAGAATGTAGAGTGATCTGGAATTATTTAAAATTTGTACCAATTACTCTTTCTAATTCTTCAAGAACAAGTTATGCTTTCTCTAAATCTTTGAGAAAATGTATAGAAATATTAATCAGAAAATGATTCATTTGAAGCTCAAATTCTTTCAAAAGCATTTACATTTTCTTTCTTTTAAGAATCATTTGAGTGAGCTGAAATGTTTCTAGACTTAAGAACTCAATTTCTTAATCATAGTTTTTCAGCAATGTATACATGAAGTACAATAAATCTTTTTAATATCAAAATAAAATCATATATTTAAAATTATTTGTTTGCAATCAAGATCATTGAAAGACACATCATTTAGACCAGTATTAGTACACTTTAAGGATAAGAAAAGATATGTTTCGGATGCGTATCGAGACAATCAACCAAGGCATCAAAATTAATTCTATTTTTTCTTATGTTAAAATTTTCATTTAGAAATCATATTGAGTTATTCTCCTGAATAACGCGATCATTGAAGCATATAACTAAGGTTACAAAGATGAAATGATATAAGCATTTCTAAGTTAAGTTTAAGCTTTTATACAAAATCAGATTCTGAATTTTCATAAGAATTTCCAAGAAGACTTTCAAAATTATAATTTGAGATATGTATCTTCTACATTGTAGCTCATCTTAAATCACTAAGATTGAAAACACATATTTCAATAACATTAGAGCACTTTCAGAATCTTTATATTTAATATTGAGTTTCGATACAAGATGGAGGATATTTTAACAAGTATTAGGACATTATGTATCAAAGTTAGGCAAGTAGAAAGATAGATCAAGATCAATTCATTTTGTCTAAATAGAAATATCCTTCTCTTCTTCTTTTTGTAAATCTATTTAACTTTCAAAGATAATCGTGAATGATAAAACTGAATTTTTTTAATATTACTTAAAAAAGGTTTATGTAGTATTTCAAACATTCAAGCATTGGAACACAAGTTAGTTTGAGGCAAGGGTGAAGCAAAGACTTGTGAGCAAAGTTAAAACATATTTCAATCAACTTATCCAAGTATGGAGCATTACAAAATATTGAGAACCCATAATTCAAAACATCATGCCACATGCAAAATATATTATGTGTTAAGTCATGCATTAAAATATTAAGAACAAGCATGTCAAAGATCAAAATCAATTCTTTTCAAATAAACTCCCTCTATTTAAATATAATCTTCCACTATTTTCATCCTTAATGTGTGTTTCAAGTGATTAAAACTTAACTTGATTCTTCTTATATACTTTCATTTACTTTGTCATTCATTTTCTCTTTTTTTTTTTAAATTTCTTTTCTTAATCAATTAACGAACATTTTGATATTGTTTTTCGTTTTTACTTTCTTATGTTCTATACTCTATTTGCTCCCTATCCGGTGGAGTTGGAAGGGGCACGAGGTACTACCACTAGCCTCCCTCTTGTGCCGTCCCTAATATACCCTACACCGAATAGTTGGGTCAAATAGTGCCGGGTACTACCACTAGCCTCCCCATTGGCACCATCCCTATGATGAGCAATATAGAAAGGTTAAAATGTTCACTTCAAACTTTTCCTGTTTAAGTGTAATTAATTATGGATTTTATCCCTTCCAAAAGAATGCTCGCACAAGTCTCACAAATGTGCCGAATATATTATGTTTGTTTTGCTTTTCCTTAAGATTGGAGTATTTGCCTTTACTTAGATTTTACTTCTCTTGAATAATATCCATTTTCTTTTCTTTATCTCTCTCTTTTTTTGTTATTCTCAAGTAATTTACATGAAAGAGCAGAATAAAGAAATAATCTTATGTATCATATAGATGTATATCATGCAAATAACATTTTCATTATGCTCAAGAATTCATAGCTTCTTACAAGTCATTTTAAATCAGCATTTTAAGCATATACTTGTGTATTTTATGGTTATGATATAGGCAAAGGAATATTTTAGTTTGAGCAAACCATGAATCAATTTCTAAAAGCATAAGTCAATTAATACATATATAGACATGATATCAAGAAATTAATAATTAAAGATTTTAACCATGCCACAATAAGATTTAAGTTATTGACTTTGCTCAGCTAATTTATGAGAGAGGTATCTAAAATTACCGATTCATTCTATATTCTTCAAGTCAAACTAGATTTCTTATGTGTGAACTTTTGGCTGAAGAAGGTCCTCTCTCTTGTTTGCATATGAATGTTTATTGTATCTTATGTGGAGGTGTCCTTCAAGTTGAAATCTCTCATTTTCTTGCTCAAGGATCCTGCATTATTAACAAACTCCTTTTCTTTCTTGAAAGAAAGTCATTAGTTTCTTCAAGATACAAAACATTAATCCAACATATTTTTAACTAGATGACTCAATATAAGATATGACAATAGTTGAATATTGAGTCACTTTACTCAAGAGATTGTCTAAATATAAGCAAGCACATATCACTTGAACTAAAGAGATAGTTTCATTAACCAAGATGGTTCAAGGACAAGCATGTGAGGCAATAGGAAGATTTATCAAGGTCAAATCAATTTCTTATTTTCAAAATCGATTTAGTTTAGATTTTATTTGCTTAAGATAATTATCAATAAGACACGCTAGCTAAGTTTTAATCAACTTATCTTAAACAGTTATTTCTATCAAAATTCAGATTATGATTTATTTGTTATCAATAAAATATGATTCATTAAAGTTAGATTGAAGTCTTGCACAAGGTCACATAATGAGCATACAGTCTGGTCTACTAGCTGTATGATAAAATAATTATTCTATCATGCTTCAATACAGCTCTAAAACAATAGATCTACTTTGCTCATCCTTTTCAAATTCTACAAGATGGGGTCATAGACATACCTTCTTCATGCCAATCTTCTATAGGAGTTTTCTTGTGGACTAACTTTGGTCAATGAAGATCCCCTTTCTTGTTTGTCTTAATTTGGAGTTTGAGAGAATATGTTAATTCATTCATCATACATATTTCAAACTCACCTTGCATGAGCTAAGTAAAATCTTCATATAACTCTTCATTAGTAGAACCAAAAATGATGTCATCAATGCATACTTTGAGCAAATAAGATATCACAAATTCTTCTTTTTGATGCATAGATTTATTACTATTACTTTCTATCAAAAAAAAGGTTACTTAAGCTTTTATATCATGCTTTTGATGCTTGTTCCAAATTATATATTGCTTTATCATATTTGTAATGAGTGTTTTCAAACATGGTGGTTATTTAACATATATCTTCTTTAATAAAATAAGCACCTAGGAGTGTATTCTACACATTCATTTGATAGAATATAAAGCTCATAAAGCAAGCAAATGATAATGGTGATCTTTACTTCTAATCATGCAAGAATCAAGATCTATTTCATCTTTTCTTGATTTAGTCTTTTAGTAGTCATCAATTTTTCTTCATTAAGTGCATTTCTGAAAAACTCAATTTGGTTATAATTATTAATAAGTTTTCAGATTGTTATATGTAAAAGATTAACCATATACATATATAATTTAATTTTAGTATCTTGATAATAAATCATTAGTCTCATAAAGAATAAAATGAATTGATATTTCTACAACTCGAATCTTTTCATTGAATGTTCTATATGCATTGCTTGATGAATGATATCCAAGGATAGAAATATCTTTATCAGATTTGGCATTATTTTCATAAGAACATATCAAGCATAGTATGTACGACTGAAAAATATGAGAGATATGCAATAGTTCATTTTCTATTTTTCAGAAGATCAAAAGAAGTTTTCATTAAAAATAGATCTAATAGAAGTCATATGTATGACAAGCAGTGATGATAGCTTTTTAAAAATCATTTAAGTAGATGACTATCATACTCAATTGTCTTTTTCATTTCTTCAAGAATTCTATTAACCCTATTTTACTTATGGTGTCCTTGGAGCTGAAATAATTGAATTTAATATTATTTTCTGTATAAACTTTATCAGGATTTTAGTTTTCAACACTGTGCCATGATACTCTTTATCTTCACAGTTTGGAAACCTTTTTCATTTGAAACACTTTTACAAGATTTAGCAAATATAGAAAATACTTTAATTTTATTTGCCAAGAACAAATCCAATGTAAGCTTTTGAAAACTTAGTGATGGAAACAACATCTTTAGATTTAGAAATTGATTCTTGTTTGTTTTCTTAGATAACATGCATAGCAAACTTTGACCTTTCAGAAGGTAATCTAAGTAAGCCAATGGCAAGGTCTTTTGAGATTAAGTACATACTAGCATGAGTTGATTTTATATGCCAAAGATGGTTTCTTTAATCTTGGTATTCATAGTGCATATATTCAAAAGCATACCAAGTACACATTATCATATCTATGATCAATAAACAATAATGCCATGGATAAAAACTCTCAATCAAGCATATAGAGAATTCATAGAGTTATTCTTAATAAATTGATTAATCATTTAGCAACTTATCCAATAGTGAGTAAAGCATACTATAAAATGAAGTGATTTGATTATATTTCTAAAAGTATTTTCTATATCACAAAATTGATCAATACCTGCAATTCATATTTTAATCAAATACTAAAGCAAAAATAATGATGAGATGCAAGGATTACTGATTTCATTATTATTATTATTAATTTTTTTATTTAAAATTATTTTTCATAAGTATGTTTTAAGTTTCATTTTTTGACGTGTGTCTAGAACACCCATTTGTATGAATCTATTTGTTCCATGGGTATCTTGGCACATCTATGTCTACATTCTCATATTTTCATTTTGGGTACCCAAGCTTGCTTGGGTCCTTGAGAGTTAGGACATATGGTTCCTTTTGGAACCCAGATTTGTTTAATTGTAATAACTTTACCACTTGATTTAATTATGTTAGAACGATAGGTAAAGTTGTTATGCCCATTCTTTTCATGTTTGAAATAAGTTATCTAATTTAATGGTTTGCTTGGTGAATTGATAACCTTTTTCTTTAGAGGTTTATTATTAAGTAAAGAAGTCAAGCCAAATTTTGATTTATCATAATCAGCATGTTGGCTTTCAAACATCATTTTTAATCTTTCTGAACTTACAGTGCACTTGTTAATAAGAGATTTCAGTTGGTCAACTTCTTCACTCGAGTTTTGGTTTGTTTTGATTAAGCTATGATTTTTCTGAATCAATTCTTCTGAATTTAACCTTAAGCTTTTATTTTCAGAATTTAGTTTGTCTTGTATTTCAGCAATAGAATTTCTTTCTTTTGAAATTTACAAATTTAGCTTTTTAAGATTTTTATTTTTCATAGCTAATTTTCTACATTCACCATACAAATCATGAAAAGCATTTAAAAGTTCATCATAAGAAAATTCTTCTTGAAAATTATTTGATGTAAAAGTTGATTCAGATTTTACCTTATCTTCTTGTGCCATAAAGCAAAAGTTAGTTACCTCTTGTAGTTCTTTGGAGCTAATATCATCATTGTTGCTCCTAGCTTTCATTTTCTTGCTTGACTCTTCCTTGGTCAAAACTTTCTTCCTTTTTATCTCTTTCTTTCTTTCTTCTTGCTTCCTCTTCTTCTTTGTCTTTAGGAAGCTTTTGAATTTTTTTGTTGTTCTTTCTTCCTCAAGTCGACTCGGGTTTACTTGGAGTCGACTCGACTGACTTGAGAGTCGACTCGAGATCTTCGGGAGACGTCTCGTTCTCAGAGGCCTAAAGGATGATTCTCTGTTTTTTGAACTGTCCTACCTCGGAGTTGACTCGGGCCTTGTCGGAGTCGACTCGGCTAACTTGGGAGTCGACTCTGAAATACTTGGAGTCGACTTGTTCACAGGATCTTCAAGACTAAGTCTCTGCCTTTCAGACTGTTCTTCTCTAGGAGTCGACTCGGACAAACTGGGAGTCGACTCGGCTAATGTGGAAGATTCTGCAGTCTCATTGTTAGTATGCAATTGAAACACATGTGAGCTAATCTGAGATTTATCATAAATATTTCTTAAAGTATCCCAGATTTCTTTAGCAGATAAGCATGCCGAAATCTTATGAAATATAGATTCATGGATAGCACAATATAGAAAGTTCATAGCATTAGCATTCAATTGTGCTAAGTCTTTTTCATTGACATTTTGAGAGAGTGTGTGAGGTCCATTTATAATGATATTCCACATTTTATAGTTTTGTGATTGAACAAAAATTTTCATTCTAACTTTCCATTGAATATAGTAAGTTCCATCAAACAGTGGAGGTCTGTTTATGGAAAGTCCTTCGGCAAATAATATGTTATGTGGGGTTGTCATAATCTTTAGCTCTAGTCGGTTAAGACTATAATTAATAGAAGAGCACCTGCTCTGATACCACTTGTTGCCCAAGGTGACAACCCAAGAGGGAGGGTGAATTGGGTCTTTTAAAAACTGTTCAACTACTTCTGATCTTTTAGAGTTTAAGCTAAGTTGTATGGATGCTTAGTAGAATTTAAACTTAGCAAGAGTATGATTCTAATCTAATCAACTATTAAGTAGCGGACTCAATAAAAGATTAATCTAAGTTTGCCCAAGTATGCAATTCAATTGAATGAGACTTGATTAAGTAAATTGAATATGCTTGCAACTAAAGGATGCACGGAGAAGAGTTAAGGAAGCATAGTATCTAAGTAAGTAAGTGAGTGAGGAAGTCAGACAACAAAGAGCATCACAAACACAACAAAAGTATAGTGGTTCGGTGCATCCCAACACCTACATCCACTCCCCAAGACTTCTTGGGAATTTCACTATAATCCCTCAGATTACAGCCGGTTGTTTTACAAGCTCACAACCCAACTTGTTGTTTTGCGAGATCACAACGAACTCGGTCGGTTTTCACAGGCTCACCGACTAGAACCTACCGATTGTTTTCACGGGCTCACAATCCAACCCAGTTGGTTTTTCCAAAGGCTCACCAACCACAACCTTACAACGATTGTTTTCCGGGTTCACAATCAACCCAGTTGGTTTTCCCCCAAAGGCTCACCAACCACAACCTTACAACGTTGGTTTTCCCTTTGGCTCACCAACAAACCTTAACACCGTTGGTTTTTTCTTTGGCTCACCAACAAACCTTAACCCCTTGATTCAATCCTTTGATTGAATCAAGTTACAAGATATTAGACAAAGAATTTAAAGTAAATACAAGCTTCTTAACTAAGCAAATATAGCAAATATAAACAAATGGAGTAAAGAGAAGCTCTCAAACGAATTTTGAAGATGAAGAAACTCGGCTTCTTCTTTACTTGACCCTCTTCTGATTTGGCACGAAGTAGAGGATCACCAAGGCAGCACACGCTTTGGGATTCACTTGGATGCTCTTCTTCTCTCTATTTTACTTTGAATGGCCCTTTTGTGCTTATGGAAGATTTTCCTTGTAATCTCTTTGAAATCTCTTTCCTAAATGTTCTCTCCCACTTCCATACTCTCTCCCCTTGCTCTCCCCTTGATTTTATAGCTTTAGAGAGAGTGAGAACAAAAATCTAGCCGTTAGAGACAAAAATAGAGCCGTTGGAATCAAGAAAAAACTAGCCGTTATGCCTCCCAGCGTGCTCGAGTCGACTCGGCTGAAACAGGAGTCGGTCTGTGAATAGTAGTCTGCCGACACTGTAGCTGGGAGTCGGCTCCGCACTGTAGCGCTAAAGTTGGAGTCGGCTCGAGATCACTGTAGCGCTGAAAATCAACTTTCTGTCTTTTTGTTTGTTCTCAGTCGGAGTCGACTCGTAGAGTGCCGGAGTCGACTCGAGCACTGTTTCTTGAAACTCTAGAGTGCCAGAGTCGACTCTAAACTTTTCGGAGTCGATTCGAGGACTATTCTTTTGAATCTTTCTTTGAATTTGCTCCTTCAACTTGAATCCTTTGAATTTGAAACTTGGGCCAATGAAGTGTAGGTTTCTTCCAACTTTTCTTGAGAGCTTTTGAGGTCTTCTTGTATTTTTCCAACTTGCTATGTTCCTTGCAAAACAAATTATCTTTCTTCTTGCAACACAAACATTAGTATTTATACTTCAAGATTTTGTGATCATCAAAATCAATCTTTAAATCACCCATCACTAATGGTTCACTACCTAGAGAAAGATTAGTTAGGATCCAGACCTGGTTTAGGATAATTGAGTTGAATTCAGAGTTGATGGCTTCCTTCCAAAATGGGTCATCTGGTGAAGACATTGTCCCTGTAAATGTGGAAGGATCACTTCAACTAGAAAAGTAAAGAAATCTTCACCAAGGTCCTTTTTCTTTCTATTCCTTGTGTTCCTTCTAGGTTCAAAAAGTCCATGATCAGGGTTAGACCTCTTCCTCTTTCTTGAATCATAGAAAACTTTTGAGTCCTAGGGTTAGATGATAGATCATATTAATTTGATTTGTTATTTGGTTTTTAAAAGAAAAATATTTTCAAAATAAGTAGCAACTTTAGCCTTGATGAGAGTGTTATTAGATATATCACTTATTTTAGAATTAATTACAAGGAATCTATTTATGCTACTATCTAAGAAATACCCTATAAATATTGCATCTATGATTTTAGGGCCAATTTTTCCTTTCTTAGGTTTCGGTATACCTACTTTAGCTAGGCACCCCCATACTTTAAGATAATCTAATAGAGGAGTTCTACCCTTCTAGAGTTCAAAAAGTGTCTTATTATTATCTATAAAAGGTTTTCTATTTAGGATATAATGGCTTGCTAAAAGAGCTTTCCCCACAAGTTTTCGAGTGCTCCTGAATTGATTAACATTGAATTAACCATGTCCATAAGGGTACGATTCTTCCATTCTACTACACTATTCGATTGCGAGGAGTAAGGAGTAACCTTATGAATGATACCATATCCTTGACAGAATAGAGCCATTTCATTCGAGGTATATTCTCCACCTCGATCAGACCTAAGCTTTTAAGAGTTTTCTCAGTTTAGGATTCAGCTTCAACCTTATAGATTTTAAACTTGTCTAAGATTTCATTTTTAGATTTGATTAGATATGTATAATAATACCTAGAGAAGTCATCAATGTATGTTACAAAGTAACAATTTTCTCCTCGAGTTGGAATTTTAGTAGAGTCATACATATCACTATGAATTAGGTGAAGAAGGTTAGAACTTCTATTAACGAATTTGAAAAGTTTTTGGATACTTTTGGCTTGAACACAAATTTCACATTTGACCATTTTATCTAGATGGATCTTAGGGATCATATTCAAGTTAGTCATGTGATGGATCTAATCAGAATGCACATGACCAAGCTTGCCATATCAAACATTAGAAGATTCAAGATTTAGAATAAAAGGATGATCTTTATTAGAATCTTTAGAAATTACACTCAATTTGAATTGCCCTTCAGATACAAAGTCTTTTCCAACAAATTCATTATTATAGTGCTTACAAGCTTATTAGATTCTAACATTGGGAAGAGATCCACTAATGAGATTCCTCCTAACATTGGGGACAAACATCACTTCATGTAAGATTAGAGTTTTTCCATATGTCATCTTTAGGTCCACTCGTCCTTTTCCTAGCACTTGTGTTGAGGAGTTATTTCTAAGCGTTACACCTCCTCCACTTGATTCCTGAAAGGTGGAGAACGGAGAGGGATCAAAGCAAATATAAACATTAGCTCCGGAATCAAGCCCCCAATCTCAAGAAGAATGGACAAGAAAAACTAAAGGAATTTGACTTTTTGACTTGAACGAAGATCGAGAACCATCTTCAACTATATTAACTTGAGGTTTAGGTGATCTTTTCCTCCAAGGTTTAGTCTTTCTATGGTAGTAGTCCTTCGCTATATGATTTGATCGCCCGCACACAAGGCAAAAGGTCTCCTTCCTTTTTGGTTTCTGATCCAGCCGGTTATGGCTTTTAAGAGGTTTGGAACAACATACAAAATTTGAAGGATTCTAGGATTTTTTCTTTGTAAAGAATTTTCTATGAGGTTTGAAATAGTTTTGACTTGATTCAATCAAATTGATCTTGGGTCCAAAATCCATTTTAAGCTTATGTTTAAGTCGATGCTCCTCTTCGATCCTGATAGAGTTTATAATCTCTGATAGGGTTAAGTCACCTTGCTTATGACTTAACTCATGAGAAAAACTTGACCAAGATGGAGGGAGAGAATCAACTAAGGCTTGGACCCTATAATTTTTAGAGAATTTGCAACATGTCAATTCGGCCTTTCTAGGAAGATCTTGAAATTCATGGATTTGGATATTGATAGATTTGGAATCGACCATGGCATATTTATGGAACTTAGATACGGCAAACTAATCAAGACCGACATCATTGAATTGTTATTCTGTTTTAAGAGCATCCCGAAGTTTCTTAGTCGATTTGGTAGAAAGGTACACATTATATAGAGAATCAGTAAGGGCATTAAGGATTCTACATTGGTGATAGAAATCAATTTTTTTAGGGGTTTTAGAGAGAGCCAGATGATCCAAAATCTTGAGGGCTAGAAGAGGGTTAAGAGGTTGATCCATATGATAGTCTAGGATTAGAGAATTTTATGGCAGAGATCAACTCTAAGATGGTGAGCCAATATTTTAGTTGGCTTTGCCACCTTTTAATAGAAGATCCACTAAATTTTTCGGGTTTGATTGAACTATGATTATCAAAAGAAGCCATTTATAAAGTTTTATTTGCTTAGTTTGTTATGCAAATACAAGTTTCACGGGGATTGGCGCTATATATTTGAATAGTTAATTAATGGCTTTCAATAAAATACTTCTAGGTTTTGAAATAAATGCAATAAAGAGATATAATAATAGTAAAATTAAATTACTATACTAAGAAATATAAAAGTAAAGTAATATTGTAATTTTTATATGTTTTTCAAAGCAGCAGTAATAGGTATTTCGAAAACAACTAATAATATATGCAGGATTTTTAAAGCAACAATAATTTCTGCACAGTTTTTAAAAATGCAGAAGTTTTCTACATAAATTTTAAAGGTGAAGAAAATCCTTGTCAAAAATTAAAGATCGTAGAAAATAGACTGTACATAATTTAATTCTGTATTAAAGATGCAGTAATCTTCTACACATATTTTAATTTGCAGAAAATTTCTGCACTATTTTCAATGAAACAAAAATTCTGCAAAGATTTTAAATATACAAAAAATATTTTGTATGGTCTTTAAAGTTGCAGAAAGCTATTTGCACAATTTTTAGAGCAATATGACTTTCTTAAAATATTTTTTGTGAATAAAACAACCTTCTGACTGAAGTTAAGTCTTTTAAATTTCTATACAATTAAACTAAACCTAATTCTATGCTATCAAATTAAATTTTAATATATATATATATATAGCACTTTCTAGTAAATCAAGCTCACGTTCTTAGACTGTTGGAGAAATTATTGTCTATAAATTACTATATCATTATTTTATAATAGTATTATACAAGAATAATTTACTAAAAAGTAAGGCAAAGCTTTATCGCGAAGAGGGCAGATGAATGAATGGAATGATGAAAGAAGGCCGGTCGGTCTAATAAATTTAAAAGATCGAAAAGAGCTTGTTTGGATCGAGGCATCTGATATATACTGCCCAAAGAACGTTATTCGCCCCCTATGTATGGATTTGTAATGATCTCGTCCCTAAGGTACAGCAATTCGGCTCAGCCAGATCCTCTTCTAATGAGTACGATTGCTGGGAAGACTTAATCCACCTGACTCCTTCAGATGCCCAAAAAATAAAAAGAGATGATAAAAAAAATAAAAGGTAGAAAGTTGAAAAATAGAAGAGTGGAAGAATTCTGTCTATGGAAGAAACTCTCGAAAGATAGAGTATTGGTGAGAAAGGGAGAGAGATTAGATTGGATAAGAATTAATTCCGGAGGAGAATATTTATAGACTCTATCCGAAGATCAAAGAGACGCGATTGTTCCAAATATACGTAATGTTTTAGAAAACATAATATTTTTTCAAAAGCCAACATTCTCTTTCAAAGAGTCACAACTCTTCTAAAAGAGGCGTCTTACAAAACGATATTTTAAAATATTTAAAACAACTAAAGGGTAGGAGATAAGAAAAATTTATTTATTTATTTTTTAAAATTAAAACTCCAACGGGAGAAAGAATAATGGCATGGCACTATTATTTTTTCTTTTTTTATTTTTCCCTCCCCTCTCTTTTTCTTGTTTAATCATTTTGGTAGGCTGGTCTATTTCTTTGTTTCTATGTCTATGCTTTAATGAAAGTAATTATAGGCTTTACATATGATTTATATGCACCATTAGTATTGATATTAGCATCCATGAGGGATTTAAATGCGGACCAATGCTATGAATATAACTGTTTTACTTGTATTTTTTTTGAGGCTTATTGTTTTGCAGTTTGATCACAAAGTCAAAAGTTGGTTGCTGAGTTTTATGGATAAAAGATGAAAGCTCCGTATATCTTAAGCTTTTGAAAACATTGGTGATTTCTTTTCCTGGAAGACGTAGTTCTTCTTGTTTCTCACGAAAAATGGTAGCCGGCCGCCATAAAATTCAAAGAAAGAAGTGAGTACAGTACAACTACTGAAAAAGGAGTTATGAACGTGCATTGGCTCAAGAAAAGCATCGTTGCTCTTACGAGCAACCATTCAGGTGGATCATCAACTCAGGACTACTAGACTAACCCTAAGTACTTCATGTCGTGAAGTTGACATTAAAGGCCATATGTTTTGTAAAACTGTGATTTAGATTAGAAAGCTATTGAGATAATGTCATAGAATAGTATATTTCATTTAGTTGGCCTAAGGGTATGCTTAAAAACAATCACATTTTTAGTAAGCTTCATTAACAAACTTGTGCGAGGAGCAGTGTCAGCATGTTTTTAGTCTCACATTAGCTATGCACTAGATAGATCTTTGATGCAGGACCAAGAAATCTAAATAATATTTTTGGCTAACCTTTTGGGTAAAGTTCTGAGTTGTTACAAATGGTTATCAGAGTAGATCTAGTTCATCATCAATGTGGATTAGGAAAACTTCAATACGAGCCTATTGGGGTCGACCATGGATTGATTATGGTATTTGCAATTCGATTTGCGGGATTTGTGATTGGATTTGAATATATTTGGATATTTAATGTAATAGTAATGTTAGAGCTTAAATGAGAAGAATATGTGAGAATCCGTACAAACTATATTTAGTCTCACATAGACTATACATTGGATTGATCTTGGATATTTATACAGTAATCCAAATAACAGCTTTCGCCTAGCCTTTTTGGCTGAGATCCTCAGTCATTACAACTTTTCTAGTTTCATGACGACTTGAAAGATTTTTAGGCTTGTATTTTGTCCAATCTTATACATTCTTCCGAGATATAACCTCTAGTACATTTCTACCACCTGCTTTGCTACCAAAAGTGCAATCACATGCATTAGTTATGCAAAAACAAGAGACTAATACTGCATCAAAATTCATTTGAAGGTCATAGAATCTTCTCTCTAACAAACATGGAGCTCCACTAGCCGAATACAAGTCAACTTCAAAATGTTGCCAAAACTTTATGTTTGTGAGGGATAGGAAATCATAGCAGGCATTGTGTGGCACGATGACATCTTACTCGGCCAAAGATGATTAAAACATTTCAAAAGGCTTTTGGTCATGATCCAATAAGGGCTTTTATATTCTGATTATGATGTTACAGTGGTCACTAGATTTTAAGACACCCCTTTTATATTACTAACACATTCAATGGCTCATAAAATACTGGCCATTATATATGTAACCATTATAAAAGTGTCATGTAACAACCAAAATGTCCATCCTTTGACATTCACAAATTAAAGTTCTACTATAAAAGCTTCTTTTATGCATCTTTATAAATTATTATGTTTGATCTTCATGATTGTATTATTAAATGCATGTTATTAAATGCAAAAAATACTATTTAACTGTGAAATGCTTATAAGATTGATTTTTTTTTTTCTCCTTTTTCTGTGGTTATAAGCTTATATGCTGTCATAGTGGCTAAGATTTTTCACTATATAGCACTAAAGTAATGCAATACAGCAGGTAAGTTTAATTTCAACATTGTGATGGCCTAATATATATTGATCATTTATGTTATCATGGCCCATCACGGTTGCAAGCTGTTATCATTTTTCTCTAATCTACCTATTATAGTATAACTACCACGACATCAGCTTTATATTATCTATTCATACAGTTACAACTAACATAGTTATGGGTGGATTAGCACCCCCTATTTGTAACAATAATCAAGCAGTGAGGCACCCATGCACGAACCAATGATCTAAATGATGTTGATTGTACCTATTTTGAGATTTAATTTTCACTGTCATGTTTTTGTTAGCTGAACTCAGTCAATCAAAATTTTTGCTTCATCACTTGAATCTACCTTAGCCACCACCAGAGCTCAATGAGGTTTTATGTATAGGTATTGTTCATCATCAAGGTCGATCGTCATCGTGATCCCTGTCCCCGTCACCAGGACTTTGACCACCTTTGCTATTCTTTTTTTCTCCTTGAAAATAAAGGAAATAGCCTTCATGTTCTCCCTTAAATCAAGCGATTGGATAAACTCCCTTCAACCAACAAGTCATTTAATACCAAGGGACAGCCAACCTCCATGGTGTTTGTGTTTATTCTGTGCTTCACTGCGATGGGGCCCTTAGATTGGCAAATTAATAAATAGATTAGTAAACACAGCTTTTAGCAACGTAATTCATCAGCATCCAACAAAAATGTGTCAAATATGGTTACCACATATTTGAAAGCATTGACAGCTTTTTTAATAAGGGAAAGCATTGAGAGTTACCTCATGGTTGGGGACCGTGCATGAAGATTTCTTGTTTCTCTCACTATCATAAAATCTTAAACAATAAACACGTACTCAAATATAATATAATAAACTTTTATTATAATGTGAAGGATTTATAAACTAAAAAAAACTTGATTATACGTCTAATAATCTATAGTATCTATTGGTAATAAATTTATTAACACTAGGTTGTTGTAGATATTAAATGCCAACATTTCCCTTCATATAAGTACTAGAAAGTAATGGCCTACTCGGTGATGATCATGTTTCCATTGTAACGAGTACTAGTATTGCTCACATACTGCTCTTTAATGTATCAGCATATATCTGAATTGTACTAAACCTATGACATAAAGAGGAAACAATAAACTTTTGAAATATGAAAACTAATTGAGGTATCACTTTTTTTGGTAGATGTAGAATGTTTGTGCTTTTAGACCGTATTTTCTGATGGGTTTAATTCTGCTAGTGTTTATCTTTTTTTTTTTTTGTGAAAACGGCAATTCAAGTATATCCTGCCAAATCAAAAGAAAATAAAGAGTACAATAGGGGTGGAAGCTCTGCTATGCTAGTGTTTATCTTTACAATGAAGTGGGGGCAATTCTAAACTTATAAAAAGATATAAGAAATCCACTCAATCACAAAGTCCCATCTAAATGTATTAACTTCACCACAAAGTGTGTGAAGTTGAATCAAATTTGGTAAGAAACTATCAAACAATAGGACTTATCAAATCACTAATGGGATATGGTTGATGGATCCTTCTTCACGTGGTTCCTCTCTTAGATCTAGTTTGAAATATAAAAAAGTCCGTGTTAACATGTTATATTTTTTATTGTCTATTGTAAACAAAATCGTAGTTTCATCTAAAACTACTTGAGAATAAACCTATGTAATATAATAGCAAGATTACCAAAAAATAAGTATAACCCCTACGGGTTTGACTGGTTTCCCGGTTGGAGTGGTTTCGTTAAGTCTGGTACAGCTTTATAGAGCTTTGACTATTCCAGTTGGTCACGAGACATGCATTTCCTTAAAGTACGAGTACTGAATCCATACGATCAGATATAATTTTTCACCAAATATATATTAGTTAGGCGTAAGTTGGTTGAGCATTGGTGGTTGTGGAATCCGTCAATAAAGCACCCACGTGTAGACATGGACTATGGAGCCATGCACGCGTAAGCCGCATTCCTTCGTCTACGTGCATCTAGGTCTCTAAATGGCGACACTTGAACATCTCAAGCTAGGAAGTGGAAGTGGTATACATACATACATGCATGCATACATACATACATATTATATATATATATATATATATATATATATATATATATATATATATATATATATATATATATATATATATATAAAACTTCTTTGGGATTGTTAATTGTTTGACTCAAGCATACATGGCAAATTTCAAACACAATTGACTATAGACAAATGTCACCTATCTGGGTATTGATGTAGCAGGAAGTGTGAAGAAGATTTGATCCAAAGGATTGCGTTTTGAAGCTCAACAAATATATTGAAGGTAAACTAGATTGAAGAATCATTCATTCTATAAAGAAAGTTCTCTCTGACAATTTCTGTTACCATGTCAAAAAAATCAACCCTTTCATGCAATGAATTAGAAGCATGTATAGGACATGATCGTCTAATTTGGACATTAAACTTGGTAATCATACTAGAAGTAGGATTGGATATTAAGAAATATAATGAAATTATTCAACTAAAAATATAAATATATTATACCAAACTCAGGGCCCTCCATCCCCAAACTTAGCCCCAACTCGGCCCTAACTTAGTCGAATCGGCTAAGTCAACCTTGTGAGACTTGCAAAATTACTGTCAATCCCTAGACAAGTGGCAAGATCTCTAATCAACCAAATAAGGGAGGCTGAAGCCTCATCTTGCGTGCAACGGCTGGGGCATGACCTCCAAGATGATCTTGGGTCAGACACAGCGTGCAAACTGCCAAGTGAGGATGAGTGGTAATGCTCAAACACCTCGCCCCTCCTCTCTGTTTCTTTTCCTTCTCTCTTTCGAATCTCCTCCATCGTTGCTTTTATCATCCTCCATTCATCATCTCCACCTATTCCTTTTTGAGCCTTGGAGCGAGCGCTAGAGCCCTCTTAGTTGATCTTCGTGGGACAATCATTAGTTTGGGTTGGCCATCGAGTGTTCCCATGTTTCGGAGATCTGGATCCTCTGTTACAAATAATATATTCCAGTCTCATTCTTCCGCCAATCGACGAGACTCAAATCTATATTTGGTCATGTCCCTCTCTCCTTTCTATCTCTTAAGGTGCCAGACAACTCATTGGAGTCCATCACACAGGCAGTGAGCGATCCTAAGCCAACTTGGTGGCCTTATTTCAAAATAGGGCATCTCCTATCTCAGAGATCTGAGGTGATCGAACCTCCTTACTGTCAATCTATTGGCCATCATTGAGTTCAACCATCCGGTATCTTCCCTAGTGCCCGAGTTCTAGTGTTTGGCCATCTTCCCTTCGAGCCTCGCAACCAACTTCTCTTCATTCTTCCTCCTCCACTAAACATCGACCTATCTTTGGCTGCCCGATTTGGCTGGCAACCACTGCAAACCACCTTGCACCACCCATCAGCAAATCAGAGTTGAGCCGAGCTTCTTCGACCTCTCTCCTCTCTCAAGACCTGCTGATCCTCTCTCTCGATTACTCTTTCTCCCTCTCTCCGATAGACTAAAGGGACACCTCGTATGCCTAAGATTTAAAGTATATTTGTGTTTTATTTAGAGCTTTTCAGAAAATCTAATCATCGATATATTCTATCTAGATCATGCATAGCCTTGTTGATGGGATTTTCTATATTTCATGACTTGATCTGTAAGCACTATTAGATGTATGCTCTAGAAACCAGTCTGCCTGATACATTATTTATTCTGAAACATAGTTTTGCACTTGACTTTATTATCATTTAATAATATTGGGCATTTTTTTCCATTCATGTTGTGTATGTGTCCATGAATCGTTCAAGAAATTAATAAGATGATGATACATATTCTTAAGAGTTGAGAATTTCAGTCATATGTTATTGGTGATTAATTTCTAAATGCTCCTGATTGATGGATCATCACGGGGATGGTGATTGATCCGATGAGATTAGTGCACATATCGCTTTTCTTTTGGATGGACGAGTCTCGAGTATACAGTGTAAGAACATTGGAGTGATAGTTTATGTGTTTGTTAGAGAGCAAGAGTACCGAGTGTGACCAAAACAAGAAGACACTTGAATGTCTATCCACTCGTTAGTGATTTACTTGATGTTGCAGTAGTATGACTGGTCCTTTGACCTGCGGTGCCTTGGCTATTCACAATGAGATTGCTATAGTTTGACTGTACATATACATGGTCTCTAGTCAGATGGGTCCATGTGGTGCAGATTGGCTGCAGTAGGTTCACTGTAGGAGTAAGGTGTACACCTATATGAAATCTATCGACCTTGGTAGATAAGAAGTAGTTCTATGTGATTTATAAGACTAAGTTCAAAGGACCTTGGTCGGGGCAGTATATACAGTAGGTGAGTTTGTTTAACCATTAAAAGTTAGTGAGTTGAAGAAGGAATGGTTGCAATTAAATTACAATTTGATTGAATCAATTGGACTTAATTAAATTGGGCTTGACCCAACATCCTTTTTTGACCCAAAACCTTCAAGCCTCCAAAATTTACATGCCCAAGCCTAAAATGTCGAAGCCAAGAAGAATCTTTCACACAAGTCTTGAGACACTTAGCAACATCAGTTTGGATATCAATCAAAAATATTCTATTTCTTGTTATAGGTACCTCATTCTCCCTATCATCTTGAAGTAAGAGACAACGATTTTTCATATGAATCTTGTAGTTCTTCTCCAAAAGTTGTTCCAAACTCAAAATGTTACTTTTCATACTTGGAACATAATAAGCATTACTCATAAGTTGATGGCTACCATTTTTCATACGAATTGAAATCGTGCCTTTACCTTTAATTAAAACTTTAGAGTTATCTCTAAAAGTAAAAAACCTGGTCATCGATTCATCAATCTTCACAAACATGCTTTTATCTCCACACATGTGATTGCTTGCAGCATTATCAAGATACTACAAATCTTTCTTATTTCTTGCTTCTCCTTGGTAGGCTAATAACAAAGTGGCCTCCGCTTCCTCATTTTCTACATAAGTAGCCTTTTCTTCAACATTGCTAGGAGAACTCCAACACTTTCGAGCATAATGCCCACTCTTTTGGCAATTATAACACCGAACTTTAGACTTATCATTTTGCCTTCTATAGTTTTCTCTACCACATCCTCTTAAGAAATTCTCACTTTCTTCATTGTTAGAGTTTTGATTACTTTGGCTGCCTCTTTTTCTTCCTCTTCCTTCTCTCCCAAGACCTTGGCCACGTCATGTCCTCTTCCCCGTTGACTTTTCTCATGTTTTCCTTTCTTCTCCTTCACCGAGAGCTTAGTGGCTAGAACTTGCTTGATCGGTTCCTCCTTCTTCTTGTTGACTCTCTCTTCATGGGCTTGTAACAAACCAATAAGTTGATCAACTGTTATAGTCTCAAAATTTTTAGATTCCTTGATAGCTACGATGATGTAATCAAACTTCAAATGCAACGAGCGAAGAATCTTCTCAATGACCCGGACATCCTCCAATCTTTCTCCATACCTCTTCATTTGGTTCACTATGGCCAACACCCTCAAAATGAAATCTATAATGGACTCGAATTCTTACATTCGTATATCTTCGAAATCTCCTCATAGCATTTAAAGGCGCACTTTTTTTACTTTATCAACTTCTTGGTAGGAGTTTTGTAATATCTCCCTTGCTTGCTTGGTGGTAGTCACATTAGCAACTCTCTCAAATATGGCTTCATCCAAACATTGATGGTTGAGAGTGAGAGCTTGTTGGTCTTTCTTCCACATTCTCTGCAGAGCCTATCTTTGAGTAGAACTTATCGTAGCTTCTTCATGAGGCTCCTCATAGCCTCCATCCACGATCTTCTATATATCTTGCGATCAAGCAAAGCCTTTATATGAATGCACTAATTCTCCTAATTCTCCTTTGTAAGGCAAAGGAATGGAAATAGAAAGGTAGAATTGTCCATCTCTAGGATCAAGAAACTGGAGTTCTGATACCAGTTTGTTAGAATATAGAAAGAGAGATTTCTCTAGAGACAAAAGGATGAAGAGGCGAAATACTTCAAAACTTTTTCTATTCACTTTGGTTCTTGCCCCTTGCAAAAACCACAAGACTTACATAGTATTTATAGGACTCCTAGGAATGAGATACGGGCTAAAGTCGGCAGCCCCAGCCGACTTCAGCCGCGTCCTCTTTTAGGAAGAGCCGGAATAGAGGATCGCGATTGTGATCCTCTCCGACTCCTTTGGGTGCCACCGGGGCGAAGGCACCACGGGCATCCCGTGGCACCCCCCTCCAGCCAATCCGCGGCCGTGGACGTGGCACCCCCTCCAGCCAATCCACGGCCAATCGACGGCCGCGGATTTTGCTCGGCCGCTGCGATTCACGTGGCGGAGAGTCGTTACAAGGGGGGTGATAAAAATCCCCTTCCTCTTCCTCCTAAAACTACCTTCAAGCCCTCCTCCCTCTCCTCCGTCTTCTCCTCTTCCTTCCTTCCTTCCTCCTCCTTTGCTTGGTGACCGGCGTGCTCTCCCGGCCGAGCGCCGTCCGAATCCCCTTCGCGGCCTTCCCCTGTTCCGTGACCCATCCCCTCAGTTCCGAGTGCCACTGCCGTTGCTAGCAGCCAGACCGAGCCCTCCCTGGTCGAGATCTCCCTTCCGCCGCCTCTGCCACTACCGGTAAGCCTCTTCCCTTGTTTCTCTTTGATCTAGTCGAATCAAGCATGCTTTCCTCCCTTTGTTTTGGCCCCATGAACCAAGACCGTTCTCAGTTGATTCTCGACCCCGGCCACCGCAACGGTCGTCGGCCGCCATTGTGGCCGGCTGGCTGTCGACCGGACGACGGCCTCCGCCACCCAGGCTGGCCGCTTAGACCCCCCTGGTCCTTTCTTCCTCTTCTCCTTCTTCCCCTATCTGTGGGGATTTGGGGAAGAAGAAGGGCCCCGTTCACGGGGGCTATTCACTGCGGGCTCAACTTGAGCCCGGTTCGAACCCGAAACCCGAAACAAAAAAAAGAAGAAGAAAACCCAAAATTCGAAACCCAGTTCAGATCCGAAATCCGAAATCAAAATCCAGTTCAGATTCGAAACTCGAACCCGTTTGGCCAATAAATGAAATTTTACAGTTAAGCCCTTGATAGTATATTATTGCACAAAAGAGCCTTCTGTAATTTATGTTTGATCCCTATAAGAAAAATTTATTACGTAAAGGTCCTCAAATATATTATTTAGTCCCTTCACTCAAGTTTTATTAAGAACAGTACCCTGTAATTAAGTATTAATCCCTGCAATGAATTTTATTGCATAAATAATCCATTAGAGACCAACTTTGGGGGCCCTATTGGGCCGGATTTATGCGGGCCCATTGGGCCATGTCCGATGTGGGCCCTATCAAGCCATGCCCATTGTGGGCCAACTCTGGGCCCTACTGGGCCCTGTCCAATAGTATTATTTTTAATTTTGCTTAGCTCTGAAATTAACAAAAGAATTAATTAAATTTAAATAGGTAAACCTGATCCGCCTATCAGAAGTAGGAATCAAGCGAGAAGATGTAAGTAACTTAATGCTTCAAAGTACATTTTTCTAAATTATTGGTAAAATAATTATTAGTGGATCTGGCATGTTAAATTTCATTAGAAAATTATGCTCTGAAATCCGTAAACCATGACTGGGCAATTTATGAAATCTGTTTTTATATATATACATTCTCAGCATGGCTATGATCTGTTCTGTTCTGTTCTGGCTCCGTTAATGGGGATTATACGTTGGACCTGTCGACTTGTAATCTGTGAGGATCCGATTTTCGACACTGCGTAACCGGTGATTATAATAGTGGATTTGGACATCGGCTGCCATCGGTGGGTAAATATAGTGGATTTAGCACTTTTGTGCAACACCGGTTGCCATCGGTGGATAAATATAGTGGATTTGGCACTTTTGTGTAACACCGATTGCCATCGATGGATAAAAATAGTAGATTTGGCACCTTGTACAACCCATGCCACTGGGTTATGTGGCCATAGCCTGTTTGTGTTGGGATTCTAGTATCAGAATTTTTGTAAAAATGATAATAAGTTTCGAAAGAAAAATATGCTTACTTGTGATTTAAATTTTCAGTTATTATTTTGTGTTTTGATTTATCATCTGATATGCTCTGACCCCACTTTGGGGTATTTTGTTATTTATTGGGCTAGTATAGCTCATTATCTTGTTTTCTTTGTTTTTCAAATCTAGAGATTTGATCGCACGGGATTGGAGAGTGCGCTATTATTCCTTTAGTTATTAGCATTTTAGATTAGTATGACATTTGAATTATGTTGGCAAATGTTATTTTGAAATTTTGTAAGACTGCTTTTGACCAACTTAAATAATTACATCATTTTAAGCATTTGCATTTGCTTTGATATGATCTGCTGCCTTGCATGCCTGTGCGGTCCGCCGCGCCTCGAGCTCGGGGCGTGATACTAGGTACATGAAAATCTAAATACATGAACCACTTAAATGGACATAGAAAGCCCAAATACATGAACTACTTAAATGCACATATAAAACCTAAATACATGAACCACTTAAATGCACATTGAAAATCTAAATACATGAACTACTTAAATACACATGGAAAACCTAAATACATGAACCACTTAAATGCACATTGAAAATCTAAATACATGAACTACTTAAATACACATGGAAAACCCAAATACATGAACCACTTAAATGCACATAGAAAATCCAATTATATGAACTACTTAAATGCACATAGAAAACCTAAATACATGAATCACCACTCTCAAGGTGACCCTTCGCGCGCATATTCATAAACCTCCCAAAAGGCATTCATTGAATTAAGCTTATTTTCATAATATCATGATCATCTAGCAATAATAGATTCTGCTGAAAGGATGAATCCATATTATAAGAATCTGGGACTCCCAGAAAGTTCTTCTCACTGTGAACTACGAAAATATTCTAAGGATAAACTATACAAGCATCAAAACAGCTTCAAAACATTCAATTATGATGTATAACATTATCACATATGAATGAAAAGAAACCAGAAAAAAGTGCATGCCAGTTATCATAATTCCCACAAACAAATACATATTTATCTTTCCCTTTAAAACAAATGATGTATCACTTGCAAACTCGAGCTATATCATGATTACTTGTCAAAAACATGGAAAAACATATGGAGATTGTATTTAAAATATTTTACTTTATTTTAAATCGTCGCCCAAAGCCGCATATCTTTTATGAAAGATCTCCATACAAGAACCCAACCAACACCCAAACATGACTGGTTTGTAGTATGAAACAAGTCATCCTTGAAGTTTACGTCAATCAGGCCCCCCTACTGCTTTTGTTACTGTTGTTGCTGCAAGTTAATCAATTTATAGTAGGCTCCATTCTCTTTCTCCAGCAAGCTTGAGTGATTTCCTTGTTCTACGATCTTCCCCTCTTGCAAGACTGAGATGATATCGGCACTCTGAATAGTAGATAGCCTATGTGCCACCACAACGGTGGTGCGGTCCTTCATGACTGTTTCCAGAGCCTGCTGCACTATGCGCTCCGACTCGACGTCAAGCGCGCTCGTAGCCTCATCAAGGAGCAAGATGGCAGGATTTCTGATGATGGCTCGTGCAATGGCTACCCGCTGCTTCTGCCCGCCTGAAAGCTGAACCCCTCGATCCCCAACCTCGGTCGAGTAGCCGTCCGGAAGGGCACTGATGAAGGAGTGGGCATTAGCAAGCTTAGCAGCCTCAACCACCTCGGCCTCCGTCGCGCCATCCTTGCCATATGAGATATTTTCGTAGATTGTTGTGGCAAATAGAGCTGGCTCTTGCTGAACTAGGCCTATGTGTTTCCGGAGAGACTTCAACCGGAGCTTCTTTATATCCTTACCTATCAGATCATTGATTAAAAACAAGTTACGACAGGAGAATGCAAATAAAGTTTATTACAAGAACAAGATGGCGTACCATCAATCATCACATTCCCAGCAATTGGATCGTAGAATCTTAATATAAGAGAGAGCACCGTGCTCTTGCCGGACCCGCTGGTCCCAACCAACGCCATGCTCTTGCCGGCCTTTATTCTCAAATTGAAATCTTTGAAAACCTGAACATCAGGCCTTGAAGGGTAGTGGAACTCGACTCTTCTCAACTCAATTTCCCCCGTCACCATCCCTACATCCTCACCTATGTCACCATCCATCTCAGTCTTCCTGTCGATAACTTCAAATACTGATGATGCCATCTTATTTCCCTTCATGATGTCCGGCGCCAGGCCAACGGTGTCTCCTGTGACCGCTGCCGTTACCATCAAGACGAGAAAGCTTTTGATGACAGACCCGAAGCTTGCGAGCCCCTTGCCCATTAGGACAGATCCATACCTGCAATAACAGAGATGATGAATTCTTATCCATACATATTGTGGGTCATACAACAAACACTTGGCAACTGCATTATGGCTAAAGCATCATACACATAACTAACTTGGGTGCCCAAGAACTTGAATTGCATGCTGAGCTACTGAATTCCAAAATACTAAGCTGGGTAGGTTCCACAAGAGCTCATTCTATCCAAATGTATGCTAATATTCTGACAACATCAAACTAACCTGACCTATATATCTGTTTGATGTCACAAAGCTAGAAATCAAGTGAGGCGTGCGGAAATCTCTACAGCTATTTTTTTTTTTTTTTTTTTGAGGGAAACTATAGAAAGCCTAGTTAAAAGTCATTTATGCTATCAAAGAAGCTTATTTAGTGGGATAGCTCTGGAAATCTAACATAGAATAACTAATCCAAGATCCAGTAAAAACTTAAGCCGCTTGGACCATCAAAATTTCGCCAAGATTAATTCAGCGATGAATAAAGCTTGAGTGTCGCACTGACACAAATTAAGATGCATATTAAAAATAAGTTCTCGCGCAGGCAGCATATTTAGCATACCACAGGGCAAGGCCAAAGGTGGAATAAAGGAAGCACTGAGAAAGGCCACAGAAAAGGCCTGCAGTCTGGCCGCGTCGGAAAGAGCCCTTGGAGGGTTCCTTGAGCTCACGGGCATAGAGCTCAACAACCTTCTCTTCCAAGCAGAAGGCAGCCACCGTGCGGATATTGCTTGCAGCCTCAGCAGCAAGCGTGTTGGCCTTCAAGTAGGCCTCGCTCAAGTTCAACCCAAAACCTCGCAGGAATAGTTTCTGTGAGATGAATCAAATATTTGGATCAGTAAATCGGAGTGGGTGGTCAAATATGTTCACAAATCCTAGGACAAGGGAATTCATACCTCACTCATATACCCAGTGACTGTGAATGGGTATGTGGCCAGTACCACTAGAGTTATCCGCCAATTCAAAATGAAGGCAATGACTATTGATGCCACACTCATTCCAGCGTTCTGCAGGAGGATCGATGAGCGGTCGACAACGATCGTTTGCAGCAGAGTGGCATCAGCTTCCAGTCGAGATGACAGCATCGAGCAGGTATTTCTCATGTTATCAAACCATCCCATCTCATTACGCAACATCGCTGCCATTGAATTATCCAAACACAAGCATCAAAGGATCACACCTGCTCTATTTTAGGCTGGGAAAGTGGGTAAAAAAAATTACCTGCAAACATCCTTTCACGAACGCGAAGTGTGAGTCTTTGCCCAAGAACTCCAAAGCTGAGGTGCTCGGCAGAATGAGAGAATATGGCGAGAATAGCGCCACCACAGAAAAGGATTACAAGCTTCCTAATTTCTCTTTGCGTGGTCTCCCAATCCATGTAGAAGGCAACTAGAGCTTGTGTAATTCCGAGGGCAAAGAGCGGTACTTGGATACCAACAATAAAGGCACTTATGGTTCCAAACAGCGCAAATATCCAATCAGGACTAGCCATGGAATATAATCTTCTCATAGAAACTGGCCTCACCTTTGGCAAGCCATCCGCATCTGGATTGCAACGGCTGATGGAGTCCCCCTCGGAGTGAAAGCTAACTCCAAGGCTTGTCCATCTACCTGATAGTTCCAGTGAAGATCTCATGCTAAAAATGCAAAAGAAGAAGAAGAAACAAAAAGAATTAAGTGAATGTAGTGACATATGCACGATACATACGAGACTTAAACTTGGAGTGCATTTGACAATTTCTATTTTAAAGTTCATCCCTTGGAATGTATTTCTGTTTAACAAGAAGCCCGGTTAAATGTGAGAAAGATTCTTTTTAGTATGGTTTGCTGTACTGCTCCATACCCCTAGTATGGATGCACCATATCGGAAGAAAACCGGTACAAACCAAATTTTGGAATTTTGGAATTCCGAATTAAACCGATCTGAATATGTAAGGTTCAAATTTTGGAATTAAACCATAACTTCAAATCAGTACAAGCTCTGTATCATCCATAACATGAGGCGTACCGAGCTACGTACCGATCTGAATATGTAAGGTTCTCAGCCTTTCCAAATTCTTGTGTAAATAAACCAAATTTTGGAATTTTGGAATTCCGAATTAAACCGAGTCAAGCATAGTCCACAATTCTAGGGAGAAACTCTGAGTGGGGACTAAATCCAAACCTTAGAGTTCGTTCAGCAGTGACATTCTCCAGGTGGAATGGTTGCTGCTCTGGGAGCCTAGCAAGAGAGAAATAGGCACCCTGAGGATCTGCAATGAGCTCCTCATGAGTTCCAGCCTCCACGATTTTTCCAGCTTTAAAAACAGTGATGATGTCCGCATTTCTGACCGTAGACAGCCGATGGGCGACCAAGACCGTCGTGCGACCCACCATGATCCGGTCGAGAGCCTCTTGAAGGCTCTTCTCAGACTCCGCATCCAGAGCACTCGTGGCCTCATCGAGGAGAAGAATCGCAGGGTTTTTCAGCATCGCTCGAGATATCGCAATTCGCTGCTTCTGCCCTCCTGAGAGCTGGATCCCTCTCTCACCTACCTGAGCCATTTGCGCATTTACATGCTCCATAACTGTAATAAAATGGTGCCAAATTAATGCTGTTATTATAAAACAAAAGAGATCGTCACCTGCGTCTCATATCCATCAGGAAGGTTCTCAATGAAGTCTAGTGCCCCCGACAGCCTGAGAGCATCGGTGATCTCATCATCAGTTGCATCATATTTCCCATAGAGGATGTTCTCTAGAATGCTGGTGGCAAAAAGCACAGGTTCTTGACTGACCAAACCAATCTGCTGCCTCAGCCACCTGAGCTCCAGATCCTTGATGCTGCATCCATCTAGTAATATAGCTCCATAAAGGGGCTCGTAGAACCGCTCGATGAGGGAGATCACCGTGCTCTTTCCTGATCCGCTTCCGCCCACGAGAGCAACGATCTTTCCAGATGGTATGTCCAAATTGAACTCATCGAGGACGAGCGCAAATGGCCGCGACGGGTAGCTGAAGCTCACATTGCAGAACTGGATGTGCCCATCCACCTTGGGCAGTGTCTTCCCGGTACTGCATCTTGCTTTGGCAGCTGCTTGCCTCTTTATCATCTCAAATATGGGATGTGCGACAGTTCTTGCTCTTATGATTATGGAAACACTTGGTGCTGCCTGTCTAAGGGACCTGCATAGCATTTCAAGTAGCAGATTGTCTTACACTTGGATTGCATCATCAGATATATATATAGATTTGTGGACGCTGTTCCTTGAATAAAAGGATAAAAGTTAACACAGCACTTGCAATTCACATGGAAAACATGAGATGGTTAGCTATTTGCACTAATCAATATTATACATAAATCGATGAAGAGCTCCCTCAAGTCTCGAAGTAGAAGCAAGTAATTTCCTTATACTTGTCTGCATCGACGGTAATTTTCCTTTTTTTGGCTTCTTCTTTTTCTTTTTAAACACAATGCGCAACTTAATAGGTTTACCCTTCTTTACACAACACAGAAAAACATGCAGAAAAAAAAAAAAGAGGAGACAAGAAAACTACTTATTCATTCCAAACTGACTCGATAGCAAAATTTCACCTAATCCTTCAACAAATCTACAGATGATTCATATCTTAACTACAAGAAGTATCTTTAAATCTGTTGTCTGTCACTAAAAATAATAGAAGATGTAACTATTGATCAACATAGTTTCCTCTTTTAGACTCTTTTAGGTCTCCATGATCAACGATGATTTTCTAGCAGTTTAATTCGTTTTCTAGGTTCTCCGAGCAGGAATTAATACCAATCAAAATGTTAAGACCACATACAGAATTGATCATACAACATTCAAAAATTTAAATGGATAAGGTTTGCAGTTTGCTACCTTTGGTGAAAGTCCAAGCCCATAAATGTGACCCACATGTGCAGAATAAGGTTTGCTGCCTCAGGTTAAAGTGTTTAATTAGGATTAATCAACACAGATTTAGAGTACGTTGAAAACAATTTAACTAGTGGGATTGTTTAAATGATTTCAATTTCATATTAAATAAAGTTCCCCTCCATTTGGGAGGGCTCCGGGGCTTGGTGGTGGCACCCGGGACTTTGTTTTCTCAAAAAAAAAAAAAAAAAAAAGATTTCTCCCACAGGCCACTTCAATATATCATAATCAAGTAATTTTATAAATGAAAATAGTTAAACAACCGAGGTTCACCATTTTGATGCTAAGCTTTTATAACGGTACCATCCTTTGATGGTGTCGATACGTGATATGGTACGAGACGGCGAGGCATATTGAATATCGGTATAGTACGAGATTGCATATCAGTATGATACGTTACGTTACGTCTGGTACTAACTACTATGACAAACTTTGCCAACAACTTACAGGCCAGCAACGACGACGTTCATCATGGTGGCAAATGCCTCTCCTCCATTGGATATGCCCTTATGGACGGTAACACTGCTGTACCATAAAACCAGTGCCCATGAAGAGAAAAGAACAAAGTACGTGGATCCAATGCCTAGGCCCCTGGCCAGCCCTGCCTTCGTCCCATACTTGTATGTTTCCAAAAGTGCGTTCTTGTATGATTTCACAGCCTTCTCTTCTCCAACGAATGCTTGGACAGTGCGAACATTCCCAATCACCTGCATCCATAAAAATTCTTAGAGAAGTTTAGCATAGTTTAATTGTCAGCAATTAATGTATATATAGAAATTTTATGATGAGAAGATCCACCTCCTCGGCTATTTCTCCAGCCTTAACATAAGATTTTCGAACTTTAGCGATAAGACCAGTAGCAACGTAGACATATGTCCCGCCAAAAATGGCAATCAAGGGGACTACAGACAAGGTCACAAGGCTGACTTGCCAAACATAGGAAAATCCAATTGCAGTTCCCACAATGAAACGGGTCATAAAGTGCAAGAAGTTTCCAGCCTGCAAAGAAGTTAAACCAAAAGTTCGCATCAGAAGTAAGAAAGCGTACGTGCTAAACATGCATCTATGACTCATTACATAGAAAATTAATTAATTGTTACTCTTGAGGTTGGGTTCTAATAACATCACATAATCCTTGATATCTATGAAAATTAAAACAGCCCAACCAAATATCTAGTGATCCAAATAAGAATCAAATGTATATTTTTCATTGTTAGAATTTCCTTGTCACATATCTTTTTGTTACAATATATAGAAGGATGTTTTAACAATTATTTATTTTTCCTACATAGTCTACCGTTTAAAATTTATAATTGTGATCCATATGTTTTAACTACATTTTTACCATCTTCATTCTATGGCAAATATACATAAAAGTAAATTTGTTGGTCACGTGGTTGCTTTCAAAATTGATTTATATATAGATGACGCCTACAATCTGATAAATCCATGATACAAGAATCAAAAGTCTATCAAACAAAAATCAAATAGGGTCCACTAACAAGAAAACATGTCTCTATTTGGCCTTCAAAATTTTACCTAGCCAAACCTTCATTATTTTAGTGCCTGTTCTGCCCAGATTGCAATTATATCCTTTATGCGGAAGAAGGATTTGCTATCCTTCATGCCCATCCATCGTTGGATAACCCACCATATAAATCTCAAAGCACTCTAAACTCCATCATTCATCTACTTGCACAGATCCTAAAAGAAGCAATAGATGATCTAAATTTGTGCGAAAGGACGACAAATCCTTCTTTCACTCTAAGTGGATACAAGTACGATCTGTTATGCTCAGCACTAAAATGCATTGCTACTTGACTAAAATTTAATAGTCAATATGTAACGATGCAAGACCTTATCCAAAATGACTAGCCAAAAAGTATTATCCTTCACTCTGTATAAGCACCCAGTACATAACTGATATGGGACTAAACACACCCATATGGGTTTTCACATACTCCCCTTATTTAAAATCTGCATTCTCACCATGCTAAGGGTCCAAATCTAATCAAATCCTATCACAAACACCACCATCGACCTGTATACAACCCCAAAAGGCTCGAGTATAGTGTACCCTAGTTAACATGGACCATGGGCAAAGTCCACTCTAATACAGTCTACAATAACTCTGGACTTCACCTAGAAAAAGCTAGCCAATAAGGTATTATTTGTGTTCTATGGCCTTGTACAAGTAACCAAGATCTCTCCAGAATATAGTCGTTGTGGGACTAAACACACATCCGCGTAGGCTCACATAAGAAAGGAGAGAAAAGAAAGAAAGCAAGTGAGAATTGCTAGCTTATTGCGGTAATGAAGAAAAGAAAACAGAAAAGAAGGAAAGAGGAACAGTGGAGGAGGATTTCGAGCATTACATTCTATTGCCCCCACCCCCCCCCCCCCCCCCAACCTTAAAAGAAATTTTGTGCTTTAATTTTTTTGACCACCTAGCTCTCTAAAATATTTGTACACTTCTTGAATTCCTTGTTTCCCCTCTCCTTCTTCCCATCCTCTTGTGAGAAAATCAAAGCAAGCACCATCATCCTCCTTTCCTTCTACTTTTTCCTATTTTCTCTATTTCCTTGGTTCTATATTTCTTTTCTCGAGCTAACCGAATTGCCAGCTAAGGGGAGGGGGCATGCACCTTTCCCTAATTTCTCTTTTCCTTCTTCATATCTCACTAGTTGGGGAGAGATAGATTCCTCTTCCTTCTTTGCTTGATTACTAGACAAGAAACGACATGTGATTATTCCCCATCCCCTCTTTTTTTGTGGGCCACTAGTCAAAGGGGACTGTATCCCCTCCTAGCTTCCTTCTTTGTGCATCCACAAACTGGGAGGTCCTCTATCCGCTCCCCATTTCCTTTCACATGCATCCACTAGCCAAGGAGGCGAGATTGGTATACACACCCCTGTCCCCATTTCCTTCATTTCTCCTCACATTTCTTTTTTTCCTTTTTATTTTGTTTGTCTTCTTTTTTATTATTTTAATTTAATTTTTGAATGTGGATGCATTTGACTTGTGACCCTGCCCTCTTATCTTCATGCTACTATCCCCCCCACCCATTTTCTTTTTTCTGCACCACATGCTCCTTCTCTTGTCTATCTAACCTACACAACCCAACTCTCCTAATTTCCTCCTTATTTCTTCTTTCCCCTTCTCCTATGTTCTAGCTTCCCTAACCTATCCCCCATTATGCCAATGGACAATTCTCCTTGATTCAATCAGGAAGAAGAAAGATTCTCTTCAACTTGCTCAACTCAAATTTTTAAGAAGATAACTAGAAGAAGATGGAGAAATCTTAAAAGTAGGGCTTCAATCCTTTTTTTATTATTAATGATTAAAAAAAATAAGGTACATAGCCTCTATTTATAATGTAAAGTCCGTCCTAACACATTTGGGTCGATTTCCTCTTTCTAATCCTAGTACGACTCTTTTTTCTAAAATAGGATTTTCTAGTAGGAAAAAACTAAAAATCTCGAGAAGGTGGATCTCGACCTCTACATGAACTCTGCTTTCTATCTCTCTGCCTGATGCTTCTAAGATAGAGAGCTACACCCGGTAAAATTCTTATCCGAAAAAAAAATTTTGGTTTGTCCAGCACGTTTTAGGGTCTAAATGATGAAATTTCATCCTATTTTAACCTCCTAGTTGTAAATCTCGAAAAGATATCCAATTTTAAAGAAAAAATAATCTCAATAAGGCATCGTATGATCGAGTTATGGCCTTCAAAAATTTTGGGTACGACTCGACTTTCTGATGCGGCAGATCTCTTTCTTGAATCCTATCCAGCCCCGTTCGTAGTGGTCAAAGTGGTCCACATCGAGTCTGAGGATCCTCTTAGATCAGGATTTCCATTGTTTAGGAGATTTAGATCTTGCTAAATAAGAACTGAAAATGGAGAAACGTCTGCTTCTCCGTCAATGGAGATTGTTTCTAGCTTCGCTCTTCTTCGCTTTTAAGTCTCAGCAAATCACTTGCTCTACTCCTGCATCTGTACTTCATGGTAGGGATGCTCCTCGTGGTCCTTCCTTGTCGATGACGACAATGGAGACTCCTCAATCTTGATCTTGGTAGATCGATCAATGGAACCAAAGAACTCTTGGCCTCTCATAGTAGTATTAGAATTTTGTACCATCATCACAAACTTGTTGCAGGCATTAACAAGTTGGTTCGCTTGGGCAGCAATTGCAAGGTCTATATTTTCTTATGTTTTGGAGGCGTTGTTTATAAATTCCTTTCCATATTTTATGAATCAATTCTTCTTCAAACGTCGGTAGAAGACTGCATCTCGATTCCAAAAGTATGGGCTCCCAAGGATAACTTGGCAAACATTCAAAGAAACTATTTCACATATTACCTCATCAATATACCTCTTAGTTATAGTGAATTTGAAAGTGCACTACTTTGTGATCTTTAATTCAATGTCCTACTAGATCTAGCCAGCTTTTGAAGCAGATTTTCAAATATAAGATTCTTCTAGCTTTCAAGATCTACAATAGCCTCAATGATACTCTGATTTATCTGAATCTTCAGATGGAAGAGTTTCTCTCATATCTCTAGATCTGCTTCAATTGTTGTCTTAGGTTTTCTCGCCATCAGGCTCTATTTTGAGTTTGCTTGCTCAAGCTCGAACAGTTTCTCAACTTCTACAACATTAAGAATCGCCTTTCTCTTTTTTGAGGTGCATGGCCTCTCCTCCTCACCCAAAAACCTATGACCCTTACACTAAAAACTAATTGTAGAGTGGAGGGAGTTTTATAGGAACCATCATTCCTATAATATCATGGTACCTATCTTAATGCATCCTCATCAACCAAGGTGTTAATTACTATCATAAGAAAAGCAAAAACTAATTTTTTCACAACCTACTCTAGCAACCTTTAACAAAACTATTTGGAATAAAAAATGGTCATAATTAGTTTGTGTGGATTTTGCATAAAAATTTCTCTTTGTTGTTGATCTTTCATAAAAAAGTTGGACTTTTTTTTGGAGAATGGATGAACATATTTAGGGATCCCTAATGATTTTGTTCTAGATCTAAATACGAGGCTAGTGATAGTTTAAACAACCAGACATCCCATAAATGTGTATTAAATGTTTAGCAAATGTATTTCAATCATCTTTGACTGAAATCCAAGGGCAAAATTATTGAAAGAACCTCAAATATATATCATATTGGGGTTTGTTCATCAAAATTAGCTAAATCTCTAAACTTCAAAGCCCTTTCATGGGGTCTCATGGTCGGGGTGTAGTCTTTATGCAATTGCCCACTATATTAATGATAGGCTTCATAAGATCCTAGGTTATGGAAAGATATGGCAATCATCACTAATTTTCTAATATTCTCTATGCCTATAAACTTTCTTCGCCCACTCTTTGTTTCTTGATAATAAAATGAAAGATTCTAGATTTTGCATAATGATAAGAGGAATTGGATAAATTGGGGCTTATCCTAACGGCCAAATCCCTTTGCTAAAAAACCAATGTTTCTAAGTTCAGGCCTTGAATAATGCATCTCCAAGAATTTTGGAGTTGGGTAATTATAATACAGTTGGGTCTCCATTCCTTTCTCCCTCAAAAAAGTGATTGGAATAGAAGTAGGTTGATTGAATGTTGGTTCCATTATAACCTTTTAAGTTATTAATGTTTCTTGTTCCCTTTCGTGATCAGGACCAATATATAGGTTATACAGTTGATAATCATGGCTAGGTTGGGTCTAAGGATTATATTGTTTTTTTCTTGAAATCGAATGTAGGTATTTGAGAACTAGAGTTGGAATTCCTAACCCAAAATCATTAAGCAGTATGTATATGATATAGTCGAAGCATGGAAAGGAGTGAGTTTACAAGAGGTGGGAATTACAGAGAGGCTAGAGCTAGGAGGAAGGTAAGAGAGTTGATAGAAACTTGTTGCTTTGGAAAGTGGAGGTCCAATCTTTAAATAAGAATATAATGTGTCATAGCACGCCTTTACCTTTCCTGGTATTGGTAGCTTCCAAGCAACATAAGTTAGAAAGGAATAGACACATCCATTGGTGAAGAAATAAACATTGTTCTTGACCATGAGTGTATTCTTTATATTCCACTTCCATAGTACTTTATCCTCTCCAATAAGGTTAAAATTTGCTACACAATGTTGGCTAGCACTAGAGTTTTCACACAACTTTCTAAACTAAAAGGTTGTCCAAAGTCATTCAACTAGTTGGTAATAGCCATGAAGTTTGCCAAGAAGATGCTATGGCTAGATTACTTGCAAGAATAAGTTAGGAATTTGCAATACAGTTATCATACCAAATGAAGATATGATGCTCGTTGACAATCGAGAATGACATGCTTTAGAAGAATTGGGAACAAACTTAGTGGATGCAGCTCCAAGAGAACCTATGGAAGAGAGATAAGAAGATTGGCTTGTTTCTACTGATATAATATAAATATATATCAATTCCTCCAAGGTGTTTATTGTTGCTAAAAAATTTTCCACCACCATTTCATGAGGAGTTTGCTTAAATGAGTTGAGGTCTAATATTCCAAATCCACCAATTTCTTAAATCGACAGATATGTTCCCATCCTTTCAAATAGTAACCTCCATTGAAATCACTCAATCCATACCATAGAAGGCATATTTTGATACCACCTATCTTTCCAAAGGTGTACGAAGGTAATATTGAAAGTAGGGTTGCCCTAAAAGACATTTGTGTATTTAATATAAATAATAGTTAGGGAATAATGGCCATCTCCAATCTACACACAGATACATACATCATAAAGTACATCGATCATAAAGTCAAAAAAGAGTCCATAGATACTCTGGAGGTTTATCCAAATGGATGAAATGATTTTTATAGGAAGGACTGGATATTCCTAAGTACTTGAATTTTGTTCACAACTATAGATAATGTTGGGCATTGTTGTTATAAGGTTGTTAAGGTAAATAGTGACTTTATTAAGTTTCTCTTTCACCGAGGTGAGACATCGCACTGAGATTCTGGTGTGCCATTATACTGAATTGTCAATACTAATAATTTATCTCATAAAGTACTGTCAAGTAGGGGATGAACTAGGTTAATAAGCTTGCTAGTGATCCCTTAACTTGAATGATAGGATGTCATGTTGTATTCTGGAGATTAGTAAATTTATTTCTAAACTTGTATATCCACTATGATACACTTGACTATATCCTTAATAATAGTACAAAGATTTATTGGAAGGTCAAGCTATCCAACATGAAAACTATTGTAATAGTAGTCTCCATATTAGAATAGAGACATGGTCAAACATATTAAAGATAGCCAAATAGTAACTTAAAATATTTTACAAATAATTATTTTTATAAATGATTATAGTTAATAATTAATTATTTTCAAAGGGGATTCATGCGAACAGTTTTCACAAGATAGAGATTGCAGCAATCCTACCTAACACTTCTATTACCACTACTTCCAAGAATCTCAATCAAATAAAACCTGAAGGTCTTTCTATGTCCATTGGTCCTATTATGGTATTAACTAGGTCTTCTAGTTGATGGATTGTATTTTTTATTTTCTGTTACTAGCACTAATATGAAAAAAATTTGTGTTCCCATCCCCTTCTTTCAACCAATAGATTATAGTTTTTGATTCAGGTTTCCTTTTGAATCACTTATTCTAGCTAAACTTGCATATTGCATCTTTCTTTCCTTTGATATTTAGGGAAGCTTCTTACTTCTTGATCTTTGGAGAGGTTTCTTACTTCTTGATTGTCAAGCTAGTTGATATGCAAAAGGTTTGTCTCTTTCTTCATCAATATGTCCCCACATTGCTCTTCCTCCAACTCTTCAATTTTAAGAATACAGAGTTTGACTACAAAGTTCATGACAACATCAAGAGAGCTCGAGGTGATATACCACCAAGATTTAACCAGGTCATTGAAGTTGGGATAGGTATATGATATATTTTTGAATTATAACATCTTTAAGTTATGGTGCTACAACTAGAACTTAAAGAGTTGGTGAATATGATCAGAGGTAGTTCTAACTTGTTAAGAAGGAGTAGAAAGCAGAAATTTTGAAGGCCAGTCTAAGGAAGCGATGCAATGGTCAAGTCTAGCCAAACTTAGTTATTCTCTAAAGTTAGTCAAAGTGAAAAACTTGATGCTATGTTTGATCTCTAGGAGACCAAAATTACTAATAAAATAATTACACTTTTAGGAAGTGGCCAAGCTGAAGCTCCTTTTCTCTTTGAGTTGTAATAAATAATGTTAAAATCTTTCATTAATAACTAGTACCCTTGCCAACATGATCTTACAGCATTATGTTTGTCCAAAAATTCCACATTATTGCCATCCAAACCACACACAATAGAGAGAAGCCAGTGAGAGTTATCAGACTTGAAAATGAACATTATGCTTGAATTAGAGATCCTACAACCAAGTCAAAAGTCCAACATGCTAGGATACCTACAGATCCAAATTCACATTGCCAATTATAGAATTTAGTCAAAAATAGACTTTAGAGTTTTGACGTAGAAGGTGCTGAGTTTTGATACTTGGAAACAAGTTATATATACTTTAATGAAAAGATAATATCATGAGCCATCCATCATTTAGGATAAATACCTACATTTTGGTAAAATATAAATCCAAGATTTTTTTAAAATAAGCAAATTAACATTAAGGAGACTTGCATTATAGGAACTAGGAGTTCATCATGGATGGAAGCTATAAAGCATAATTGTGGTATTCCTCTAACTCTTGTCAGAAACTGCCAGTAGAGCTAAATAAACCAAACATTGCTAGCAGTTACAATATACAAGCAAAAGGAGGAGAAAAATAATAGGTAAAAAGTTGTCAAGAAATGTCAGTCATGGTTGCATGGAGGATGGAAGTCTTAACTAAAATGTATGTAGGTCTTCAAGTCACCCTCAAGCAAGTCATAGCTTGATCTCAGAGAGGTCAAGCTTTTTGTAGGAGCAATTCATAATTCTTTAGCTTCAGAATAGCAAAGCCCAAGCTAGAGTACTTTAACAAAGTCCATAATGCTTGCCTTGGTTGATAAGGTCATGCGAAGTAAGAAAGTTGATAGATATAATGTATTCTTCTTAAAGGTTTGTTTTCTCAAATCCTAAAAGGTTCACTTTTTTGGAAGAAAGTTAGGCACTTCTTTTACTTCCCAATCCAAAGGGTGGGGCTTGCCAAGCCAAAAAGGTGGGGGTGGTAGAGTGGAAGGAGAGGTAAGAGATGTAGTGAAGAGGCGATGGTATTACTTTATTATTAAGGACAACAAAAGAGCATCTAGCAAAGAAGAGAAAAATCTAGCTACTAGTATTAGGGAGCAAGGAAGGCTAGGATAGGATGGCATCAATTTCGAGGTAGGTGGTGGATCAAGCATATTGCTAAGGAATATAGCTCCAGTAGCTCGACATCAAGTTGAAAAGGTTGAGGGTGGATGACAGTAGGAAAAGATTTGCGTTTAAGGTAATAGTGGATATGGATGGTAGGCTAGCATTAAGATATTGGTCTTAGAAGGGAGGGAGATAAACTAGTGAGACCATGTTAAGTTTAGAGGAGTCAAGTTTGTCATTATGGGGCCATTTTCGTTATGACCAATGTTATGTCTTTCAAAAGAATTGTTGCCAGAATGGTTCTGTTGATAATGCCATGAACCACTTTATAATGAATAGCCGACAAGGCCATTCTAGAACTTTTGGTCCTCTTCACCTTCATAATCCTTTTCTGAAAAAAAGGAGATAGAGCTTGCAAGGCCCTATGGTTCTATTTTCATGGTGAAACTAATCATTATTTTTAACATACAGATGTAAGGCCCTATGGTTACATCAATAAGCTTTGGAACTGCTACCTTTGCATAAAAAAGTGGACATCCAAGCTGCTCAAATCCTTCCAATAGAGGCCGGATAGGCTAGCATAGTAGACATCAAGGATGCTCTCACAATCTTAAAGTAGAAGTATTGAGGAATGCCACCTTGAAGCTGATTTCAATGGTTGAGTAACAAGGAGAATCTATCCCCTCATATGCGCCCTTCAACCATCAGCTTTGAGCAATAGAGTTAGAGGGGTAGGAGAAGAAGAGTTCATTTTTTCTAGCCTGGTAATGAGTGGACCAAGAGCCTACCCTCTTCGTGTTGTGGGCAAAGTTTGTGACAATATCGTCTACCTTGATACGATAATCAAAGCCCACAAAAGCAACCAATTTGAGGTAAGAGGAGATCTTGTCCATTTCAACAAAGAGTGGAGGGAAAGCTTTGCCACTTGAAATTCTTGGTTTGGTATTTGTTTAGGTTTTATAAGTGTAAGTAGAGTGGTTTGTTTGCAAGTCTTGAAGGAATGGCCAAAAAATGATACAAAAAGCTCTTAAGTGGCTTCTTGCAAATAGATTTATAGTGGTTAGGCTCTCTCCTTAGCGGAAGCAAAGGCCTTTTTTAAACAACCTGAAAACTGGATAAAGGTGTGTAAAGTTGAGGTTAGCAGAAGTTAGAATTTTAGAAAGTAAGAATAGAGGGGTTACAATTCTAGCAGTGAAGGGAGGTGACGATACTATTCCAATGATGGAAAGGGAAGGGGGATAGAGGAGAAAAGGGTAGGTGGCATGGGGGGATGGTGGAAGCCCTAGCAATGGTAGAGTTAGAACCTTTTTTCTTATATTCGTTAAGACATTCAGCAAAAGATTTTCTAGAAGTCAAACTTGGCTGCTAAGCTAGAGAAGAGCAAAGAGCAGCTGAGAAGCTATATTTCTTATGGTGGATGTGGGTTCATTCTCCATAAGGATGTAATATGTGGGCTTTGATGAAAAGATTAGGATAAGGGCAGTAGAAAGGACAATGGTGAGGATGGTGGTGTAGTGGTAGGGGATGGCGGGAGTATTAACACGTGGGTTGAGGATGAAATCGGTAGAGACGATACAGATAGAAACGAGTAGGGGGTAGGGGAGAAGATCGGGAAGGTTCTTCTCATCACTTAAATACAACATGTTTGATATGGAAACAATTCTAATTAGGGATATTAACAAGGGCAAGGATTGATGAAGTTGTTAAGGCTACAGAGTGCATATAAGGTGAGGATCTTTGTTTGAAAATACTTTAGAGTTGCGTTCCTATAAATTTGTGCCCTTATTGTATAGAGCTTAGCCCTAGTACTACATGCTCTTTGTGTAGCTTCTACAATGAAACTATTCGACATTTATTCTTTTGACTGTTGTTTGTTTTTCAAGTTTAGCAGGCTATTAATTCGAATGGACATATCAATCCGAATGCAAAAATACTGGCTCATAGCTCAACATAAGTTTATTATTCTATTTTCTTCAATTTTATAGTAATTTTGGAAAAAAAATTATTTATATTCCCCATTAAAGTGGAGAGTGATTAACGGTAGCATCCTACATAGTCTAGGACTAAGGGTGGATCTAAGTATAAATCAAAGTGTGACCCATTCTCTATGGCTGAAATATTACGAGTGGCAAGTTGTAACCCGACTTACCAATCCAATCTTCAACGAACCTACTTTAAGCACAATTAATTTGGGTGTAAATGGGTCCAACTCAAAAATAGGCTCATCTGAGCTAACTTGTTTATTAAATGTGTCGGGTTCAAATTTGGAGTTATGATCTTCTTAACCTATCTGATCTAATAGTTGGTCAAGCCATGATCCAACTCGTTTAACTAGTTCAAGAGCCGCTAAACCTGTCAAAAATCCACTCTGCCCATTTCAAACCCACTTAACTAGTTAACCCCTTTAACCTGATTCGGCCATTTATTACACCAGTTATGTGGGTCAACTCAGACTAATTATGTTTAATAAGAAATTAAATTAGGTTCAGTTCTAGATTTTTGACCTATTTAATAAATGGTCAAGTTCAATTTGGTCAAGCTATGATACAACTCGTTTAACTAGTTCAAGAGCCGCTAAACCTGTCAAAAACCCACTTTGCCCATTTCAAACCCACTTAACCGTTTAACCCCTTTAACTTGATTCGGCCATTTATTATATCAGTTATGTGGGTCAACTCAGACTAATTATGTTTAATAAGAAATTAAATTAGGTTCAGTTCTAGATTTTTGACCTATTTAATGAATGGGTCAAGTTCAATTTGGCAGATGTTTAGACCTACCCGCATCTGACCCAACCTATACCGTGTTTAAACTAATCCAATTGCTAACCCTAGAGGAATGGGAACCTCCATCCTGTGCTTGGGCCAAGCCTAAATATAGATAGATCTATGAAATAACATAGAAAGCATTCTAGGCCAATTTTGTTATTAAGATTGATCATGGTTTTCTTGTGCACACATGTGCTAGAATAATGCCAAATGATCACCAATTCTTTCTTCACTGAGAATAATGGCCCACTTTTTACTAGGGCATGGCTGCAAGGGAAGCTATTCCAATAGCTATTGATCCCAAAGTTTGGTGATTCCCTTATCTTGGTGCCTTGTTTTTTGTCTTTTCCTTTTATAGGAGGGCCCACAGGCAATGAGCTATATAATAGGGAGTAGTTTTCTCCAAATACCCCAAACCCACTAAGCCTAGTGAAGAAAAGATCCAATTTAAGGTCAATTGGTCCAACTACCAAGAACTTTAGTAGCTTGAAATGTTGGCACCTTTGATGCTAAATAGGATAAGAGAATCCTTAGGTGGAAGATATTTTGGTACTTTTGAAAAACATTGTAGAGATTAAAATCCAAACACATGTAATAGAGATGTTGATACAATTACTAACTTGTTTGCAAATCAAGAAAGGGACCAAGGACATTGACAATGCTATTACTTTAACTTCATCTATGCATGCATCCTTGTTATTTATATGAACATCTCTGCCCATCCCTATTAGTAACGTAGTTAGAACCATTCCAAAAATTAAAAAATATGGATCATTCAAAACTCTAATAAGCCAGTTCGCACTGAAATCATTATTAACTAATCATTTTTTATCAAATGATTTTCCTAAACTCTAAGATTTTGCTCAAATGGACATGCTAGCTTGTATTCATTCTAGAGGAATTTTTTTTCTTCATAAAAATATTTTATATTGTTACATCAGAAATAAATGGCGCTATTTGGTTCAAATTGAATTTTTTGAGAATAAGTACAATAATAACTATAATGACAGATCATGTTGACCTCCATAACAAAAAAATAACGAATAATAATGCATAAATAACAACTCCAATATAATTATCATGCTTCTATTCAAAGAATAATGTAATTTTGTTGAACTAAAATATACAGATTAAAATTTTAAAATATTTGATAAATGGTGACAAAGAAATGTTGTTGTTGTTGTTGTTACATAATGGTCACTATATAATACAGTGGTCACTATATAACATGGTAATAAAGTCAAATAATAGACTATTACTTCATGCAATAGCCTCTACAATGAGATAATGGTTTCATGTAAACATAACAAGCAACCTCCTAGATTGCTGCAAGGGTTGTTAATTAGTTTCTAGCCATATAGATAAATTTGCTTCATGTACATTGTGGTTTAGGTTTATCTAGGTTTAGTTTTTTTAGTTAGGGTTATTGCTTGATTTTGTTTCCTAATAATTATTGCCAAGAGGCATACGATTAGATTTATTTCAAAGAGATTAGAATTTTTTTTTGTTTGAATACTATAAAGAGCAAATAGGAGCATATACTTATAAATAGGACAAGCTAAGTTCACTAACCTTTTCAGATATAGCTTCTTGTATCACAATAATATCATTGGTAATGGAGGCAATCACTTCTGCTGTTGAAGCTTTGGTGTCAAATACCCCTATTTCTTGATTCAACATAGCTCGAAGATATGCCAATCTAATCTTTGATACTTGCCTCTCACCAGTGTGCATCCAACAAGCCACCTCTACAAGAAAATATGATTTAATAAAATTAAAAAAGAAAGGAATAACATAAAATATATAAACACACACATATCTATGTAAACACGCTCATATCTATGCATGTTTGTATACATATATATGTATTTATGTATGTATCAACAATGTTATAATACAATTTTTTGTGATATGTAATTTACTATGTTTTACTCGACTATCTATGAATTTATGATCAGTACTCTTAGCTTTAGTAAACATGTCCTTGGTTTTTTTTTTTGTACTTTTACATAAGACACCAACCATTATAATTTTAGATGAATGTATTAAAGAAATCGAACTTAGTAGTACCTTATGTATGTGTGTGTGTGTGTGTGTGTGTGTGTGTGTGTGTGTGTATGTATATGTATATATAATATATATATGTGTATACATTATAAGAGATGGTACTACATGTATTAATTTTTGATCACCAACAGTTGAGCTGAAAAATAAATATTGATGGACCGACATAAAATAAATCAGAGAAGGGGAGAAGTAAAAAGAAAGAGGGAAATGGAACTAAAAGGAGAGAGGCATAGCCCAAAACTTGTGTCACCAGCTACCTAACATTTTTAGCCCATATAGCAATCAACCGAGAACAAAAAGTGAAATAAAATGTACCCAACCATCTCCCACTGAGTTCTAGGGTCTAGAGTCTCCATCCTGCTTGAGGTCGGCGATGAATGCAGTTTAAGTTATTTTCTTTTCTCCATGGCTTGGATTTCTGACGGGTGGATATTTTTCTCATAAAGAATTATTGTATCTCAAAAATATCATTCACTAATGTCAATAGTATAAGTGAGAACTTCTAAATTGTTAGTAAAGCTTAGAATTAGTCTAAGTTAGCAAGCGTTGTGAAAGGCATGGCAATTATGATATGCAAAACATGGAGGATATGATGATGCCAATGTATTAGAAATATTTTAAAAAATAATAATGATAATAATGATATGTTAGTTTGGATGGGACATCCTTTCCTTTTCATACTAGACATGATTTTACATGTTATAACTTCTCCCCATTGCTAATAAAATTTTTCTCAAAATTTTCCTTCCAAAAAAAAAATGTCATTGATAAAGTGGTTTTCCTAGACAGTAAACATCTGTTGTCAAAACTCTTGGGGCCCTACTTGATTATGAGCTCAATAAATAGTGATGGGTCTTCGTCCATTTCATTTCTTTTGGGGGAAAAACTCATTGAGCCTCAGCAGTAATGGAATTTTGCACCTTTCATTTACATGGAGGAATGTAAAGTAATACAGAGCTGCAGGTGGCTCAGGTTGGGTTGGGAACTGGCACCTCCAAAATCCAATCTATATTTGAATCAGGTTAAAAAATCTAATCCAAGTCCAATCCATTTTTCAATTCAAGTCAGGTCGAATATGGTTTACTATTTATTCTATCAATTTATTGCTTTTTTATTTATATCATGTCAAAAATACTACACGCGCAAACTAAAATAAATATCTAGTATTGACATTATCAACAACCTATTCTACATAAGATTTGATATATTGACAACCAAAAAGAAGTTGCAATCAAAAACATAAAGTAATGACCAGCTATATTAGTTTTATTACTAAAGAAAGATTAGTATCTTACATCCAAAGAGGAGTTTGAAATACATGGCATATAAGTTCTGAATTAATTTGGGTTAATTCTGGTTTATAGTGGGAAGTGATCCAACTTCAATCCATCTTCTATACAAGTCACATTATTCTATCCAAACCTGTTCTTATTTAGTTTTGTTTTGATTAGAATAGATTAATTTTGGATCTGCTCTAAATTTGAAATTGGTGAATGCAGCCATCTGTAGCTGTCTAAAGCAACGTAGTTAGCAAGAAACATGGCGTTGTGATAAATTAAGGATTGGTGTGGGTACTCTTGAACATTACTTATTAGCATCATCTTGTTATTGGCTTTCAATGATACTTTTAGGCATCATAACATAATAATACTTACCAAAAAGCTTCGGAAAATTTTCATTTTTTCTTGTCGATGTTTTTAAACGTTGTCTCCGACACTATAAAGATGCATTAGCGAATTTTGATACAGTAGATAAATTAGTGATGCTTCTTTCTAGCATTGCCAAATTTATATGGAGATTCACTATTCTTCCTCTAATGTGAAAAGCCATTCTTAACAAACCTGAAGGCTAGTTTTCAGTTTTTAAGGAAGCAATGCAACTGCTACAACCTTGGATTCCGCACTATTTTAAGAAGATTTTTCAATCGTATCAAGTTTGTATCACCATCTTCCCCATCCACAAATAGCACACCTTAACTTTGCTATTGATCTCCCTGTACTATCCTTTTTTTTTCTTTTGGTACAGTAGTTGCTCACGCCAATCTAGCATGAATGCAACCAGCAAAATCAAGAGAAAGAAGATAAAAAAACAGTACAGAAAGGGCCCCTTGACAATACCGTACTGTCCTTCATTTACTCCATAAAGTCAGGTGGGTTCACCTACTCCCTCTTATTATTATTATTATTATTATTATTATTATTATTATTATTATTATTATTATTATTATTATTATTATTATTATTATTATAATGATGATGATGATGATGATGATGATAATAATAGTAACAATAAGAATAATAGTAAGAGCAACTGCGAATTCAAACCAATGCAATAAAAACTGTTTCTTTCTTCTTCTTTTTTTAATTATTTATTTATTTAATGATGTGGTTGTTTGGAGGTATAGGGCAGCATCCTTAATTTATTCCAAAGCCCCTATAATAGGAGATATGAACAACGTACCTATCCATGCTGAAACCAGTATTCCAAAGCCCAAATAAACAAAATCCAGTGCGTACTGCAAAAAAGAAAGAACAAATTTAATAATTTTTCAAAAAGAATCTCAGAAGATCATACTTAATTTGTACAAAATGAGCTACAATGCCGATACGTTGCATTTTCTTCATATTTCTCTGCCTTCCTACTTCTCTTTTGCATCTCTCTCTCTCCCCCTCCCTCCTACATCTTTTAACTTTATGTAATCATTAATATAACTCAACTTCAAATCTGTCATGAAGCATTTTGGAAGCAGTACAACCCTTAATGGCATAACTGAATCAAAAACCCAACCCAATAATTAAAACGGGCAAACCAACAGATCACGGAGCCATTAAAGCCAGGGCTGTGCCTGACTGACTTTCTTGGTACCTCTCCAACTTTGTGCGAAACTGAGGCAGGGTTGCTGGAGCCAACGGCAGCAACATCTATGAGCTTCCCGAAGAAGATGAGGAAGACGGGCACGGAGGCCCCATGCACACATGCACTCACTGACCCCAAGGCCATAAGGACGTAATCCCGTGCATCAGAGAAGGCAAAGAGCTTAAAGAAGGGAATCTTTTGAGCTTTCCTCTCTTTCCTCGCTTCTCCTTCATGACTACTCTTGGACCCCTCCGGGTCCATGGTTCTGCCGTCCGGGAAGAGTACCGAAGGGTTCAAGAGGAGTGCAAGTCACAGGAAAATTAACAAAGCCGCAAGCTCTTAAGGAGACGGATAGCTGCTGGCCCAAGAAAACAGGTGAGGCAGAAAAGAAACGAGAGGAGTCGTCTCTTGCCATTAATGCGAGAACGACACTAAACTATACACTCACCACAAAGTTGTTGGGCGTTACTCACCAATATGCAACTAAACTATACTGGAAATCCAACATCAGATGGCTGCAAGGTAGAGACATGTTTGAGTGCAAATTCACGGCGAGCGTTCTTGTTGGAAATTCTTATGTATGATTAGGTTCCATAGTATATTTTTGTGTATTATATATATGTATCACTTCAGTCTATGTCCAGTCCACTTGGGTAATTTGGTTGCAGGATAGAAAATGAGGTTAGAGCTATTCTTATTTGTAAGTATTCCTCAAAGATTTCTTTATTCATGGGATAACTCAGTTTTTTTGTTTTGGTTGCAGCAACCACTACTCTCTGGAACGACTGGCCTGTAATGTTGCATGAATAATCCCAATATGGTAAAAAGGTAAGATAAAATAAAAAGGAATGGCAAAAGGGTTATTGCAAGGGCTATCTTTAGCCTCAAATTAGAGGATAAAACTATTTCATTGCTCTCTCTTTAATAATTTTAACACCGGGAAGGGATAAAGCTATTTGACCAGAATGGCAGTATTCTTCAGCAGGGTATTCTGTTTGGTAGGACAAACCTGAATAGTAGGACAAATTTGGACTTGTCCTACAACTAACTAAACGGAGCCTTAAGAGCAGGCTTTAACCAAAGAAAAAGGAATTCCATTATTTTTTATTTGGCCCATCAAGATTTATTACATACTTAGGTTATCAGAATATTCCATTACAAATTGTTGACGACCAGCTGTCACCAAGCATTCTTAATTTATTATAATCATAATTAAGTGGTTGATGAAATTTGAAAAAATAACGAGAAGTCATCGTCATGCGAATGAATCATTTAAACAGGATTATTTCTTTTGGTGAGCCAGGGCTTATCTTAGTAATTACAGCCACTGCTTGGCATTTAAAGATTATTAATTCATAACCACACAAAAAAAATAAATAGAGATTCATGATTTCAGTCTCAAATGGGGAATCCCTAAAAAATTGTAGACTTCTATGCCCACTAGCATCGTTCGCTTAAGCTAAACTGGATTGGTAATACTTAGTAAACATGATAGAAATCTATAAATGATAAACACGACTTATGTATCTTTCCTTCCTGTCCCATTCGGATGTACCACAGAATTTGTTGGCTAACAAAAAAGATGGCAAGCCATGTGGCAATAGATAGATAGGTACGTGGGCATGCCACTAGCAGTATTAGAGGAGCCACAAAGAAGGTGATGAAAGGAAGAATACAGAAGTAGCATAGGTCTAAATGCTTTGATCTCCAGATACCTTGATCTTAAAGTACTATTTCCATTGTCGTACCCCTATTCAAAGAAAATAGATTCGGATAGAGACACGAGTGTAACCTAGGCTATGGTAGTGGAAATCTAAGTTAAGTTAACACTATTTCTAAGATAAAAGCTACTAGTAAGCTAAGATAACATTGATTGGATTGTTGAAGGATCCTTTATAAAGTACAAATTTGACTTATTTATTATAATTGTCCACTTTGATAGTTGCTACCATATTATACTTCTACTTCTAGCAGTTCTGATAATTGATGCCAATTATTCTGCTACTACACTCGTTCATTAGTACTATTACGTTGCACAAACTGTCCGATTGATAATCACACCTTATTGGTCTTGGCTTATCCAACATGCTTGCATTGGCCCTCTCTTTCTTCAGCCTATAAGACAGTAGCCTTCAACACTTAAGAATATATTGAAAGTTGACTCATTCGCCTCAGTCTATTCCTTCTATCGGCTGTCTAGAAACATACACACGTCTTGGGTTAAAGCTCTAGAAGCCCTATCTGATTCTTCTTTAAAATTGTCATATGTATGGTGATCCTTGGATGTCAAGATGCAGAGTGTAAACAACATCACATCTTGTTTTTCTATATTCTACGGACCTAAAGACTTGCATATAATTCTTCTAGGATGTAGTCCAATATAGGAGCATTAATTCTATCAAAATAGGTTGATTTTAGTTTCGACTAACCAATATATGGAATCAAAACAATTGGCTAGCTGCTGAGACTTGTTTCTGAAAGTCTGAAAAAAGATAAGAAAACATTTTAGAAGCAGTCACGTCTTGACAAACATTAAGTATTGAAGGCCATTACCAAGTTGAAATCCTTCAATGTGAACCTGTTGAGGCATGTGATGCAGGAGACGGCCCATTGGTTGCATTAATACAAGTGGACCCTCGATAACAAATGCAACTTGACCAACATTAAATATTGAATAGGCATCTTTATCGTGAATATTAATTGAATAGCAATTAGCAAGGAGCGTGCTCAATCCAAATTCTAACAGACAATGACATTTAAAAATTTTCTGTCCCCAATCCAATAAACCATTTCCAGTGGACAATATATCTAGGCTTATTTAGATAAATGGACAGGCTATGCCTTCTGTATTATAAAAATTATTTTTTGGAGAAGATTCCTCGTTATGAGAATTTTTTTTCCAATAATATTAAGCTGGATTTTCTACAGAAATCGAGCTTGTTAGCTTGCTCAACCTATTTTTTTTTCTCAAAATTCATTCTAGTCTTAATCTAAATTCTATCTATAAGCTTATTAGTCTGCACCAAGAAAAAAATCTTGTTTTCAAGGAGGATCCTATCCTTCTCATGATAGACTTGGGTGACAATCTTATTGGAAGAATAAACTTGGATGAACAAATCTCATTGGAAAAGGTTGCTGTCGAATTTGAAGTAATAGAGGAACGCCTCGCATTAATTTTTGGATGGTGCATTCTATCAAATTAATACGGACAACGAAGACGTTGAGGGTCACACTCATGCTTATAAGAAACATTATAGGGGTTGCTCTGAGCAATGCAAAGTTATCCTTGGAATAAAACGAAATTTCTATATGGAAATAAAGTTGTGGATTATTTTGTAAGTTTATTTTATCTGAATTGGCATGATCAATAACTAGCAGAGGTATATGAAAAAAATATAATTTTTTTAACCAAGTAGACATATTTATCCTTACAATTTTCCTTGTTCCTGAGTTATTAGTTGCTTTTTCTTTTTTTATTGCATTAGAATAGTTATCCAACCCCACGTCCCATCTCTAAACTCTGACTTGCATATAGAGCCATACATATCCCTCTCAGCTCATTAACTCGAACACGGGGAGACAATGAAAGCAGTCAGAGATGTAGTTGAGTAAATGATTTTGGGATGTCACGAAATCTAATCACCATTCGCTGAGTAGGTTTGGCATTTGGCAAACTAGTGGATTTTGACGGATAACAACCACTACGTTTGAACAATGAGGCATAAACACAAGTAGCAAAATCTTGGTCAATTAGAATTCATATCTTTTTTTGAAAAAGACAGGGATGAAGGTAAGTAAATTGATGTGCATAGAAGAAAAAATCTATTTTTCTTCTAGACTTTCCGTTGGCGTTTATTTTAAGTACATGTGCTAGGGAAAGCCTTATCAAAAAAAAAAAAAAAAAGCTTTCAAAGATTTTCTACAAGATAAATATTCCATATGTTGGAGGATACCTTGACAATGTGAAGGACGATTCAGTCCAGTACTTGGAATTAAAATCTCCATATGGATTATAGATAGTGTGGGTCTTAATGCTACACAAAAAGTAGCTGGAAGATTAAAAAAAAAGACAAATTCAATTTGAAAGCGGAATTAATAATACTATTATTTTATATAGCTTGGAATTATACAAAAATTTTGGTCAATATGATCCAATCGGATAGAAGGAAGATTTTCTTCGACTAGCTCAACTCGAATCTCTCAAAAGATAACTAGAAAAAGATAGTAAAATTTCGAAAATAGGGCTTAAGTCTCCTTTTCTTTCATTAATGATTAAAAAATAAAGTACATAGCCTCTATTGATAATATGAGGTCCGCTCTAATACAATTTGGATCGGATTCCTCCTCCTAACTCTAGCAGGACTCATTTTCCTGAAATAAGCATCTGTAGTAGAAATCTTCTAGAAAAGCCTAAAAGTCTCGAAGAGGTAGATCTCGACTTTTACATCAACTTTGCCTTTTATCGCTCTGCATGATTCTTCTCGGATAAAGAGCTATCCACGATCAAAGTCTTACCTGAAACAAAAAAAATTGATTTGACCTGGCCGTTTTGGACTCCAAATAATGGAATTTGGGCTCGCTCGCTAGGGTCGCTGCCCTTGAAGGGCCTCTGAAAGAAAGATCATCTCAATTGCAAAACGGATGACCAAGTTATGGTATTCGAAAGTTTGGCATTTGACTTAGTTTTTCGATGTGACGGATTTGATTTTGGTCCCCATCCAACCCTGCTTTTAGTAGCCAAAGTAATCTTCATCGAGTCTGGTTATCCTCCTATATCACAATAGGCTGGTACTGAAGATTATACTTCACTATAATGGATAATGGATTCTATTCTATAGGCTTTCACAATTCTTTAGTTTTTTCCACTCTTCTTGGAGAACTTTAGATGCTAGTTCATAGGTTCTCCAAAAATTGTAATTCTTAGTGAACAGTGGTCAGCTCTTTGTCGAAGGATTCAATCTAACTCTTTTGACTAGTTTTAAAGATCGTCGATCTAATCTACCAAAGGGTAGGCTGAATGATGAAAAATGTCGATGCCCAAGCCAATAATGGGATGTTTATATTGAAAGAAGCATGCAAGAAAACACAAAGTTAGAAGGTATTCACATGGATTTTGACTAAGGTTAGAAGGTCCTTCGCTATCCTTGGCCCACCAAAGCTTCGAGGTAATCTAATGTTTTGCCTACCACACTCCATCGTCGATTACAATGGACATAGAATGAATACATTGGGTTTCGGTCTTAGGTATGAACATGGTTGATGAGAGTGGCAATATTCAAGGATCGCCTCTGACCAACCCAAAAAATGTAAGGGCTCAGGCATAGTTCATGGCCAGTTGGGAAAATATCAATTTGTATATATGAAAGCCCTTAACCAAATAGCAAGCTAGTGGTAACGATATTCCAATGCAACAACAAAATCCATTTGTGATGACGCCTCGACTTGTTATGGTATTCCGATTCAACTAACTAGTCAAAAGTAAACAAACAGATTATCTCGGCCGATAATCGGTCTCACCATAATAAATGAAAGGAGATCATAAGGCATGAGGATCAAGAGAAGGAAAAAGGGTGAGCACCAAAGAGAAAAATGCAGGACTTATATATAGAGCTGAAGCATGCTTTACTAGAAGATAAATCAAGATCCCTATTAATGTAGAAGATAAAGCCGAATCTCTATAGATGTCAAAGAATTTTTGAGCGATGTGTGGGTTGTTTCGGTACAAGAGAACCATTGAGAGACCAATCCACCTGAAAGGAAAGAAATTTAAGTCGACGATGAACAAATTTTGGGGGAGAAGAGGGCAGAGCGAGGTTTGATTGGAATGAGGGAGAGACAAAATAAAATAGAATTGGAAAAGTTTGGACATAACATCCGTCTCCCGACACAAGGGTCGACTCGAATTTACTTTTGAGTCGACTCATGAGTGGTGGGGTCGTCTCCTCAATTCTTGAGAGTCAACACCTCCAAAGCCACAGAACTTTGAGTTAACTCTTAAGTCGGCTCAAAGCTCCCTCTTACTCGAAGAGGTCAACTCCTCAAATTAGGAGTCGACACAGAAAGAAAGGAAATTCAAGATTTTCAATGAAATGCAATTGAGATCGAATTGATTCAAAATGATAATCAGGAGTTAAGCAGAAGGATTTTAATAGAAAAGATTGCAAATTCCAAGTTATCTCTTAATTAAACAGAACTTGTCTTCATTTAAAGTTTTTGTAAAAATATCAGCAAGTTGTTTTTCTAAACCAACAAAATAAATCACTACATCATTGTTTTGAACATGATCTCTTATGAAGTGATGGCTTATCTCGATATGTTTAGTTCTTGAGTGTTGTATTAAATTTTTTAGTTAAATTAATAGTACTTATATTATCACATTTTATGAGTATTTTATCAAGTTTAATGCTATAATCCTCAAGTTGAAACTTAATTCTCAGGATTTGAACACAACAACTTTCGGTTGCTATGTATTCAGCCTTAACTATAGATAAAGCTACCAAATTTTAATTTTTTATTAAACCATAAGATTAAGTTAACTCCTAATAATTGGCAAGTTCTACTAGTGATTTTTTATCAATTTTATAACTAGCGAAATTTGCATCTAAATACCCAACAAGGTTGATTAAGGATTGTTTAGAGTACCATAAACCTAGATTTTATGATCAATTTAGGTATTTTAATATTCTTTTAACTACAATTAAGTATGATTCTTTAGGGTTAGATTGATATCTAGCACATAAGCAAATACTAAATATAATATGAAGTCTACTAGCAGTTAGATATAATAAAAATTCTATCATGTCTCTATAAAGCTTTAAATCAACACTTTTACCATGCTCATCTTTATCTAATTTGCTAGAGGAGTTCATAAGGATACCGATTTGCTTTTCTTTTTCCATGCCAAATTCTTTCAAGATTTCTCCAGTATACTTGCTTTTGCTAATGAAGATTTCATCTCTTGTTTGCTAGATTTAGAGTCCGAGAAAGAATGTAAGTTCACCCATCATGCTTATCTCGAATTCTCTCTATATGAGCTTTGCAAAATTTTGACATAAAACTTCATTAGTTGCACCAAATATAATATCATCAACATATATTTGTACCATTAATGTATTATTATCTTTTCTTTCTATAAAAAGAGTTTTATCCATATTTTTACTTGAAAAATTATTTTCTAAAAGAAATTTACTTAGTATTTCATACCAAGCTTAGGAAGTTTGCTTTAAACTATACAATGCCTTATTTAATTTAAAGATATGATTTCAAAATTTATGATTTTCAAATCTTGTTGGTTGTTCCACATAAACTTTCTCAACAATAAAACTATTTAGAAAGGTATTTTTAACATCCATTTGAAATAATTTAAAATCATGTAGCAAGCAAATGTAAGTAATAATCAGATAGCTTCTAATCTTGCTACAAGATTAAAAATTTTATCGAAATCAATGTCTTCTTCTTCGTTATAACTTTTAGCAACAAGTCTAGCTTTGTTTCTTATTACATTTTCATCTTCATTTAATTTGTTTTTGTAAACCAATTTAGTTTCTATTATGAGATAGTCCTTGGGTCTACTTACAAGTTTCCAAACATTATTTCTTTCAAATTGGTTTAATTCTTCCTACATGGCAATTAACCAATTATGATCTTGTTCAGCTTCTATAGATTTAGGTTCAATTTGAGAAACAAATCTAAATGATTACATGAATCTCTAATAGATGATCTAGCTCTTACCCCATGTAAAGGATCGCCAATTATAAGTTTTTTAGGATGTTGTGAACATAGCTCCATTATCTAGATAAGTCATTTCTACATTAAGATTGCTATTGTGGCTGATCTTCTTCTTCTTGATCATCATTACCATTTTCTTCATGGTCCATTACATCTTGTGTAGTTATGTCCTTCAAGATAAGGTCCTTCATTTCCTTGCCTAATAAATCTGCATCATCATCAAAAAAAATTTATTTTCTTAAAAAAAGGTCATTAGTTTCATCAAATATAACATAAATAGACTCTTCTACTACTAAAGTTCTTTTATTGAATACTCTATATGCTTTGCTAGATGAAGAGTATCGAAGAAAGATAGCTTCATCAGATTTGGCATCAAATTTTTCTAGCTTATCTTTTCATTATTAAGAACAAAACATTTGCATTCAAAAATATAAATATATTCAATTTTAGATTTTCTCTTTTTTTTGAGCTTGTAGGTTGTTTTATTTAACAAAAGTCTGATAGAACCCTTGTTTAAATTATAACCAGCTATGTTGATTGCTTTGGCATAAGATTATTTTGGAAAATGGCTCTCACACAATATAGTTCTAGCCATTTCCTCAAGAGTTCTATTTTTTTCTACCACCCCATTTTGTTAAGGTGTCATAGGTGCCAAATAATTATGTTCAATTCTATTTTCATTACAAAATTTTTTAAAGTTATGATTTTCAAATACAGTTCTATGATCACTTCTTATTTTAAGAACTTTCACATCCTTTTCATTTGAAATCTTTTTATGATGTCTTGTAAATAAATGAAAAACTTCATCTTTATGTGCAAAAAAGAAAATCCATGAAAATCTTAAAAAAATCATCAATGATGACAAAATCAAAACATTTGTCACCTAGACTTGAAGTTCTAGTTGGCCCAAATAAATCCATATGCAGTAGTTCTAAAGGACTAGAAATTGAAACTGTATTTTTAGATTTGAAAAAAACACTAGTTTGTTTTTCTAGTTGACATGCATCACAGATTTTATCTTTTTGAAAACATAGTTTTGGTATACTAATAACTAGATCTTTTCTAGCTAATTTTGAAATAAGGTCTATACTTGCACATGTTAATCTATGATGCCACAACCAACTAGTCCCACTGATCTTAGCATTCATGGAAACCAAGCATTGCATATTTTTCATAGATAAATAGTTTAGGTTGACCAAGTATATATTACCATTGTTGGAGTGTGTGGAGACCCAAGGTGTTTCAAATTACACATAGATGTATTCCAGACTGAAATTTTGGATGTAGAAAGCTTCTACAGGTTTTCAGCAGTTCAGGAGTCGACTTGCACCATGCCAGAGTCGACTCGCACTGTGCTGGAGTCGACTCGCGTTTTGTCCAGATTTTGGAGTTTCTATCTCGCCTGAGAGAGTCGACTTGCGCAATCTGGAGTCGACTCGCACTGTGCGGGAATCGACTCGTGCTTTGCCGGTGTCGACTCCAGCTCGGATGGAATTGCTGAAACGAGCGTAAAGAGTATTTTTTGGAAAAATCTCAAGGATATAAATTCGTGGCCAAAGACTCTGGGGATAACATAAGGAGGAGGTTGTGACAGCTAGGGTTACAACGAGATAGAGAGAAAGACCTAAAAACGTGAGAGATTGAGGGAAAGAGTTTTTTTTTCTCTAGAAAAATGATGCTGAACCAGATCCGGAAAGGATGAATGCAGTGGTGATGATGTACTTTTGGTGAGATGAAAGAGGAAGTGAGAAGGAGAAGAGAAGGAGGAAGAGAGGAGGGGAAGACGTGGGGGAAGAAATTGTTAAATCTTCATTAAACCCTAATCATGAAAATAGGTCCCTATATATAGGGCCAAATACACAGTTTGCATAAATCCCCTTACACAAAAATAAATCCTAATAAGCCCACAAATAACACAAATAAACCACAAATAGACCCTAAAATGCAAATAAATCCAGAAATAAAAATAATAAAAGAAACATGCAAATAAAATGGTGGCCTAGCTGATGTCCCCATCAACTCCTCCTAGGTGGAAAAAACTCGACCCCGTCGAGTGCAGACCTGGTCGGCTGTCGTACTGCTCCAGAAGATCAGAGTCAAGGTGCTGCAACTCGGCTCGCGAAATTCATGTCACATCTGATTCGGATCAACCTTTCCATCTAACAATGTAACGTTGGTAGCTTCTTCTCCTGGTAGAAATAACCTGCTTATCTAATATATGTTCTATGTGTTCTCTGCGTGCATGAAACTTCGGAGGTGGAGGCCCAATAGTAGGTGCTGGGTCAGAGTGATCAACAACAATGGGTGTATCAACAAAAGGATCAGAAGGAATGAATGTGGACTTCTTGTATAGGACTAAATCTTCAGAATTAAATATCGCACTAATCCCATAGTCTTCAAGAAGATCTACAACATAAGTATTCGAACTGATTTTATTTAAAACTTTGAACGGTCCTGCACTACGAAATTGCAACTTTATGAACGTTCTCGAAGGGAGTCGTTCAGATCTAATTCTTACCATGACATAATCGCCTACATTTAATTCTTTATAACGTCTGTGCAAATCAGCAAGGGATTTATATTTTAAGTTATTAGAGTGAATATATTTGCTGATCTTCTGATGCAATGAATGTAGGTGTGAAGCAAATGAATGTGCAGACTCAGAGACTCTATGTTGATGAGACATGAAAATCAAGTCTATGGGTTGCCTAGGTTTATATCGGTTCACCACTTCGAAAGGACTCATGCCTAAGGTCCTATTAACCGAACTATTATATGCAAACTCGGCGGTTGGTAAAATGAGATCCCAAATCCTAGCATGCTCACCTACCAGACATCTTAAAAGATTCCCTAAACTTTGGTTGACAACTTCTGTCTGGCCATCAGTTTGGGGATGATAGGTAGAGAAAAATTTTAATTTGGTACCTATGTGCCAAGAAGTTTTTCAAAAATAGCTCATAAATTTAACATCCCTATCGGACACAATAGATTTTGGGAGGCCATGGAGTCTAACGACTTCATCAAAATAGAGTTTCGCAATTTTAGAAGCATCGGAAGTTTTAGAACATGGAAGAAAATGAGCCATTTTAGAGAATCGATCCACCACTACAAAAATGAAATCGTGTTTGGTCGAGGTACGTGGAAGCCTAACACAAAATTCATGCTAACATCTTGCCACGGACAATCAGGAACAGGTAGTGGAGTGTAAAGACCAGTGTTCTGATTATGTTGTTTGGCTAGTTGACATGGGCGACACTGATCTACAATTTTGGCCATGTCTCTCTTGAGACTCGGCCAGAAGAAATGTCTTTCCACCATTTCAATGGTTTTGTCTCTCCCGAAATGCCCAGACAGTCCTCCAGCGTGTACTTCCCATACTAGAAAATCTCTCAATGAGGTTCGAGGAATACACAATCGATCGGAGCGAAAGAGATAATCATCTTGTAAAAAGAAATCATCTTGTTCTCTCTACTCCATCTCGTAGGGTCAGGTATACATCACTAAAATTGGGACAGGTGGTATATTGTTCCCTGATCCTTTCAAAACCAATTACTTCAGTGCTCATTACGGATAGGAGGAAGATCCGTCGACTGAGCGCATCAGCAGCCTTGTTCTCAACTCCAGCTTTATGTTTCAGTACAAAAGTATAGGCTTGCAGAAACTCAATCCATCGGCCGTGTCGAAGGTTTAGTTTCTTTTGGAAATTGAGATACTTTAAAGCCTCATGGTCTGAATATAGGACAAATTCTTGCGATAGCAAATAGTGTCGCCAATGTCGCAAAGTTTGCACTACCGCATAGAATTCCTTATCATAGGTGGAATAATGCAACCTGTCGTTGCTTAACTTTTCGCTAAAGAACGCGACAGGGTGACCTTCTTGGCTTAACACGCCACCTATGCCAACACCAGAGGCATCTCATGCGACCTCGAATACCTTAGTGAAATCGGAGAGGCGCAAGACAGGTGCTTCGGTCATCCTATGCTTAATATCTTTAAATGCTTGGGATGCCGACTTAGTCCAGATAAAGTCTTCTTTCTTCATGCAATCTGTAATGGAAGACATTATCGAACTAAAATTTCTAATGAAGCGACGATAGAAAGTAGCCAGGCCATGAAAACTACGTACTTTTGCTAGGATCTTGGGCTCAGGCTAATCGACTATCGCGCTTACTTTTTCTGGATCAGCGGAGACACCCTTGGAAGACATTATGAACCCTAAGAAAGTAACGTGATCAGTCAGGAAGGCACACTTCTTAGGGTTTGCAAAAAAGCTTTCTCTCCGCAAGACATTACAAACCTGTCTTAAGTGTGAGAGATGGAGCTCTTGAGTTTGACTATAGATGAGGATGTCATCAAAATATACAACGACAAATTTATTCAAGAAAGGTTGAAAGATCTGTGTCATCATCCTCATAAAAGTACTAGGAGCATTTGTTAATACGAAAGGCATTACTAGCTATTCGTAGAGTCCATCTTTGGTTTTAAAGGCAGTTTTTCATTCATCCGCAGGACGAATCCGTATGTGGTGGTACCCACTCTTTAAGTCGATCTTGGAAAAAACTGTAGCACTAGACATATAGTCCAAAAGGTCGTCCAGCCTGGAAATGGAAAAATGATACTTAACCATGATTTTATTGATAGCACGGCTATCGACGCACATCCTCCAAGAGCCATCTTTCTTGGGAGTGAGGAGTGCAGGTACAGTACAGGGACTCAGACTCTCACGAATGTATTCTCGAGTGAAGAGTTCGTCAACTTGACATTTCAGTTCAGTGTGCTCGTTTGGGTTTAGCCTATGATGGGGAAGATTTGGCAAAGATGCTCCAGGAATGAGATCAATTACGTACTGGATATCACGCATCGGAGGGAGTGTATCTGGAAGATCCTTAGAGAAACAGAGTGAAACTCCTCCAACAGGAGAACTACAGCGGCCGGATGCTCGGAATTTGACTCCACATTGATAACTCTAGCCACAAGGGCGAACACAGATGAGTGGCTTTCGATATCTTTCATTACCTCTTTCGAAGTAATGATGTGAAGTGACTCATCTTTCCGTGGTGTAGCACCCTTCTTTTTAGGAGCGGGATCTCTAGGGGGCAATGAATTCAGTATAATTTTCCGACCCTGAAACATAAAGCTACACGAATTCGACCGACCATGAAGGGTGACATCCCTATCATATAACCAAGGTCTTCCTAGAATGATTTGACCTACGTCCATCGGAAGACAGTCGCACCAGATCTCATCTTTATAAGATAGGAATTGAATCGGAACAAGGCATCTTTCCGACACTGAGATGGACGTCTTATCTACCCAGGCTACTTTATATGGGTTGGGATGAGGGGTAGATTTCAGACCGAGGCGGAAAACAACTCCAGACGCAATGGCGTTGATGCAACTCCCGCTATCAAATAGGATCTTGCATGTTTTACCATTGATCTTAATAAGCGTGTAAAATAGGAAGGTTCTACGCCAATCTTGTTCGGTGTTGGTTTGGGCTAGAGTACACCTAACCACATGGAGCCTAGGGTTTTGGTCATTCCGATCAGTGGGCTCATTTTGGTATTCAGTCTGAATAAACTCTAACCCGGTCTGTTCGTCTCCAAAGTCTTGTACGAAATACTCGATGTTTGGTTCATAAACTTCTTCGACACATTCAGTCTCCTGGGTTCCTGCTTCCAGTTCAGTCATTAGATAGGTCTTGGCATTACATTGGGACGCGATATGACCAAACTTTTGGCACCTGAAACACTGTGTTTGACTTCTTGATGACGGATTGGAACCTAGTATGCCTTTTTCTTTATCAGTTGATGGACTTTGAGCAGGCATCGGGGACGGCCTAGTCGGTGCTTGGCTAGAGCCAGGCTGATTAGGATGGTTGGAAAATGGTCTAGATTGTGGGAAATAGCTTTGATTAGGTTGGCCTCCTGGAGGTATGGAACGAGAGTCGGCACACCTCACTGCAGGGATTCGTAAGAAACTATCCACATCTTGAGCCAACTGATATGCTTGGCCAAGGGTGGTAATCTCTCGGAGGACTAATTCTTTCTGGATCTCCTCGCGGAGTCCTGCCCGAAACCTAGAAAGGGTAACAGTTTCTTCTTCGATTACACCGCACCTCATATGAAACTCCTCAAATCGTGCAATGTAATCGGCAACGGTTGAGGTCCTTTGAGTTAGTTTCTGCCACCTATCCATAAGGCGTTGTCGGTAAGAGAATGGCAGATACTTCTCATTCAGTTTTTCTTTCATATCCTCCCAGATGGTGATGCAAGGAAGCCTCTGGGTCTCATGCATATGTTCAAAGTTATGCCAGTACCAGTAAGCTTGCCCAATAAGCTTCATTTTAGCGAACCGTACTTTTCTATCATCAGTCATTTCGTACCACTCAAAATAGTTATCCATGGCTGCTCTCCAATCAAGGTACACGCTCGGCTCTAATTGACCAGCAAATGTGGGAGCATCTCTCGTACGGTATGAAGTAGTCGCTCATCAAGATCGCGCTGGTGATCAAGAGGAAGTTGGTTCCGAGGGGGATGGAGAAAAGCTACAGGTGGTGTGGTCAAACCAAACTCGGGATAAGCTGCGATTGGGGTTGACGGTTCAGGAGTCCTAGGGTGTTGCACTAGAGCACGGATCTCTCTTTTGAATTCATCTTGATCAGCTCGTAATGCTGCTAATTATTCCAAAATATCTTGTAGAACTCTGGGGTCCATGGTGGGTAAAGGGGTCTGAGAGTAAGTGAGGAGGTACTCTCTACCACTACGGGTTGGCATGCAGGGACTACTCTAGTTGGTGATATGATATGCAATGCTACTAATGAACCCTAACTTACCAAATGCAATGCAGGACAACCTACTAATGGGATCTACTATGAATTCGGAAATCAGCAAATTTTCACAAAATAACTTAAAATTAAATATTACTAATTTGTACTTTGGTTATTTTAGAATTAAGGTAGAAAATTAGTCACTATAAGAAATTAGGTTGCAAACACGTGTTACGGTCGTTCAAAGTCCGAAAGTAATCTGATCTATGGATGTTGAGAACTGTCCTGTCGCTAAGGTGTGCTAGTTTAATATTTAGATTTAAATGGTGGGTAGCATGGGTGTGGTGGTAAATGTTCTAGGTTTTGCAGTTTGATAAGAAAATAAGTTTCAAAATAGGACTGTCATGCACGAGAACTAAAACATAATCAGATAAACAAGCCCAAAAGAAAGAAAAACCTATTACCTGTGGCGGATGCAGTCAATCAAAATCGTGTACTCATGGGCTGGGGCGACGGTCGGGGCGTGGTTGCAGCCGATGGACTCTCGAAACGGCTCCAATTGGATCTGATCTAGCAACTTGATTGGGCTTGCGGAAGAGAGGAAATTGGGCCCAAAAGGCTTGCGGGTCAGGGGCTCGCAGCAGAGTTAACAGGGTATGCGGGCCGGAGTGAAGTTGGGCCCTGAGGGTGTGTAGGTGGTTTGGGCCTGATGAATCGGCCCGTGAAGGAAGAGGGGGGGGGGGGGGGGGAGGGGGAGGGGGAGGGGGGAAATGAACCCGAGGTGGGTGAAGAGGGTTCAATGTGGAGGTGGTTTTGTGTTGTGCGAGCAGAGGAAGGGCGGTCGAGCGTGTGGTAGAGGCGGAGGTGGCGGAAGTGGGGAAGGAGAGGGACAAAGGGAGCTAGGCGGAGGCGGAGGCGCGGGTTGGGGCGGAGACGGAAGCGGCGAGAAGCGGCGAGGCGGCGGAATGGGTGGCACGACGGGCGGTGCAGAGGGGTGGTGTGCTCGGGGAAGGGGAAGGCGGAGCGGCGAGCTTTATTGGCGCGGTACAGCTCAGCGGTGGTGTGGCGGAAGGGGGCGGCACGACGGGTGGTGCGGAGGGCGGTGTGCTCGGGGGAAGAAGAAGGCGGAGCGGCAGATGATGGCGCGGCGGAGCGGTGGACGAAGGCGGAGGCGGTGATGGCGCTACAGATGCGGCGGCGGTGGCAACAGCGACGAGCGGAGCTTGGTGGATGCTCGATGGCACGGCGGAGGCGGCGGAGGCAGCGACAGCGGCGAAACCCTAGGGTTTCCCTTCGGCAGAAATGGAGGTAAGTTTTTTTTTCGGGACACGTGCAGGTCACGTGATCCTACGATTTCTTTTTTTATCCTTTACGGGTTTGGGTTATCGGGTTCGAATTTCGATTGAAACCTGCTTCGATAACTGTGAAGCCCCGCACGTGCAGATCACGTGCAAAAATTTTTTTTTTTAACTGTTGGACTTTGGATCCGGGCTAACGGATATTAGGGGTAATGGGTTTAGAACTTACCCGTTACCACTCGTCTTCAACCTCCCGAACCTCCCGATCAAAACGGGAGGGCGACCCAGGCTACTCGGCGGCCGGTGCGGATCGATCAAGGGGGCCGGCAGCACAGCAAATGGCCGCGGAGCTGCGGTCGGCGGCGGCTGGATGCAGGGCGGAGGACGCGGCGGCGGCTGCAGGCGGTAAGGAGGCCGCAGCGGCGACTGCGGGCGGCACGGCAGACGCAACGGTGACTGCAGGTTCGAGGGACAAGGCCGCCAGAAGGGCGGCGGCACTCTTCTTTTTTCGGCAATGGGAATCACTCGTGGCTCGTCGACACGCTCCGACGTCCGTGGTCGAGGTACCGCGTAGAGCTCGTGCGCCAACCGAAATTCGGGGATCCGGCGAGGCTCGGCCATACACTGGTGGCAGTTGCTGTCGGTGGTGGAGGCAGTGGACGCGATGACGGTGGGGGGGGGAAACCGAGGGATTTCTTCTTTTCCCTCTTCTGTTTTTTTTTTTGTTTTGAAACCGAGGGGTTGTTCCCCTCTGTCCCTTCCTGTGAAAACCGAGAGAGCGAGGGATCTTTTTTTTTTTTGGCTCTCGGTTTGGAAGAAGTAGCCGGAAGATGGAAGTGCCAACACAGTCTTCACATGATGGCAGCCCACGAAAACTAAGGCCCTGATGATCTGGATCGGGGCTTTGGCAGCAGGGGCAAAACCCGCCAAAGCTCTGATACCAAGTTGATGCCGAACCAGATCCGGAAAGGATGAATGCAGTGGTGATGATGTACTTTTGGTGAGATGAAAGAGGAAGTGAGAAGGAGAAGAGAAGGAGGAAGAGAGGAGGGGAAGACGTGGGGGAAGAAATTGTTAAACGTTCATTAAACCCTAATCATGAAAATAGGTCTCTATATATAGGGCCAAATACACAGTTTGCATAAATCTTCTTACACAGAAATAAATCCTAATAAGCCCACAAATAACACAAATAAACCATAAATAAACCCTAAAATGCAAATAAACTCAGAAATAAAAATAATAAAATAAATATGCAGATAAAATGGTGGCCAAGCTGATGTCCCCATCAAACAAGGAAGAAAGTTGTTTCTCCTTTGTTTGAGCAATCAGTTTGTGATTGACTCAGGATTGTGTTCTCCGTTGTAATTGTTCTACTGCAATAGAATTGAGCGGGCTTGAGGAAGTAGGCAAGTTTTGCCAAACCTCAGTAAATTCTGGTGTGTCATGTTAATTGTCTTCTATAGCGATTTGTTTTGTATTGTTTTTCGTCTCGTGCAAGGTGTAAGATCCTGCGGTTCCGCGTTAGGATTGTCCTCCCCAACAGGTTATCGAACTTGCTGGAGATTACGGGCTCTCCTTGATTTTGGGCATATTCCCATCTTTCTCCCAACAATTGGCATCAGAGCGCAAGGTTCGTTACACATGGCGAGCGAAGGCAAGATGCAAATCGAGAAGTTCAATGGTGCGAACTTCGAGTTCTGGAAGATGCAAATAGAGGATTATCTTTACTAGGAGAATCTCTATTTACCTCTCGGAGGAAAGGCACAGAAACCAGAAAGGATGTCCGACGCAGATTGGGAAGTCCTCGATTGGAAGGCGCTTGGCACAATCAAGTTAACTCTCTCTCCACAGGTTGCGTTCAACATAAAGAACGAAAAGTCGATGATGGATTTGATGGCAACATTGTCGAAGATGTACGAGAAACCATTGGCATCAAACAAAGTCTTTCTCATGAAGAGGCTGTTCAATCTGCGCATGAAGAACGATGGTAGCGTGGCAGAGTATCGCAACGACTTCAACGGACTCACGGCTCAGTTGGAATCAGTATAAATTAGTTTTGACGATGAGATTCGGGCGTTGTTGATTCTGTCTGGATTACCGAATAGCTGGAAAGGCCTGGTGATGGCAGTGAGCAACTCGTCGCCGACGGATAAGCTGAAGTTCGATGACGTAATCGGAGTACTTCTAAGTGAAAAAGCAAGAAGAAAGTCCACAGGTGCTGCAGAGTCTTCAGGGAGTGCATTGAACACATATGAGCGCAGTAGATCGCAAAAGAAGGACGATCGACATCGAAGCAGCTCGAAGTCGAGAAAAGGCAGATCTAGACCACTTCAGAATAAGGAGGCAGCATGCTGGAACTATGGGAAGAAAGGGCACTTTAGGAGGGATTGCAAAGCTCCTAAAGGGATGTAAGGCGAACACACTGAAGGAATCGGCGGAGATTCGGCCAATCTTGTTGAAGGCAGTGATTCTGATGCCCTAGTCCTATCTTTGTCTACCAGTGATGAGTTTTAGGTAATAGACTCAGGCGCGTCTTTCCATGCTACATCCTAAAGAAAATTTTTTGGAGGATATCAGATTGGTGACTTTGGCACAGTCTACCTAGGGGATGGAGAGCCTTGCAATATCGAAGGAAAGGGAAGCGCGAAATGAAGATCAATGGTGGTACTTCACTAGAACTGAAAGATGTGAGGCACGTACCTCGGCTACAAAGAAATCTGATTTTTGTTGGACAGTTAGCAAGCGATGGGTACAGAACAACTTTCACAGATGACCAGTAGAAGATCTCGAGAGGCTCGCTGACGGTGGCTAGAAGCAAAAGTGTTGGGACTCTCTATGTCACAAATGGAACGCAAAACTCTATTGCTGTTGCAGCTGCAGTTGTGGATGCTAAGGTGTGGCACCACCGACTTGGACACATGAGCCATTAAGGCATGATGGCTATGCATCAGATGGGCAAGCTGCAAGGTCTTAAGGCGGTCGAGTTAGATTTCTGCGAGGACTACGTTCTTGGAAAGCAGAAAAAGGTGTCTTTCAGCAAAGACGGTCAGCCTCGAAAGCTGGAAAAGCTTAATCTCGTGCACACTGACGTGTGGGGTCCCGCACAGGTATCTTCAATTGGTGGAGCTCAGTATTTTCTGACCTTTATTGATGATGCTACCAGGAAGTTATGGGTATTCTTCTTGAGACACAAATCACGGGTGTTTGGTGTTTTCAAGAGATGGCGAGGAGTAGCGATTGAACTCGAGACAGAAAAGAGGTTAAAATGCCTAAGATCCGATAATGGTGGAGAATACTGCAACAAAGAATTTGAAAATTACTATGCAGAGACTGGAATAATTATGTAGAAAACTATTCCAGGAATACCATAACAAAATGGAGTTGCTGAAAGGATGAACATGACAATCAACGAGCGTGCCAGGAGTATGAGGATACATATTGGATTGCCACAGCAATTCTGGGCAGAGACAGTTAGTACTGCTGCCTATTTGATCAACAGAGGGCCATCTAAGAAGCTACAACTTGGGATTCCTGAAGAAGCATGGACAGGAAAGAAGATTGACATGGCGCACCTACGGATTTTTGACTGTACCGCATACGTCCATGTGGATTCCACCAAAAGAGGTAAACTAGATGCCAAATCAAAAAGATGCATCTTCGTTGGATATGGTGGTCATCAGTTTGGATACAGATTTTGGATCCAGAAAATGGAAAAATCATCAGAAGCAAAAGTGTGATCTTCAACGAGAACGAGATGCAGAAGAACCTAGTTTCAGAAGAAAAACCTAAGGAGCCAAATTTTGTAGATCCTGAAGAGGAATCTACAAATTCTGATCAGAAGGTTCAGTCCGGGCAAGAGACGGAAACTACAGTTATGCACCTCCTCCATAGCTAAAAAGATCCACCCATACCACACACGGAAATCCTCCTCAGCGATATGACGGGACTCTTAGCTATTTGCTGCTTACAGATAGTTGTGAACCTGAATGCTATTAGGAAGCATTGCAGGTTGACGCCAAGAAGGAGTGGGAGTTTGCCATGAATGACGAGATGAAGTCATTGGAGTAGAATCAGACATGGGATCTGGTGAATCTACCCAAAGCTAAGAAAGCACTGTCAAACAAGTAGGTTTACAAGCTAAAGGAAGAGCATGATGGTAAGAAAAGATACAAGGCCAGATTGGTTGTCAAAGATTTTCAGTAGAGAGCCGGTGTCCACTTCACGGAAATATTTTCTCCTGTAGTGAAGATAAGCACTATTCGAACAGTGCTGAGCATGGTAGCTGCAGAAGATCTACACTTGGAGTAGCTTGATTGAAGACAACCTTTCTTCACGATGATCTCGAGGAAGAAATCTACATGCAGCAGCCTGAGGGATACGTTAAGGGTGACTTAGTATGTAAGCTTAAGAAGAGCTTGTATGGATTGAAGCAAGCACCCAGATAGTGGTATCTCAAATTTGATAGCTTCATGCTTCAGATTGGTTACAAGAGATGCAGTGAAGATCATTGTTGCTATTTCCAGGACTTCAGGTCATCTTATATTATCTTGCTATTATATGTTGATGATATGCTAGTTGCAGGTTCTAGCATACGTGAGATTGCAAAATTGAAAATGGAGCTATCTAGAAAGTTTGCAATGAAGGATCTAGGAGCAGCAAAGCAGATCCTTGGCATGCGGATCACCAAAGATAGGTTCAAGCACATCCTCAGACTATCATAGGTAGAGTACATTCGCCGAGTACTCAGAAGGTTCAGCATAGAGGGTGCTAAACTAGTTAGCACACCGATTGGTGCACATTTCAAGCTTTCAAAGGGCAAAAGTCTGAAGACACGAAAGGAAGCAGAGGTCATGTTTAGAATCCCGTATGCATCGGCGGTAGAAAGCTTGATGTACGCAATGGTGTGTACACGACTAGACATTGCTCAAGCAGTGGGAGTAGTGAGTCACTTCATGAACTGCCCAGATTTGGAGCATTGGAGAGCAGTCAAGTGGATACTCTGGTATCTGAAGGGAACAGAAAGCATGCCACTATGCTATGGAGGGTCTGAGTTTCAGCTATATAGATTTGTAGACTCAGACATGGCAGAAGACTTGGACAGTAGGAGAAGCACGACAGGGTACTTGTTCACCCTGGGCAGCGGGGCTATCAGTTGGATCTCTAGGTTACAGCCGGTTGTTGCACTATCGACGACAGAAGCTGAATATGTGGCAGCCACAAAGGCGTGCAAGGAATTGATATGGCTTCAAAACTTGATGAAAGAAATTGGGAAGGAGCAGAAGGTTGCAGGTTGTACTCCGACAGTCAAAGCACAATTCATCTAGCAAAAAATTCAGCCTTTCATGCGAGAACGAAGTATATTGATATACGGTATCACTTCATGAGGTCGATGCTCGAACAGAAGCTTGTTAGGCTGGAGAAGATCCACACCAGTAAGAAACATGTGGACATGTTGACGAAGGTTGTCACGGTGGAGAAGCTGAAAGTGAATTCAGCTTCTGCTGGTCTTCTTTGAAGATATTGAGAAGGTACCATTTCAATTCAGTTGCAGTGGGAGCAAAAAAACCAGAGTCTATGAGAAAGCACACCTAAGGTCTCCAAGTGGAAGATTGTTGGAGTGTGTGGAGGCCCAAGGTGTTTCAGATTACACATGGATGTATTCCAGATCGAAATCTTGGATGTAGAAAGCTTATATAGGTTTTCAGCAGTTCAGGAGTCGACTCGCACCATGCCGGAGTCGACTCACGTTGTGCCAGAGTCAACTCGTGTTTTGTCCAGATTTCGGATGTTTCTGTCTCGCCTGAGAGAGTCGACTCGCACAATCTGGAGTCGACTCATACTGTGCGGGAGTCGACTCGTGCTTTGCCGGAGCTCGGACGGAATTGCTGAAACGAGCGTAAAGAGTGTTTTTTGGAAAAATCTCAAGGATATAAATTCTTGGCCAAAGACTCTGGGGATAACATAAGGAGGAGGTTGTGACGGCTAGGGTTACAACGAGATAGAGAGAAAGACCTAAGAACGTGAGAGATTGAGGGGAAGAGTTTTTTTCTCTTGAAAAAGGAAGAAGGTTGTTTCTCCTTTGTTTGAGCAATCAGTTTGTGATTGACTCGGGATTGTGTTCTCTGTTGTAATTGTTCTACGCAATAGAATCGAGCGGGCTTGAGGAAGTAGGCAAGTTTTGCCGAACCTCGGTAAATTCTGGTATGTCGTGTTAATTGTTTTCTATAGCGATTTGTTTCGTATTGTTTTTCATCTTGTGCAAGGTGTAAGATCCCGCAGTTCCGCGTTAGGATTATCCTCCCCAACAGGTTATCGAACTTGCTGGAGATTACGGGCTCTCCTTGATTTTGGGCATATTCCCATCTTTCTCCCAACAACCATGCCTATGGCTTGTAAACCTTATGCCATTATTATTGGAACTAGAAACAATGCATATAGAAGACTCAAAAGTTACCTTAAAATTTTTATCATATAATTGGCTAATGCTAGGAAGGTTATGTTTATGACCATCTACTAAAATATATTTTCAATAAATGTAGAAGGAGTGATACTAATTTTACCAATTCCAATGATCTTTCTATCATGCCTCCGACCCGAATTCACAAATTAGGGGTCATGTCAACTGCCAAATACTCATAGAGAATCCTTCTCGCAAGCATATAGAGCATCTCTACATGATATTATAAATATACAGCAGAACAATTTAATAATAATATGCAAACTTTATTTCAATAACTAGCTCAACATTTAAATATCTCACAATTCTAAAAAAACTTAGGGATAGTACATTAATTTAAATAAACTCTAATATAAGATAATTTATGCCTCTGTTAATCACTCTCCTGTATTAAAAATCTCGATCAGGCTAGTTTGTTGAATATGTAAAATAATAAGAAATCATATAATAAGCTAGACAACCCAATAAGCAATGATCACTTTAACTAAACAAAATCATATAATCAAATAGATAATAATTTATAAAAAATAAGAAGATATGCAATACTAATATATGAATCAATTTTTTTAAAACATTAAATTCTGTTTATGAATTTAATTTTTTTAAATATTTAATTCATCTTATCAATCCTGAGCTATGATCACATCATCTTGTAGTAGGGTCATAATACCGACTAATCTTCTTGTGGTGAGCTATGCATCATCATGTAATAAAGTTCTTTAGGACCGTTGGTCTGCTGGCGATATGTTGCTAATTATCTTGGAGATAACTTTCAGGACAAATCATGTGCCAACGTATTAACCTCCATTGGCAGGATCCTCAACATAGCTAAGTCGAAATTCAAATAGTTCTAGGTTTCATATTTCAGTTCTAAAATCATGAGGTGTCAAAATCGATCAATCATATCCATAATAAGATCATATATCATCATAATATTTCAAAATAATATATTACATAATAATATACTATCCATCAAATTTATATATTATGAATAATACTACTCGAAGTCATGAATACAATAATTTAATGATTTCTATAAATTTAGAAAATGTGAAACATTACTTACTCTGCGAGTAAATCCAAAATATCAGTCCAATCAATTTCAAAAAAATCCTTCTAAAATCTTAGTATTTAAAAATTATATTTTCATCAGAATTCATCATGTTCATTCCAAAAATAAAAACTCTAATTCCAATATCCTCATAGGGCTGACCAAGCAAAAGTGCCCGACACCCCCGATTGGTCAATCAAGGCAAAACTCATTTGATCATATTCGAACTAGATTACAGATGGTTTAATAGAGATCAGAGGTAACTAAATCTAATAGTATTCAAAAAGGGACAAGATGGGGGTTGGTGTGCCACCCACTAAACATAGATCAAGGCCCTTTACCAAGGTGGATTCAGAATCACAAAGAGAGGTGCCATGCTAGACCTAACATCTCTAGAGAGAATAGAGAGAGATGTCTAAATAAAGAGAGAAGGAATAAAGATCGAAAAAGGATAAAAAATTGAGAGAATCTCAGTTCGGATTCAATCAGGAGTCTCGATCTGGTTGTCAAGGGCATAGGTCAATTTGGATCAATGACATGTCTGGCCCATGAGTCCAGAGAAAAACTTTGCAGAGAAAAAAATAAGAGAGAGAAAGGATGGGGAAGAGAGAAGAAAGAGAGAGAAAGCACTCTTCTCTCTTTCTAACCAAGGAAGGAAGGAAAGAAGATGGTTGCATATCGTGCCCAGGTTAAGGACCCACAGCTGGCCAATAGGCGGCCAGTAGTGACTAGCAGCCAACAATGCCTAAAAGCATCAAATATAGGAGTTTTGGCCCACCTTAACCCATGGAACAGATAGCAGGGACTCCGTCAATTGCTTCCAGCCACTGTGAGGAACTAGAGGAAGGCCCTGGCGACAAGCACCAGCTGCGAAACCAGCCGGAAACAAGTGAAGCCAGGTTGACTCACCAAAATAGGGTAAACAGGGCATCATCCTTTTTCCACCAAAAATTTTGCGATATGCTTGATCCATGACTCAAAAAGGAGCAGAAGAAAGATTAATTAAAAGATTTTAGCTCTCACCTAGCCTCCAGCAATGCTTGGCCATGACTGGTGCCAATAATGATTGACTATCGTGGAAGTAATTGGAGAAGAATCTGACAATTAAACTCTGATTGGGGCTGGTTCTCCGGTGGGAAAGGATGGGGAGGATAGGAGGAGCTCTAAATAAAGTTCGGCTGCAACCGAAATTTGCCTCGATGTTGGATTCCATCCGACAAATTCGAGAGAAAGAAGACTCCTATTGGGAGTCCTCTTTCCTCCTTCGCACGTGCGCAGCACGTTCGTTTTCTTTTTTTTGGGCCGAAGTATGCTTCTCGGCTGGTCAAATGGACCTAGCCTGGTACATAATCAAGCTCTAAAAGGGCCTAGGTGTCACACTTTCCTTTGTCGTTATCGCCAAAGTTAACCACCCCTCCTTTTTTTTGAAGAAAAATGAATTGTGATTCATCCTCTGTCATGTGTTTGAAACACCCACTATCTAAGTATTATCTTCTATTTGATCCACGGGCTGCTAGACACATCTGCAACACAAAATTCAAATTTTTATCTTAAGTACCCAAGCTCTTTTGGTTCCTTACAGGTTAGCTACTATGGTTCTTTTTGAAACCCATCTTTTCTTAATAGCTACTTTCCCATTTAACTTATTTGCTTTATGATTACAGGTAAAAAAATTAATTGTGTCTAGTTTTAGTACAGTTATAACATGTTGCCTTTCTTGTTTGATTGCTTGATGATTTGACAAATATTTTCTTTAATAATTTTTATTTTAATAGAGGATTATAGCCAAGTCTTGCTTTAACAAAAATAGCTTATTGTCTATCTAAAATCATGTTCAATTTTTCAGAACTTAAAGTAAATATTTCAACAATTGGTTTCAGTTTATTTACTTCTTTACTTAGGTTTTGATTTTCTTCTAATAATGTTTGTTTAACTTTTAATATATTTTTATTTTTGTTTATGAGAATTTGATTTTTCAGTCCGAGTTCTGTATTCTTTTGACTCTTGAAGTTCATGAAAGGTGAAATCATTTAAAGGTTCAGAACTTAGCACATTCTTATGAACCATGAGGCATAGATTTACTATTTCTTGGGTCTCCTCTTCTAAACTAGATTCATTATCATCACTCAATGTAGCGACCATTGATTTCTTCCATGGCTTTTTTTGAGCTTTCTTAAGTAATGGGTAGTCCACTCCAAAATATCCCTACTTTTTGTATTTATAGCATCCTCGTGGCTGCTCCTTTTTCTTTTCTTTGCTTTGCTCCATGTTAGCCTAAGGCACTCTTTCTTGCCTCCTTCTTATAAATCTTTTAAATTTTCTCATTATTAGAGCCATTTACTCATCATCTTCTGTGCTATTAGATTCTTTGCTCTCTACTTCTTGTTGAGCCCCTACCAAATACTGTGGCACATGATGATAGCTTCATGGCTCAAATATATACGTAATAGCATACATGATATGCTTATATATAGATAGGTATTAGTAGATGTTAGTGTACCCTTCTTTTGATGGAACATGCTTAACAATTATATATTTAATTCTATTTTATTTTTTCACATTAGCTATATGCAATATATATATAAAGTTTTTTATTAAATTTACTTGCATCATGGTACTCATTGATCTGATTATAAAATTTTCAGCCAAAAGCTACAACATCTCCGACAGACAGACCCTAAGTCTGAAACAATTTAGGAATACAGTCGCGATCATGGCTCAAATAATAAATCCATGCCTTTATGTTGAAAATCAAACGCCACATGACGAGACTAAAGGGGTCCCCTCAATATACCACAGCTTCTGATTCGGCTTTTGTAATCCTTTCCTTAACCATTCTTACTTTCTCTACAGAGTCAAACGTGTGACAAGCCTCCCTATCTCGGAAGTTTTGCTAGTCCTTTCCTGCCCATTTCATTACAAGTTATAATAAATACAACTGTTTACTAAATCGAATATTAAATTAACCTTAGACAAGTATTCTTGTTTGCAAGACTTCCCGGCAATAGGGTGTTCTCATGGGGCTTCCAAGGTAAATATACATGGAAAGATATAGATAACTAAGGGTGTGGTTGCATGCTCTTAAAAACTACATAGGATTTCATATCAAAGCGTGGACAAGTCTTGGAAGAGAATTTAAACAATTGTGATTACTGAATCAGCCACCAAAAATGACAGGTTCTGTGAGAATTTGATCGATTCAAATGTCAGGAAACTGTTCTACATCATACATTTATAGCGGTCCCATATGTAGTTGAAAAAAATGAATTTGATGTGTGTAAAAGTCATCACATTAGAGGCATGAGGAATGGTCAGATACTGGTACCTACAGCAATTGAGGTGCATATTGTTTCTAAGAATTAATTCATGGCTACGATTAGTGCAAGTTTACGCAGTCAATGCCTTAAATGGGCTTATCATCAATTAAACATCGCATTGGGAACAATAATTTTGGTTCCTTTGGATAATGCTAGCTGGACATGGACATTCTTAGTGATACAAAGAGTACACCAGAGTGCCATGCACCACTCTTGTAATGGGAAAAAATAATTAATTGCAGGACATCGGTTGACCATGGCAGCCAAATACATCAATAAGCTAGCCAATCTTGCATGATCTTTGTCATTAAAAAATATGGAAACTTAATTATCTCAGGTTTAAAGAGTAAGACTACTCCACCTAATGAATGGAAGAACAACGTTTGTAGGGAGTACAAAAGTTTGAGTGGAGTCTAGGTTTATCCACTACTCAATGTTTATTCTCTACTGATTTATGTACCTTATGGAAATCCCCTGCACATTGTGCTTTGATAACGAGAAGGTGTTGCACAGGTTATAGCCCGGAAGGCATGGGCTATGATGGAAGAATATTTCAATACTCATAATACAAATCATAAGAAATATGTGAGACCTAAATGTGTCCAGTGGGAACCGAGAACTCCTAATTAATTGATAGAAGAAAAAAACTGAGATATCAGTTATTAATGGTGATCATAGGTTTGTGGGAGCAAACATCATTGCCGGAGGAGAAATTATATGCTACATCATGTGCACTATGTCAGCGATATACCATGTCAATGGTGTACCATGCTAATCAGGTTTCTTATTTCTGTAAGCTCCGTTCATCATTCTAGAGACTCCACAAATTTTATGATTCTTGCCCTCCATCACCTCATCTCGGATTGTGCTTGTAGTGCACCACTGATGCAGAACATATGGTGTAGGGTATGGTAACTTTTGTACGAGACCCTACTGGCCGATCATGCATGCTAAAACTACATCCTACATACTGACTCGCATCTCCTTTATTTTTGTGTACCAGACCCTCATCTCCTTGAAAGAGCCTTTAGGCTCTCTCTCTCTCTCTCTCTCTCTCTCTCTCTCTCTCTATATATATATATATATAAGGTAGACTTCGCTTCACGTAAGTGGATCTCTACTTAAATCCAATTAGATCTATATTACACAATTGAGGTTCCACATCAATAATCAAAGCTATTGAATATGATCTACTATACCTAAATATTATTTATATACCAAAAATCATATAATTTGGAGACCTCTAGATTGTACATCCTTTCATGTTATTAAGACTATTCAATTTTTTGACTACTTGATGTATAGTTAGGAGTTTTTAAATTCCATAATTTTTGGTTTATAAGAAGTATAGAGATACTAGATCATAACCAATGACTCACATCATCGATATGGGACCTCCATCATTCAATCTAATGGAGACCCGCTCGAGTTTATATAAGTCCTAATTGCCGGAGAAGGAGGAGAGTGGTAAGGAACAGTAGTGTTGATGCCTTAATTATTTCTATATCCGCACGTTGATGGTGATGCTAAGATCTGCGGGGGTCTTTCACTCTACAAGTTGGTTCAAACTTTGACACATACAAGATTAGGCCCTTGGCTCTCCATGCCTATTCAAGGTAGGACTGGCTATCCCGTAGGGCGTAAGATGTTTGAGATAGAGTGGATATTGATGAGCTTGCGAATTACAAAGTTGTGATCGACGGTTCATCATTAAGGAGTTGCAAGAAAGCAATTATGTCCTTCAGTTCAGTGAATCAAGCTGCTTAGTGCTTCCTTTGGAAAAACCTTTTTTTTTCCTTCTATTTTTCTTCTTGATTTGCAATGGAAGAGTTTTTCTTTTTCTATACTATACAATCATAAGAACTGGCCCATGATCCATAATTATGGTTCTCGGAACAACTTAATGGGCTTCTTTAAATGGACTATTGGCCGGGCTCGGCCCTTCTATTTTTAGGCCCAACTGCCTCCGGGCCCACAGCGTGGCAGTTATTCCCCTCCTCCCCCTTCTCTCTCGAGCCGCGATCCGGAACTCTCGTTCCCTTCTCTCTCCCTCTCTCTCTCTCTCTCTCTCTCCATTCTCCTCCGATCATCGACAGTGCCAGCCCTGGAGACTTCGTATAAACTTTGCCGCCTCGGATCACCATCGTTGCCGCTAGCTACAAGCATCTTCCCTTGCCACGGCGTCTATTCTCCTCTGACCGCCGCCGGCGCCAACCCAGCGACAAACTTCGCCGCCGTGCCTCCCCGTCATCTCCGTCCGATAGCATCCTCCCTCGTTGTCATTGCCTCTTCATCTCACTGTTTAAGGTCTCCATCTCTCTCTCTCTCTCTCTCTCTCGCCATCCGCAATGAGCAATGCACACACCGCCGTAACGTTGCATGCTCATCTCTTAGGCCTGAAATGATGATGGTAATGATGTTCATGCATGTTTCTATTATCATCTGGATGAATGCTACGTTGTATCATTCAAACCTCTTCTTAACCATGTTTGTTGGTCGATGTCTTAAAGCTCTGCATTTATTGTGTTAATTTGACAGTTATGAAGCTTTTGAACAATGTGGAGCAGCTTCTGGTTGCAAGCATTCTTGTGTCTTTGTGATTTCGAAGTTGCAAATAAACATGGCAAAACTTGGAAACATCAGCCGCAGGTGTGCACTTGTTACTCTTTTACAGATTTGATGCTTATCTATGCAGAAGGCTTGTGTTTTTATTCATTGTATCTTGACGAGATCCATCTTCTTTTGTGGCTTGAAGTGGATGTTTCAGATCAAATGAGAGTATGAGGCTTATTATAACAACAGTTGTCGGAATTGTGATTGGGTACTGGATTGGCACTTCCTTTCCTCCAGTTATCAAACACAAGGTACCATGACTTCTTATCTCTTTCCTACCATTCTTTGGTAATTTACTTCACTAGTGATTGCTTCCTGGCTATATAACATTTGTCTGAATTTGGCAGCATTTTTTCACTTCCGGCACCATATCATATGGTGGAGATCGGAACTCGTGGAATTCAGCAAATAATCAAAATAAAGATAATTCTAGTTCAAATTCGACCGCTGATATTTATAAGGTGCTATTCATCTGTTGCTCTTGAAATCAATTGCATACTTAATCTTCTTGTTCATTAAACTCTATTAGTTTGTGAATAGCTTATTTGTCAAGCATTCTGTTATAATATAATTTAAATGGCATTTTAGTGCCTTTACATTTCCTTTAAAATGAACTTGGATTTTCAATCAAGTTACTGAGTGGAACAAAGGTGATCCCTATCCACCTGTAGGTTATGTAGGAAGCAAAGCAACTCCTTCAAAGGGCTAATGCAGGACACATTGGAATCAGTCATAGTTATTGGCAATCCTATTGCTTGGAAGCATATATCTCTATATAGATTCATACATACATACATACAGAGGTACATACTAGGTGCATGCACACAGACATGTACCCTTTTCTTGTATTCATGTCCTATAATAAATTAATGTTTAAACCTTTTGTTAAATGTAGCTTTTCCATTTCCATTGTTGCCCTGTTTTTGGAAATACTTACTTGATCTCCTAATGACAAGACTCTCCATACTTTGCAGAAAGGTTATTTTAGGGGGTACTTGGGGAAAGGCGTATACGATATGTTACCTTGAGTTCATCTTTTATTTGATATAACATGATTTTGTTTTTTATCACATCCAAAGTTCACAACATCTTCAAATTCTTTAGGAAAACCAGAAAAGAGTAAGGGCAAGGTTGTTTGAAATGATCAATCGTGGGTTCATAACAAGAAAGTGGAACATACACCTGCGAGGTCAAAGAGGCATTGCTCTTATTCTACCAAAAGGAAAAAAAGAAAAGAGATGTTGCTCGATATGCAGTGTATGGGTGGCATGGTGCAGAGACTTATATTTCTAACCTCTACCTTACTGAAAACCTACCCGTGTTCTATATATTATGGATATGATATGATATGATTGCCAGTTTTTGGCACTTGACATATGCATTTATGTGGATATTCTTGGTAATCTATTCCTAATGGTATAATTGAACATTTTGTTTTTAATTGACAAGAGAGACTATAATGCCATCTCAATGGCATTTGACTGTGTATTAATTGCAAACCATGCCTATTTGTAGCCCAGTCTCTTTATGCCAGTTTGTAGCCCAGTTATTTTATAAGCAATTTTTGGCAAAACTTGCATGTAGCTTTGGAGATACTTAATCTGCTGTAACTGCACTTTATTGCTTGTTTATCCTCTTCATGTGTCAACCATACTTAATACTTTCAACCTATGTTTCATTGCCAACAGCCAACCTTCTGTTGTAGGATTTCTGTTATTTGCCTCTGGTACTATTATTGAGTCATTCTCTGTGATGTTCTTACAGATTTATGTTCCTACAAATCCTCGAGGCGCAGAAAGCCTACCGAAAGGTATCGTTGCATCAGAATCAGATTTTTATCTGCGCAGATTGTGGGGCAACCCAGATGAGGTTTGCAGCTGCTACAAACTGCCTCTCATATACTGATATGACTTGATGTATCAACCATGTGTTGCTCCTCTTACAAGCATGAAAATCTTTATTTATATCCAGATTGAAAGTCTTATAATATGACAAAATACTCAAATTTTCTTTCTTTAGAACAATAGTTTTTATTTAATCCTCTTGTCATGCCACTGACCCTTCCATGATTAAAATCCTTTTATACTTTTATTTTGTTATGTAAACTTCAAAGCAAGGTTTGTTGTCTCGATACCGGACCCCGTAATGGTGCCACACTCACATAGTGCTGGTACGGTAGGGTACGGAATTTTTTTAGTATATCGAGTGTCGGTACGTCGTCCGTACCATGTACCAGTACCGTACGTCCCATACTGTCCGATTTGGGCCAGTACGGCTTACCATGCTTTAAAGCCTTTGTTTCGCTGCCCATTCATAGAATATACAAAAGAATATTATTAAGTTGGATTATCACTAGATGTTAAGAGCTTTTAGTCTTCATATAACATGGTATAATAGTGTCCAAGGTTTGAAATCTTGATTTCTATTTCTCTTTCGATGTAGCCTAGTAAGCTTGGTTTCGTCATAAGGGAGGATGTGGGTGTTTATGTCATAAGGTTTCATCTAGCAAATGCCTAGTGAGTGGAGTGGGATTAACCACCTTCGATATGGGATGTTGTCAATAACCTAGCTGCTTTATGCCACTTGCCAATGAAAATTTGGAATTTGTGGTCATCAAAGATCTATCTTTGGTTTTTTATATTTGAATTTAATTGGGACGATACGATTGGATATGAGCCGGCCTTAGGATGGGCCAAGAGAGGCCTAAGTTGCGGATGATTTTGCTGGACATTCTCTGTTTGGGCTGAAGCTCTTGTCCGCCTTTTTTTCTCCCCTCTTTTTGTTCTTTTTTCTTCTCGTTTATCTTCTTTTCGGTTTTCTTTTGTTTCTCCTCTTCTAGGTAGCTTTTCTTTTCTCATCTTTGTAACATTGATTGAAAAAAAATACTCTTACAACCAAGGTTCGCCGCCTTGGTATGGACCCCATAACAATGCCACCTTGTTACTATGTTGATACGCCCAATATGGGAGCCAGTTCGACGTATCGAGTATTTGTGTGCCTCTTGTACTACATATTGGTACCGAACTGATACGGTATAATAGCTCCATACTGCCTGGTTCGGTATGGTATGGTGTACCTTGCTTATAGCAATGTTAATAAGTAATAATTGCTAGTAAATTACAGTCCAAATCAAGTTTAATGCAATGTATAGTAAAGTTATAGTATGAGACTTTATGATTAATATGAAATTAATTGAAATAATATTTTTTCTGGCTTATTTGTTTTAGCACATATGCCAATAGACTAGTTATATGAATCTCTTGAATTATTTCTCTCTTTGTGTCCAATTGAATTAGTACTATATACTATGAGAATCCAAGAAAAATTGCTGCTCATGGTCGGATTGCCCCTTAGCAGTGTGATCAAAAAGGTAAAAAATGGAAAAAGGGTTCCATAGGAGGGCTCAATTTGTTTGGTTTTATTTCACCTTCCTATCAGTAGTTCTCTATTAGATGCATCTCTTTTTATTCACTATCCTACAAAGAAACAATACAGGTGCATAGACCAAATCTGGAAGTTTATTATTAATGACAAAAATGGAAAATAAACCCATGATAACATATTTACTCTCAGATATATCGTCTCCACCATATACAGTGCAAGAGCTTGATTAAAGCTGCTTCTCAATTGCATTCTCATGTCCTTAGTGAAATTTGGAATTTTCAAATAGAAAAGGAATGCAGGGAAAGAAGGCACCTCATTTGTTTGGTTGTATTTAGTTTCATCCATTGCTTTCTTGCAACATGCTTCTATATCCACCCCCTGATTCCAGATCATGCGCATGCATGCATAAACACACAAACAGAGAGAGATGGACCCTATCAAATGGATCCCACTTGCTATGCTATTTTAGAAAGAAACGAGATTGTATATCAACCAAAAATGGGGGTGTATTGCATAATTTTTAAGACATGGTATGTTGCATGTACTTGCTTTCTTATAATAACGATATCATTCTTGAACCAGCCTGTTCTTGCTCATGGCATGGTAATCTTCCTGCATCTGGAACTCACTATTTTCTCCATCTTTCGCTGTGTTTTATATGTGATTTGTTGTGCATTAGGTTTCTATACAACTTCTGCATGTGAGACCAGCATATGTTGTTGAGGTTAGGTTCTCATTGGTAATTTGGGCTTGAGCATCTTCTTTTGATTTCAAGGGGATCAAAGCTAAGAAGTTAATTTTGCAGTGGAGCTATAGTAAACAAGATTAGTGACGAAGGATGTCTTGATGTAATGAGTTTGAAGTTGAATGCCTTTACTCCAAAAAAGAGGAAAAAAGAAAAAAAGTGTTTGAAGTAGATTGCCTGTTATCTAGGAATCTCAAAATGCTCTTTCTAGAGTAGATTACCTGATAATTAATTATTTTCAAACTGATATAGTTAGCAAGAACATACTCGCATCCTTATCGATATTGACATCATGCTATTTCTGGAATAAATTTGGACATTATGCTTGTCATAAGTGACCCCATAGTTCCTCCCTTTTGGTGGCATAGGGAGATGGTCCCCTCACACTTAATCTGGCAATTTCATTAGCATTTTTTTGGTCTGTATCCATGCTTATAAATACTTATTTTGGTCCCTTACTGGGCAGATTTGTTCTTTCATCATTATTAGAAGTTTCTACTTTCTTCTTAGGAGTACCACTATCAATTTGTTGACTTTTCCTTTTTCTTTTTCCCCTTTTTTTTTACTTTTTTGTATTTGGCTATTGATTTATTATTTACTAATATATAATGCTTAACCTGTATACTAACTTTATCTCTTCTAAAAATCATTTTTGTTAATGAAATATGCAGGACCTTGTTATCCGACAGAAGTATCTTGTAACATTCACAGTCGGATATGAGCAGAAAGATAATATTGATGCAGCCATCAAAAAAGTAAGTGAACACCAATTAAATGAAGTTTACATAGAGGAGTACCTACCTATCAACTTAAAGTAGATGATCTGATTTTTTTTTTGTGTGTGTAAATTATATAGTTTTAGCTTATTTGATACTTGTACAATGTGAAAGCTTCAATATAAGTTCATCATTTGATGACTCCCAATTTGTACATTCAGTGATGCTTATTGGTGAAGAGGGATGGGAATTATGACAGGGCCAAAACAAACATCAGCACGTATTAATGTATCTAGAAGACTATAGTTTAAATTAGGCCCTGTCATTTCGTTACTTGGAATTAATGACAATAAGTTTCTGCTCTTATCATCTTGCATCAAGATGCAAGAATGGGTTAGTCCTTAGGAGAGGAATTCTCCAAACCTGATGCTAGACTGTGTCATTTGTTTTCTAAATTAAGTGAATGCTGCTTTTCAATCAGGCCTCGACTGACCTGCAAACTCGGTCGGTTTTTCGAAATCAAGATTATAGCATACATTTTTAATTTTCACCTGTCCTTGTCCTATTAATCTTGCATGCAGTTCTCAGAAAATTTCACTATCTTATTGTTCCATTACGATGGCCGGACTAGTGAATGGGATGAATTTGAATGGTCAAAGCGGGCTATACATGTGAGTGCAAGGAAGCAAGCCAAATGGTGAGAAACTAGTATTTGAATCAGATGGTAATTAATTCTTTATTTATTGTGTCTTAGCATCATCGACAATTCGTTGTTACAGAATCTAACTCAATCTTATTTAAGGTGGTACGCTAAACGGTTTTTGCACCCCGACATTGTGGCCCCATATGAATATATATTCATCTGGGATGAAGACCTAGGACTTGAGCATTTTGATGCGGAAGAGTAAGTTCTGGTTGGTTATGCATGCATGTGAGTTCTTTGTAATGCATCTGCATGCTTGAATTAAGATATCTTGATTTCTAGGTATATTAAACTGGTAAAGAAACATGGGCTGGAAATCTCGCAGCCTGGTTTGGAGCCAGACAGAGGATTGACATGGAAAATGACCAAAAAGAGAGATGATCATGAAGTCCACAAGTGAGCTTCGCAGCACTTCATGTCTACATGAGTTTGCTTACCTTATACCTTTCCTTAGTGCCGCCAATTGACTTTCTGTATAGGCTGCTACTTGTGTTTTAACAAATCAATCTTTTCATTTTTTATTATTACTTTACATATGTCTTGTTACACTTGCAGGGAAACTGAGGAGCAACCAGGCTGGTGCACTGACCCCCATTTGCCACCTTGTGCTGCGTATGAAATCTAAATTTTGTTTCTCCTACATTTATCGAATCCAAGAATCTAATTACTGGTGCGTACCAGTCCATACCAGCCATACCGGATCATACCGGTGAGCCCTGCGTACTCGTACTGTACCAACACTTGTGCAACAACACTTTTTTTTTTGCGCCAGCACATGGAGGCATATTTGTGTTGGTATGGTACCATACATTATTGATCTGTACGATAATCGTAAGGTACTGGTAATTTAAACCTTGGTTGAGTGATCTTCGTTTCTTGTGAATTCGAACCAGATTCATATAATCCAACTCTATGGCATATGTTTGTGAATCTGATAATAGATACATGTACAGACTAGGCTATATATATTCATTTTGAGGACAAATCTGGTTGGGACAAATGAAGTAATGGAGAATATGAAATGGATATATTGAAAATGTAGACATCTAAATGTCTATAGACTGAAAATCATACATTTTGGAAGTTCCTTCTGAATTAAATTGTCCCAAAATGATAGTATCAATAGAGCTAGTGTGCAAAGTTAGACTGCAAGATATACAGATTAAGAATTTGAGCAACATTCAACAATTTTGATTCTTCTGATTCGAAAATCAAATTAAAAAATTATATTTTATTATTTGCAACTATAGCTTTTTGGAAAACTTGATGTATAGGAATTTGACCTCTAAAAAATATGATTTTAGATGTTGTGTATCACCTTATAGGATTCAGATTTTCGTTTTCCCCATATTGACCTTATCCTAATGTGATCTGTCTGCAAGTTCAGCAGAATGTTACCAATTCTATCTCATGTATGTATTAATATGTTCTATCTTAGAGAGTAATATATTTTTTTTAATTTTTAGTTTCAAATTCGGAGGTGGATATGGAAATAGATGCACTATCCAACACAGATGGATTTCAGCATTCATAATTATTTTTATCCCATTTGTTATGTATCTGACTTGGTTAAGTGTATGATGGAAACATATAATTCTTGCAAAATCCAGCATATATCCTTATTGATCTAAAGAAAATAGGAACATTGCAATCATCCTATTTGTGTCCTAGATTTCAAAAAGCATCTTTTAGTCTTTTATCTAATCTCTTGTATAGATTTGTTGAAATAATGGCAACTGTGTTCTCTCGGGATGCATGGCGCTGTGTATGGCATATGATTCAGGTGGAGTTGATCATCTTCACCACTCACAAGTCAATTGCTATATTGCTTTGTTTGATCATTACTTAAATTCCACACTTTGCTGCTGCAGAATGACTTAATTCATGGCTGGGGTCTTGATTTTGCGCTTAGAAAATGTGTGGAGGTATTTTGTACGCTCGTTTTATGAAAATGCATTACTTATTTACCTGCATGCCAAGCGGAGATCAGATGTATGAATTAGATAATTTTTAGAGGATAATTACTATATTTACGTTTTTTTTTTATGAGGTGCATCTTCTACTACTTTTTCTTTTCCTGATGAAGATTGAGTTGCACCTTTGTTCTCTCTATCTTGCATGCATTCTTCATTTGTTGTACTTTGTGTTTATATTCTCTTGGCTTTCAAGTTTTTCCTCTGTTGGCTAAAATGTTTCTATTCCCTAATTATTTCTCAACTTAGCCGGCTCATGAGAAAATTGGAGTTGTAGATGCTCAGTGGATTGCTCATGAAGTGATTCCTTCGCTCGGGAACCAGGTAGGTAAAACACATCATCTGTTGCTGGTGACTGAACCTTCTAGGTGGCTTATCTCATCTTGTTCATTGTTTTCGGCAGGGGCAGGCAGAGAAGTACAAAGCACCATGGGAAGGGGTATGTTCCTTCTTGCTCTTAGAGTCTTGCCTTTGTTATATATGCATCACTGTGGCCCTTGATGGCTAGGAGACACCTCCCTTCCCCCTATAGCCACATGAACTTCAGTAGAAATATATGTGCCAAGGTCGCAGCGGACCTTGAATTGGGGGGCTAACCAATCTGCTGTTGTTAATGTTGTCTGTTGCAAATCTCACAGGTGAGAGAGCGGTGTAAGAAGGAATGGAGAATGTTTCAAAAGCGATTGGCAGATGCTGATTATGCATATTACATGGAAAAGGGAATCCTTCCCCCCAACACATCAATTCCTTATTTTTGATTATTAGTGCAAAAGCCTAGACACACATTTTTGAAGTTAATTTGGCTTTGACCTCCGAGGAGCAAATCAGGTAGTATGAGATGCAGTGTATGTAGCTACGGATAGATGTATTATTTTGTAGTTGTTCTTATTATTATCATTCTTTCTCAATTTTTTGCTCCAAGCATGATTTTGTTTCCCCTCTGAAGTTAAAACATTTTCTCTCTGTTTTCCTATACCAATAATGCGCATATTATTGGTGATTTTTTTTCGTTAAATTCGTGAGATGGACGCCGATGGTGGTGAGGAAGATATTTGGAACTGAAAATTGTATTAAAGATTGTTTTCTTAGTTGCATGAACTGAAAACCAAAATGATTAGCCTCCCAATCCACTAGGTAGCCCTTAAGTTTCATGATATATCTTTTATCAATTCTTTTCATTCTCCATTGGTTGAATAGCCATAAAGTGGAAAAATATGCACCTTTATGGTCTCGCACTGTTCCTTTATCATCCATATGATTCTAGTTCTTTGCTCAGTTTCTCAATATGCAACACATTTAAGAACTTTCTTTGCAAGACTTCCCCAGACAACCTTGTACTATTAATTGTCCTCCATCTCATCTTTGATCAACATGATTCTACATTTCCTAACATGCTCATATCTTTTGTTATCCTTCATTTTGTACTCACAGACTTTATTTAAAGTCTCGAGTGATGTGAATATGACATCATATTATTTTATCATGCATAATATGTGCAATTTGAACAAGGCGTTGTTTGCATTTTTTTTTTTATTATTACTTGCAAATCTTCATGAATGTTTCGGTAGAGTAGTTTGACTGAGAAGCTCTCGCTAATACTTCCTCTTCGCAAATGTGGTACCAATCAACCTTTTCTTTCATTTTGAAAAGAAAAAGCCCCTCAAAATCTTGACTACCTATTTTTTGTGATCTTTTTTTTGCTTTTGCCATCCGTAGGAGATTCTCCCTTGAGATCTCTCCCACAAGTGGATGAAACAGAATCCACATGGTCTTTTCTTATTGCCACCTTTACACTTGGAATAAGCAAACTACCTCTCAACTCTTCTTGATATGTTCATGTTCTATTGTTATTTGGAACACTTTTTTGACTCTTGTTGAACTCTTGACGCTTCCTAATACTCTTTTTGACCTTTGGACCTTTTGGTGGTTTCTTTATTTTTGCTTGGGAATGAGTGGAGGGTTGTGATGTTAGAGTCATCATTCTCAAAGAAACTCAAGAATCCTTTCCAAGGAACAGAAATTTGGCCAATAGATTTCTGCTGATGGATTGGACAAGGATGATTACTACTAAAAGACAGGGTGCTCTATCTTGAGTGTTTTCCTATTTAAATCTTGTGATTGTGTAGTTTGCTTTTTCTTGCTACTCCTATAAATATTCCTGCTGCCACTATGTAGTTTGCTTTATCTTGTTGCTCCCATGAATATTGCTGTTTAATTCAAGAGGAAAAACATAGGTTGCGAATTTCCACCCGGAACATAAGCAGTTAGTGATCACAGATCATCTTTTTTGGAAAACAGAGAGCGAAGGTCATAAAATTGGCTTTCAGGCATCAAATGGTTTAACAACTCCTTACAAGGTTAGAATAAACTTGATCTTAACCAACGAATGGATGAATGGGAGATAGTGGTTCATCAAATGGTCTATCTGGATCGGCTGTTTTAGTAATTAAGATATTATTGTTTTCTCCAATTTAGTTGGCTCTATTGATGAAAATTGGGTGATCATAAATTTAAGTATAAAATAGAGAAAGAATAATCAATTCTAACAAAGTAAATAACAGGAGTATCGACGTTAAACCATATAAAATCTGGTGGTGGGTGGGCTTCCCATATGATTTCCTCTAAACTAAAACCATATTAGCACTTGTAAACAAAGATGCTTAAACTTTTAGGCAGTGATAGTAAATATGGAGACCAAAATAGATACTCACATCAAGTATGAAAAAGAAATATTACAGATATTATGTGAAGTATCAAAATAGATAGATTTTTAGGGGAAAATAAGCTGAGTAAAAAGTTATGCTTTGATTAGATTAAATGGTATTATTGTTGGCCCAGATAAAACAAAGTCAAATCTAATTAATACGACCTCATTATTGTAAGGAAACAAAGAAAAGTATGAAGAGTAAATGAAAAGAGCATTTATCAAATTTATTAAAAGAATCTTGATAGGTGGGATCAAAACTTTTCATCTAATGCTCCACCTTTTTCTTATAATAACAAATGCTGTTGCCGAGGATTGAACCCACTATACTACAATGATGGGTTAAACAAATTGATATTTAGGTAGCGTATGTAGGCTATAGTTGTCATCCTTATTTCCATATAGGTTGTTTGATCGCAAATGGCCAAATAATCGATTAGTAGTACACTTGATATTGCCAAAATACCTTCTCCCTCTTAGAAATTGGTTTAAAAAAAGGAAGCACTTTTTCCATCTTACTTCGCTTTGCAATTTTCGCTTTCTTGCCTTATTAGGGGAGTATGAGTCTATAGATGGATCAAAATAATTTGATCTTGAAAGAAGAGAAATGAAAATGTCTGGTTGGGAAGTCTCTCTATCCTTTTCACCTCTTATTACTTTTTTTGTTTACTATTTCTAACATTTCTCGTACCAACTAATTCATTCAGACGAGATATATTACAATGACATGATGTGCCCAATAATATTCTTGCATCCTTAGTATCCATCCAATGTAGTCAAAACCGGTTAGGCATTATATATGCAAAAAAATGTGCTTAAATAGATAGAACCAGATATGTCAAAGCCAAGAAATGTTTTCTTTCAATTTAAGTGACAATAATTTCAAGATAACATTTTTCTTTGATTTGAATCTCTATTGTTATAATATGGACTATCGTGACTAGGGGTGCTATTGTGTTGGGTTAGGTCTAACTTTATTCCATACTATTCCAGTGACAAATTGGATCCAGCTAGGGTTCAAGGAATTCAAATGTGTATTAGGTTCAGGACCAATGAAGGATAGGTTCATCGAATATGAAATATTATATCTTGAAGAAATAATCAAGCTAAACAATCTATATTTGCAAAAGTTTTTTAAGACAATATACTAATATATGCTATAAAAATTAAACATATCCACATGGGGACATGAATCCTATAACGTATTACTTAACATATATGTATCCTTTTATATTTCTGCACAAACTGTCCTATTATAATTTAATTCCGCCATCATTTCATATATTTATATGACTTTTGAGTATTGCGCTATCGAACCTTTAATTGTATGATGTCATAGTCCATTAGAACACTAGATTATACCATACATCCTTTTATAAAACTGCTCGCATGAAAACCTTTTCAAAATTGTTAATTATTAATCATAATAATTTTATAAAAATAGTTATTTTCGAAAATCCTTTAGAGTTACTGCTTAAGCTTCTAGTCCTATATGTATGACCATGTCTTTATTTTAATATGGATACTGTTGCTGGTGGTCCAAACCGAGAACGATTGGCACTGCGGTGTGAACGGGGTTCCGTCTGAGTTGTCTTGGTTGGTGTTGGTTGCGCTCCACCTTCCGCCAAGAAACATGCAAACAAGCCTTGCACCACCACCAGGGTGGTGATGGCCCTCCGACGGTCAAGTCAGAGGAGATTGGAGGAGGAGGAGAGGTGATAATCGCAAGTAAGAGAGTGCTCTGGGAGATATTGCTCACCCCTCCCTTTCTCCCCCCAGCCGCATATATACCTGGCTGGGGGGTCTCTCAGGGGGGTTCGTTATCGTGGGGCACGATGGTGTGGCCACTGACATGGCCGTTACAGGGCGTCGTGGAGCAGCACCGGGTACGGCCACGTCAGGGCATAGTGGGGCTCCGCTTTGTACGGCTGATGCAGGAGATCGTGGAGCAGCATCGGATACAGCCGTTGCAGGGAGTAGTGGAGCAGGAGGCCGCGGCGTGCCTCTGGGGAATAGCCTGTCGTTATCAAGAGATCTCCGACTCGGGGTCGGAGCGCTGGATCAAGGGGCAGCCGACTCGGGGTCGGGCTGCGGAGCCGAGGATATCCGACTCGGGGTCGGATTGCTGGATCAAAGGGCAGCCGACTCGGGGTCGGGCTGCGGAGCCGAGGACGTCCGACTCGGGGTCGGATTGCTGGATCAAAGGGCAGCCGACTCGAGGTCGGGCTGCGGAGCCGAGGACGTCCGACTCGGGGTCGGAGCGCTGGATCAAAGGGCAGCCGACTCGGGGTCGGGCTGCGGAGCCGAGGATGTCCGACTCGGGGTCGGATTGCTGGATCAAAGGGCAGCCGTAGTCTTCCTGGGCGCGCGTGCCGGTCACGTGGGGCATGGCGGCTTATTTCCCCCGTAACAGTAGCCCCCCACTTCCGAGCCTGGAACCAGAAGGGGAACAGGTGAAGGGAGTGATGTTTCAGGATTGCCGCCGTTCCTCGGAGAGGCGCGCGCGCTTCGAGCTCCCCGCCCTTTTTATGGCGTATGGCGGTTATTGCTGACCTGGCAGTCTGAGGATTTCGGCGGACATCCTTCCTTAATGGTGTCGATTCGCCTTTGGGGCGCGAGCGACCCTTCGGCAGCCAGGCGTCCTCTGGCGTCATCGAGGCGTCACTTGCCTTTCCGCCTATTTAATCGGGGGCCTTTCCCCGTCCGTCTTCTTCTTTACAGATATTTTCAAGTTTCCCCTTTGCGCAGCTGTTGCTGCCGTCGGACTGTTCACTTGTTTCTCCTTTGGCGCTCTCGGAGCCGTTCTTACCTCTTTTCCGGTGAGTTTTCCCCATTCTTCTACTTAGGGCTCTCCATACTTTCCCCTCTTATACTAGTGTACTCCAGTCGCTCCGGTCTTTCCCCCCTTCCTGTCCCCGTCCTGACCGTAGGTTTATTGGCCATTAGGAATGGGCGAAGTGAGAGCAGACCAAATTAAGTCGGAGCTGGTCGCCACAGACTTAGACAGACTCGTGGCTCGGTACCACCTTCCCGAGGCCTGCAACGCCACGCTCCCGGGGCCTGAGGAGAGGATGTCCCATCCTCCTCCAGGGAAGATCGCCATCAATGAGGGCATTCTCCAGGCCGGGTTCCGCTTTCCCCCTTCGGACTTGGTCATGCAGGTGCTACGGGGTTTAAGAGTGGCACCGACGCAACTGGTGCCGAACTCGTGGCGGGCCCTGACGGTCTTCCAGGTTCTCTGCCGTATGCACGAGATCCCCGCCACCCTGAATGTTTTTTGGGAGTTCTACAGCCTGAGCGGCCACCCCCAGGACAAAGGGTGGTGGTGCTTCGCAGCGCGGCGAGGATGCGGCCTTGTCAAGGAGGCTCCTACCTCCATTCACAAATGGAAGGAGCGCTTCTTTTTTGTTGATGCAGATCCCTCTTGGGAAATCAGGGCGACCTGGGAGACCCCGATGAAGTCTCCGATCGGCCTATCGAGACTGTCAAGGGAGGAGTCCGATGGCTTGGCCGCCTTGAAGGGGTTGGTTGCCGAGGGCCAGCTCCCCCCGGTGGCCCGCCTTATTTCCGAGGATACTTTGGTGAATGTCGGTCTGAGCTTGGTCCCCACCGACCGTGAGTCCGCCACCGATTCTTTCTTGACTTTTTCCCTTCTTTCGTCCCGTTCTTTCCTTTGGTTTCTCCGTCTCCGACTATCCCGTCCTTTTTGCAGAGATCGACGACGTCATGCGGTCGGTGAAGACAAAGGCTGTTGGTAGGGCGTCCCTGCTGGAAGCAGCCCAGAGGAGGAAACGAGCTCTTCCGAGCGGGGCCCCACCGGCGAAGAAGTCCCGTAAGGAGGTGCCTCCGACGCCGACCGACGAGTCCGGGCCCACCGATCAGGGAGACGTCGTGGGCACGGACCGGCAGCTGACGCTGTATCAGCCCTCCGGTGGTAAGATTGCCGCTACTCCGGAGGTATCATCCGAGCCTGCCCGAGACGGACGGGTCGGACGTGATCGGTCTCCGACCCGGCCTTCGACTCGGTCGGCTCCTGATGACTCGAGGAGGGACGCGCCGAGGCCCCGACCGAGCGGGACCCTATCAATTCCTGGGGTGACCCCCGCCCCGAGCGCGATCGGCCGGACTCTTCCCCAGGCGATGGATAGGGGTAAGGCTGCAGAACCACCGTCCGGCTCTGGGGAGAAATCGGGGTCTGCCTTTACTACCGATGGCGCCCGAAATCTCATCGAAACAGTGCTGCTGGAGAAGGACCGTCGGCGGGTCCGGGAGTTGGAGGTCTCTGACGTTGGGGCTGCCAGCTGTGTCTGTCTCATGTCGGTGAGTGTTCTTCTGGCCGCTTTTCACCATTTATTGGCTCTGTTGTTCTCCGCCTGACTCCCTTATTTTTCCTATTTCTTAGCTCGCCCAGTACATGATCCGTCTGGAGGAGTGCTACAAGGAACAGGCGGGGCTTCTGGCGAAGGCCGAGGACCGGCTGAAAGCAGTGGAAAAGGGAGGCCAGGCTGTGGCAGGCAGGACGACCGGGGACTTCAAGGCGAGGCTCCGGGAGGCCGAAGAGCGGGCACTCGGCTTTGCTGCCCTCGAGAAGCAACTGTTGGAGGCTCAGGAGCAGCTCAAGGTTGCCTCGGGTCTCGAGGGCGAGGTCAAGAAGGCGGATGAGCGGGCCGAGAAGCAGTCCCGGAAGGCTGCCGACTACCGGGAGAGGTGGGAGAAGGCCCAGCGGTCAGCCGACAACGCCCGCAACCGAACCCGATCTCTTGAAGCTAAGCTGGGCGAATTGGAGTCGGCCTTGGAGAAGTCCCGTGCGAGCGATCAGGAGCTTCATTCGCGCCTGACGGAGGCTGAGGCTGCTCGCATTGCTGCCGAAGCGAAGCACAAGGAGGCTCGGGCTGAGCTGCTGAGGGTCTCCACCGAGGCGGAAGGCCGGATTGTGGCGAAGGTCTTGGAGGCGAAAGCCCAGATTATGGAGCGGGCAGAGGCGGCGCTGGCCGAGAGGAGTGCGGAAATCGGGCGTCAGGCGGTAGAGGCTTATCGCCAGTCCGCCGAGTTCGCTCATGATATGTCGGAGGCAGTACAGACCTATCGTCAGTCCGACGAGTTTGTCCGTGACGCGTCGGACGCGGGGGCCGAAGCCTTTGTCTTAGGCTTCGAGGAGGGCCTGGCAAGGGTGTCGGCTGAGTACCCCGAAGTTGACCTGAGCGAGATCTCCCTTCTCGACTCCTCTCCGGCGCCATTGCCTGTTGGTTCTCCTGCTGCTTCCCTACCTCCTGCGGACGAGCCCGACGTTCCCGACCCGGGAGTTCCTCCAAGCTGACCTCTTGTACCTTTCGTTGTCTTCTTTTTTTTTGTATACCGGCGTTTTGCCAAATTGTATGGGCCTCGGCCCTGAAACAATGAAAATTAATGCAAGTTGAATGTTTCTTCATCTCGCCTTCGTCCTTCTTTTTCTTTTAACTCTCGGTAGCGTCTTGCTGACTCCTGGCTCCCGAAATTCTTCCGGCGCTAGGCCAGGCATCCGAGGGTTAGGCCTCAGGAAACTCTTCCGGCGCTAAGCCAGGCATCCGAGGGTTGGGCCTCAGGAAATTCTTCCTGCGCTAAGCCAGGCATCCGAGGGTTAGGCCTCAGGAAATTCTTCCGGCGCTAAGCCAGGCATCCGAGGGTTAGGCCTCAGGAAATTCTTCCGGCGCTAAGCCAGGCATCCGAGGGTTAGGCCTCAGGAAACTCTTCCGGCGCTAAGCCAGGCATCCGAGGGTTAGGCCTCAGGAAATTCTTCCGGCGCTAAGCCAGGCATCCGAGGGTTAGGCCTCAGGAAATTCTTCCGGCGCTAAGCCAGGCATCCGAGGGTTAGGCCTCAGGAAATTCTTCCGGCGCTAAGCCAGGCATCCGAGGGTTAGGCCTCAGGAAACTCTTCCGGCGCTAAGCCAGGCATCCGAGGGTTAGGCCTCAGGAAATTCTTCCGGCGCTAAGCCAGGCATCCGAGGGTTGGGCCTCAGGAAATTCTTCCGGCGCTAAGCCAGGCATCCGAGGGTTAGGCCTCAGGAAATTCTTCCGGCGCTAAGCCAGGCATCCGAGGGTTAGGTCTCAGGAAATTCTTCCGGCGCTAAGCCAGGCATCCGAGGGTTAGGCCTCAGGAAACTCTTCCGGCGCTAAGCCAGGCATCCGAGGGTTAGGCCTCAGGAAATTCTTCCGGCGCTAAGCCAGGCATCCGAGGGTTAGGCCTCAGGAAATTCTTCCGGCGCTAAGCCAGGCATCCGAGGGTTAGGCCTCAGGAAACTCTTTCGGCGCTAAGCCAGGCATCCGAGGGTTAGGCCTCAGGAAATTCTTCCGGCGCTAAGCCAGGCATCCGAGGGTTAGGCCTCAGGAAATTCTTCCGGCGCTAAGCCGGGCATCCGAGGGTTAGGCCTCAGGAAATTCCACTCGTTGGTCGACCAAGGCTGGCGCATGCCGAGGCAACTGGTCGGGGCTTCAGGCTAGTCTGCTCCCGGGATGGTCATCGGGTTAGCCTGGCATCCGAGGGCCGAGCCTCGGGACCTTCCACTCGTTGGTCGGCCAAGGCTGGCGCAAGCCGAGGCGACCGGTCGGGGCTTCCGGCTAGTCTGCTCCCGGGATGATCATCGGGCTAGCCAGGCATCCGAGGGCCGTCAAGCCTCAGGAAATTCCGCTCGTTGGTCGGCCAAGGCTGGCGCAAGCCGAGGCGACCGGTCGGGGCTTCAGGCTAGTCTGCTCCCGGGATGATCGTCGGGTTAGCCTGGCATCCGAGGGTTGTCAAGCCTCAGGAAATTCCGCTCGTTGGTCGGCCAAAGCTGGCGCAAGCCGAGGCGACCGGTCGGGGCTTCAGGCTAGTCTGCTCCCGGGATGATCGTCGGGTTAGCCTGGCATCCGAGGGTTGTCAAGCCTCAGGAAATTCCACTCGTTGGTCGGCGAAGGCTGGCGCGAGCCGAGGCGACCGGTCGGGGCTTCAGGCTAGTCTGCTCCCGGGATGATCGTCGGGTTAGCCTGGCATCCGAGGGCCGAGCCTCGGGACATTCCGCTCGTTGGTCGGCCAAGGCTGGCGCAAGCCGAGGCGACCGGTCGGGGCTTCAGGCTAGTCTGCTCCCGGGATGATCGTCGGGTTAGCCTGGCATCCGAGGGTTGTCAAGCCTCAGGAAATTCCACTCGTTGGTCGGCCAAGGCTGGCGCATGCCGAGGCAACTGGTCGGGGCTTCAGGCTAGTCTGCTCCCGGGATGGTCATCGGGTTAGCCTGGCATCCGAGGGCCGAGCCTCGGGACCTTCCACTCGTTGGTCGGCCAAGGCTGGCGCAAGCCGAGGCGACCGGTCGGGGCTTCAGGCTAGTCTGCTCCCGGGATGATCGTCGGGTTAGCCTGGCATCCGAGGGCCGAGCCTCGGGACATTCCGCTCGTTGGTCGGCCAAGGCTGACGCAAGCCGAGGCGACCGGTCGGGGCTTCAGGCTAGTCTGCTCCCGGGATGATCGTCGGGTTAGCCTGGCATCCGAGGGTTGTCAAGCCTCAGGAAATTCCACTCGTTGGTCGGCCAAGGCTGGCGCGAGCCGAGGTGACCGGTCGGGGCTTCAGGCTAGTCTGCTCCCGGGATGATCGTCGGGTTAGCCTGGCATCCGAGGGCCGAGCCTCGGGACCTTCCACTCGTTGGTCGGCCAAGGCTGGCGCAAGCCGAGGCGACCGGTCGGGGCTTCCGGCTAGTCTGCTCCCGGGATGATCATCGGGCTAGCCAGGCATCCGAGGGCCGAGCCTCGGGAAATTCCGCTCGCTGGTCGTGCGCTTGTCGCTCGCTGCCCGACGGGGTTTCTCCGTGGCCAGCCGCGATCATGTTTCTCCTTTTCTCTAAGCGTTGCCTGGGGGAACACGAGAAGGGCATTAAACGCTAATTAATGCGTTACCTGGGAAATCGGATCGCCAGCTGCTGCTTGCGAGGAGTGTTAGTTGAGCGGCCGCGATACGCGGGTTCTTCGAGGAGGATACGGCCTGGGCGCGAGCGGAGATATGTGGACCTAGGGGTACATGACACCCGGATTGTCCTGCACAAAGAATGCGGTTTAAGGAGAATGACGCTTAGGAAATCGCGGGGAGATACGCCTCGGGAGCCGGAACGGCTCCGGTTTCAATGCGCCTGCATTTATTGGAGCCACCCGCATCGGAACGACCAGGGGGCCGCAGTTTGGCTATAAATACAGGTGCAGGTACAATGGAGTTTGCCAAGCCGGAGCTGTTCAGGTTGCCATGGATCGCGGACCTCCTCCTTGGCATATGACTGAGAGACTCCTGTTGAAGGAAAGGGGAGGCGCTCCCCTTGCGACTTCAGCCAACTAGCCGTTTCATCTGGGATCAACAAGGAGGGTCTTCCCGGCGGAACTCCGCTCTAGGCGTTTCATCCGGGATCACATCTCCCCTCCTTGAAGTTCAGCCTCCCGATTGAGCTCTGCACCAGACGCTCAGTCCGGGACCGCGCCTCCATATGCTCTTCCCCCTCGAATTCCTTCTCTTTCCTACCACTGGGGAGGATGGGAATATCCTTTGGAGGCGGCGTTCCCCTGGGGGCAGCGGGAGCTTCTTCTGCGGCGGCTCCTCGTCTTTTTGGTGAGGTGCTGGATGGCGCCTCCGGTTAGAAGCACCCACTTCCGGTGGGATTGCAGCTGCTTTGGGTTGAGGGTTTGGGATCCTCGGTCCTCAGCTCCACGGATTCTCCACCTCTTCTTTGCTTTCTTTACTCCCTAATTCCCCTCTGGGAATTCCTTGTAATCACACGAGCACGCCATTGTAACCAGAAATTATTGAAATGAAAAGTGTTGCACCTTTTCAAATTGTCTTTCTGGCCTTGTTGTTCTACTGGTAATACATCCGCAGGTTAGCGGAATTCCAGCCCCTTGGAATTTCTCGGCCATCTAGGGCTTCCAACTGGTAGGAGCCAGGTCGGTTTACCCAACGAACTTTATACGGGCCTTCCCAATTCGGCGCTAGCTTCCCACCTTCCGTAGGTTGAGATGCCTTAGCTCGCCTCAGCACCAGATCTCCAATTCTGAAAAGCTTCGGTCGGACTTTGGAGTTGTAATATCGGGCCACCCTCCGCTGATACATTGCCATCCGAACCTGCGCCATTTCCCTTGCTTCTTCCAAGAGATCCAGGTTCCCTCGGAGTTGCTCCGAGTTGGCCTCGGGTCGGTGTGCGGCTACCCGAGGTGAGGGAAGTCCGAGCTCTACGGGGACAACGGCTTCCGTGCCATAGGTTAGGCTGAAAGGCGTCTCCCGGTAGGAGTCCGATGCGTGGTCCGATACGCCCAAAGGACATTCTCGAGTTCCTCGACCCAAGCTTGCCCCGTCCGTCCGATCCGCGCTTTGATACCTTGGAGGATTGTCCGATTTGTGACCTCGGCCTCGCCGTTGGTTTGGGGATGCGACACGGACGTGAACCGATGTTCGATCCCGAACTCCTCGCAGAAGTCTCGGAAATGCTTGTTATCAAACTGTCGACCGTTATCCGAGATGAGGACCCGAGGTACCCCAAATCGGACAATGATGTTCTTCTTTACGAACTTCCGGACTTGCGCCTCCGTGATGGTGGCCAGTGGCTCTGCCTCCACCCACTTGGTGAAGTAGTCGATGGCGACAATCAAAAATTTCCGCTGGGCCGAAGCGATGGGGAATGGTCCGAGGATATCCATTCCCCACTGTGCAAAGGGCCAGGGGGCGGTGATTGGCGCCAAGGGAACAGAGGGGACTCTCTGGATGTTGGCGTGGCGCTGGCAGGCGTCGCATTTCCGTACGTGATCCTTTGAGTCTTCCAATAAGGTCGGCCAATAGTAGCCTTGCCTCATGATCTTATGTGCCAGGGACCTAGCCCCCAGGTGCGATCCGCAGATGCCTTCGTGGACTTCGCTGAGGGCGTAAGCCGCTTCCGAAGGGCGGAGGCACCTTAAGAGGGGGGCGGTGAACGAGGTCCGATACAGCCTCCCTTCGTAGAGTACGTAGTGGGCGGACTTCATAACAAGTCGCCGAGCTTGATCTTCATCTTCGGGGAGGATCCCTTCGGCGAGGTAAGCTACAAGCGGGTCCATCCAAGATGGTTCCGGATCAATTGCCATTACCGCTTCAGCCTCGCCGATGCTCGGGGCATCTAGGGTCTCCAGGTATATCGCCCTTGACAAGTTGTGTGCCTCAGCGCCCACCAAGCGGGACAACCTGTCGGCCCTAGCATTTTCGCTCCTTGGGACCTGCTGAATGTCAATACTGCCGAGGTCGGGAATGAGTGCTTGCACCTTCCGGACGTAGCTCTGCATGGTCGGGCTCCGTGCCTCGAACTCCCCTCGAACCTGCCCGACCACCAGCTGGGAGTCGGTGAAGACCTTCAGACGCCGGATGCCGAGCTCCTTGGCGAGTTTGAGTCCCGTGACTAGGGCCTCGTACTCCACCTCATTGTTGGTCACTGGAAATCCGAACCTCAAGGCATACTCGGCTATCACTCCATCGGGATTGGTAAGGACCAGCCCAGCCCCTCCACCTTCAGGGTTCGACGACTCGTCAATGTGGAGCGTCCAGATCGGGAGATCGAGGCTGGGTGTTTCCGGCGGCCTAGGTTCCGCCTCCTGCACAGTGCACTCAGCGAGAAAGTCCGCGAGCACCTGGGCCTTGATGGCGGGCCGGGGCTGGTAGCGGATGTCGAACTCACCAAGTTCTACTGCCCACTTCACCAGCCGTCCCGCACTCTCAGGATTGCTGAGGATCTGCCGCAGTGGTTGATCGGTCAAAAGGGTGACAGAATGAGCCTGGAAATAGGGGCGAAGCCTCCTGGTCGCAGTCAGCAGCGCGAAGGCGATCTTTTCAGCCTTCGTGTACCGCGTCTCGGCATCCCGGAGGACTCGGCTGGTGTAGTACACGGGCTTCTGAAGTTTTGCCTCTTCCCGAACCAGTACTGCGCTGACTGCGGTTGGGGAGACCGCCAGGTAAAGGTAGAGCATCTCCCCCTCTTGCGGCTTGGACAGCAGGGGAGGAGACGCCATGTACTCCTTGAGCTGGTCGAACGCCACTTGACATTCAGCCGTCCAGAGGAAGTCTTTCGGGCGCTTCAACACCTTGAAGAACGATTGGCAGCGTTCGGCCGATTTTGCCACAAATCGTCCGAGCGCGGCGACCCTCCCAGCGAGCTCCTGAACCTCCTTCACTTTGGTCGGAGGGGACATATCTTGGATGGCCTTGATTTTGTCTGGGTTGGCCTCGATCCCCCGCTGGTTGACAATGAAGCCGAGGAACCTCCCGGCCGAAGCACCAAAGGCGCACTTCGCTGGGTTTAGCTTCATACGAAACTTCCGCAAGGTGGCGAAGGTCTCCTCCAGATCCGCAATGTGCTGATCCGCATGGCGGCTCTTTACCAGCATATCGTCCACGTACACCTCCATGTTCCGGCCGATCTGCTCCTTGAAGATTTTATTGACGAGGCGCTGGTAAGTAGCGCCAGCGTTCTTCAGACCGAAGGGCATTACCTTGTAACAGTACAGCCCCCTGTCTGTTATGAAGGCCGTTTTCTCCTCGTCCTGTGGAGCCATCATTATTTGGTTGTAGCCGGAGAAGGCGTCCATGAAAGACAGCAGCTGATATCCGGAAGTCGCGTCGACCAGTTGGTCTATTCGCGGAAGCGGAAAGCTATCCTTGGGGCACGCCTTGTTCAGGTCGGTGTAGTCGACGCACATCCTCCACTTCCCGCTCGCCTTCCGGACAAGTACGACGTTTGCCAGCCACTCGGGGTAGCTCACTTCCCTTATGAAACCTGCCTCCAAGAGTTTGTCTACCTCCTGGTCGACCACCCAGATCCGATCCGGGGCACAGTGTCTTTTCTTTTGCTTTACTGGTCGGTGGGTCGGGTCGACGTTGAGGGCGTGAGAAATGACCTCCGGGTCGATCCCAGGTACATCGGCCGCCGACCAGGCAAACACATCAGCATTGGCTCGGAGGAATTCCACTAACCGGAGCCGAGCTTCCAAGTCGAGGTTGGCACCGACCCGGACCGTGCGGTCCGGGCGGCCTTCTTCGAGGGGAACTTCGATTACGCCCTCGGCCGGCTCCCCGTGCCGCAAGGCCACTTCGTCTCTGGCGTCAAGGGACTCGACGCTTAGGGCCTCCATGGGCTTCTTCCCTTTGAGAGTTGCTAGGAAACACTGCCGTGCGGTTGGTTGGTCACCTCGGACCTCTCCAATCCCGGCCGCCGTGGGGAACCGCATGAGCAAATGGTAGGTAGAAACCACCGCGCGAAGGGCGTTCAGTCCGGGTCGTCCGAGGATAGCGTTGTAGGCCGAGGGGACACGGACGACCAAGAACCCGAGTCGCACCGTGGCTTCTGCGGGTGCAACGCCCGCAGTCACAGGCAGCTCAATGACACCTTCGGCCGAGATAGCGTCTCCAGTGAATCCTATGAGGGGGGTGGATGTTTTGTGCAACAATTGTCGGGACAAGCTCATCTTTTGGAAGGCCTCGTAATACAAAATATCAGCTGAGCTTCCACTATCCACAAGAACACGCCTTACATCATAGTTCGCCATAGTGAGAGAGATCACCATGGCGTCATCGTGGGGAGTCTGAACCCCCTTTACATCTTCATCACAAAAAGCGATTACATTTCCGACCCGCTGCCTCTTCGCGACGGCCACTCCTGATGCTTCCGCCGAGCCCCCTGCGTTCCTCACGGGCCGAGAGCAGCCCCCAGTGATGGTGTGGATCACTCCCGCAACGGGTCGATTCTGCTCCTGAGGCTCCTGAGGGGCCGGGTCGGCCGGACGCGGGTCTGCCGGGGGACGTCGGTCGTTTACATATCGACCTCGACGCCCTCGGCGAATGAGAGCCTCGATCTCGTCCCGAAGCTGGAAGCAGTCTTCGGTATCGTGGCCGTGGTCTCGGTGGTACTCACAGTACGCCCGAGAAGGCCTCCTCCCAGGGATCTTCTTCATCTGCCTCGGGACCGGGAGGTCCTCCCGCCCCTTGACCTCCATGAGGATCTGGGCCCGGGGGGCCAGGAGTGGGGTGTACCGGTTGAAGCGTCGGTGCGGAGAACGAGGGCGTGTGGCGCCGTGGTTCCTTGCTGGTGACGGGCTTCTGCGCCGGCGTTGAGGCGTCGGGCTCCTCCTCTGGGGTGCCTCTTTTCGCCTTTTCTTCCCGGGCTTTAGAGGGGCCTCGGCGGCCTCCTTGTTCCGGTGGGAGGCTGCCTCCTCGGCGTCTGCATACTGGTTTGCCCGAGATAACAGCTCCGGGAAGCTCCGCGGCAGGCGTTTGTCCAGGGAGAAGGTGAGTCTGCCCTTCCGGAAGCCACGCTTCAGGGCTGAGAGAGCCACTTCCTGGCTCAGGTTCCGGACCTCCAGTGTAGCCTTGTTGAAGCGGGTGAGATAATCCCGCAGGCTTTCTCCCTCGTTTTGCCGGACATCAAAGAGGGAGTCGGAGACCAGTCGCCGCCTGCTACTGACGGCGAAATGGCTGATGAAGAAGCGGGTGAACTGGTCGAAGGACTGGATGGAGTTAGCCTCCAGGCCGGCGAACCATGCCCTTGCCGGGCCACGGAGGGTCGCCGGGAAGGCCTTGCAGAGGAGCGGATCCGATGCTCCATGGAGGAGCATAAGAGTCCTGAAACTCTCCACGTGGTCCCGCGGGTCCGCCGCCCCGTCGTAGGGTTCGATCGCCGGCATTTTGAACCCCGGCGGGTTCGGGGTCCGCAGGATCCTCGAGGCAAGCGCCGGCTGGGAGGAGATCTCCAAGTCAGCGAAGGGATCTTTGGAGTGGCCCTTCAGGACCTGGAGTTGTCTGTGGAGATCGTCCACCCGCCGGTCCAGGGAGCGCGACCGGTGGGTGGGGGACAAGGAGCGGCGCGAGGGGGACCGACTGGAGTGCGGGCCCCTCGAGGACTGGGGTGTCTGAGAACGCGCCCGGGTCCGCCTCTCGTACCCCGCACAGCTCCGATGAGAAGGTCCTGGCAGAATGGACCGCACTCGAGAATCCTCCTCGCGCCGGCGCTCCTCTCCATGGGAGAGGAAGGAGCGCGGGTTGTGAGGAAGAGGCGAGTGCTCGGGGGGCAGCGGCTCCTGAGCTCGTTGCGGCACCCGAGAGATCACTCCCTGCAGATTCTGCACTGCCTCCGCGAGGGTGCGAACCTGCTGGGCTAGCTGGTCGAACTGAGCAGCTTCGACCGTCTGAATGGGAGAAGGGGCGGTGGAGTGCTGCTGAGAGTGCGTTGGGGACGCAGCAGCCTCTCGGCCGGAGGCGCGAGAGGCTCCGCGACCGGAAGCATTGGAAGCTCCACGACCACCTCGCCGTGCCATTACGATCGTTCTAAGATTCGGGCCCTTCCTCTAGCGCCAACTGTTGCTGGTGGTCCAAACCGAGAACGATTGGCACTGCGGTGTGAACGGGGTTCCGTCTGAGTTGTCTTGGTTGGTGTTGGTTGCGCTCCACCTTCCGCCAAGAAACCTGCAAACAAGCCTTGCACCACCACCAGGGTGGTGATGGCCCTCCGACGGTCAAGTCAGAGGAGATTGGAGGAGGAGGAGAGGTGATAATCGCAAGTAAGAGAGTGCTCTGGGAGATATTGCTCACCCCCCCCCCTTTCTCCCCCCAGCCGCATATATACCTGGCTGGAGGGTCTCTCAGGGGTGTTCGTTATCGTGGGGCACGATGGTGTGGCCACTGACATGGCCGTTACAGGGCGTCGTGGAGCAGCACCGGGTACGGCCACGTCAGGGCATAGTGGGGCTCCGCTTTGTACGGCTGATGCAGGAGATCGTGGAGCAGCATCGGATACAGCCGTTGCAGGGAGTAGTGGAGCAGGAGGCCGCGGCGTGCCTCTGGGGAATAGCCTGTCATTATCAAGAGATCTCCGACTCGGGGTCGGAGCGCTGGATCAAGGGGCAGCCGACTCGGGGTCGGGCTGCGGAGCCGAGGATATCCGACTCGGGGTCGGATTGCTGGATCAAAGGGCAACCGACTCGGGGTCGGGCTGCGGAGCCGAGGACGTCCGACTCGGGGTCGGATTGCTGGATCAAAGGGCAGCCGACTCGGGGTCGGGCTGCGGAGCCGAGGACGTCCGACTCGGGGTCGGAGCGCTGGATCAAAGGGCAGCCGACTCGGGGTCGGGCTGCGGAGCCGAGGATGTCCGACTCGGGGTCGGATTGCTGGATCAAAGGGCAGCCGTAGTCTTCCTGGGCGCGCGTGCCGGTCACGTGGGGCATGGCGGCTTATTTCCCCCGTAACAGATACTATGTTATTTTGATGGATTTTTATGTTAGGCGGCTTGGCCGACCTCACATCTAGACCAAGTAAACCACTATGCTCTCTATAAAAGATATAGCCCAAAGCATGATTGTCGATACATAGGTTTGGCGGTAAATTTATTATCTACCAAAATACAAAAAGGTATCCTATCAGTTAAGTCAAGGGACTACATGCAAAGTTGTATACTTAGTTCATATCTCTACCCTTTATAGTGATTTGTGAGATGGATTGCCAATGTGATGGCATAGCCCCGTGTCAATGCAACATCTGATCTCTACGAAAGAGAAGCTCCACAAAGTCATTATCCACCTCAATAGCTGTGAAGATGCTATATCCAACCTTTCTCATGGTTGTGAATATATGTTGAGTACTTAATTATATCTAATCCTCCTTGTAGAAAACTCTATCTACTTACATAAACATCCTGGAGTACTCATAGACTCTTTTATAGCTCTGTGGCCAATATTTGACACATACTCTGTACCATTCGTGGGATCATGGGAAACGAAAAATCCATATATTAATTCAATCAATGTCTATAATTTACATGCAATTGGCTTTCAGGACATAAACTACTCTAGTAGTCATGTTAGCTTACTATCCATAACTTAGGTTCCAAGTGGTGGGGTTGGTCTCTAACAGCAAACTTGATCCCATCCAGAAGAACAAAGAACTTTTGTCGATATGTTCAACTTAGACGTTTCGTGAGAATAATAGAAAAATAAGATAATTATGAAAGTAGGGTTCTAAATCAACTTTTCTTTCATCAGAGATAGGTAAAAATTGCTAGATAGTTCCTCTATTTATACTAGTGAGGTTATTATTCAAATCCAAGTATAATTCCACATTTAATTGAAACAAGGATTAGGAGAAATATAGGGTAAGATTCATTTTACTTTTTCCTATCAATGTTTTTAAGTTTGTGATACAAGGCCTCCACTAGGGTTGAAAATGGACTCGGGCCGGGCTCGAGTATGTCACTGGCCCGGCCCGAGCCCGAGCTCGAGAAGGCTCGAAACAGAGTCTGTATTTAGGCTTGAATCAATTTATTTTTGTATATTGTTATTTAGAGAGAATAATGAGAAGGTAAAAAATAAATTAAAATAAGTTTAGCTAAGAATAATGTATTATGCATCATTTACTTATATTATAGGAGATAGTCTAAATTTTAACTAGTTCTCTTTTTTTTGAAGCAATATTATAAAATATTAAACTTCAATTGGGTTTGGGCCAAACCTATTTTTGGCCCAAATGGATAATTTGGGCAGGCCCAATCGGGTTCGGACTAGGATTATCTAAAATTTTTCAGGCCTAAGCCTGGCCTAAAGCCTAAAAAAAGTTCGAGCTGGGTGCGGATAGGCGCATGGCCTAGCCCAGCCCAGCCCACTTCCACCCCTACCCTCCACTAATACTAGTGAGGTCTATCCTTTTAGAATCTAGGTTGAACTTCTCTCCTCATTAAAACCAACATCTTCAACATAAAAAATATACAAATATTATTAAATTTATACAAAAGTTAGATTTTGATTCTTATATCAACTTTGACTTCTACTATGTCGCTATATTCACCTAAATTAGAAGTTATAGCTTCTTGACATTTCAATTCGAGACTCAGTCCTGCATGCGATGGATTGTGCTTCTAAGCCCTATATGGTCGTAGTGGTCCACGGCTGGTACCATGATCCTCCTATATTATTTTGTGCCTCAAGGAAGGTAAACTACATCAGTAAAGTAGAAGAGGCATTATAGAGAATAATCTACTTGGGAAAAAAAATGGTGAATATCTTGAAGGATCTATTGACAAGGCTGACTTGGCCTTAAGTTTGATGATTGTTTAGTAGCTTCCTTTTTTGTTGATTAGGTAATGTAGATATTGTTGAGATAGTTTAGCTCAAGAGATGTACTCGCAAGTTATTTGAAGATGGTCAAAAATCATTGATGCCGAACCAAATTTAAAATGGAAGCAGGAGAAGAGGGGAAGAGAAGGAGGAAGAAGAAGAGAAGAAGGAGAAGGGAGGAGGAGAAAGGAGAGGAAAACGTGGAGGAAGGAAATTCTTAATTCTTCATTAAATCCTAATCATGAAAATAGTTCCCTATATATAGGGCCCAAATACACAACTTGCATAAACCCCCTTTACACAGAAATAAATCCTAATAAACCCACAAATAACACAAATAAGCCCTAAAATGCAAATAAGCCCAGAAATAAAATAAACCACAAATAAACCCTAAAATGCAAATAAGCCCAGAAATAAAATAATAAAATAAATATGCAAATAAACGGGTCTGACTCAATCCGGGGGCTCAGGATCATCTGGATGAAGGGCTCTGATGTCCCCATCAACTCCTCCCGGGTGAGAAAAACTCGATCCCGTCGAGTATAGGTCTGGCCGGCTGTCGTACTGCTCCAGAAGATCGGGGTCAAGGCGCTGCAACTGTGCTCTGGAAATCCACGTCACATCAGACTTTGGTCGACCTTTCCACCGAACAAGGTAACGTTGGTAACCACCATTCCTGGTTGAAATAACCTGCTCATCCAATATATGTTCTATTTGTTCTCTGCGTGCATGAGATTTGGGAGGTGGTGGCTCAACAGCAGGTAAGAGGTCAGGGTGTCCAACATGGGTAGGTATATCAATAAAGGGGTCAGAAGGCATGAATATTAATTTTTTGTATGGGACTAAATCTTCAATATTAAATATCGCACTAATCCCATAGTCATCAGAAAGATCCACAACATATGCATTCGAACTGGTTTTCTTTAAGATTTTGAACGGTTCTGCACTACAAGTTTGCAATTTCTTAAACGTATTTGAAGAAAATCGTTCAAGCCTAATTCTTATCATGAAATAATCTTTTTCACTTAACTCTTTAAAACGTCTGTGTAAATCAGCAAGGGATTTATATTTTAAGTTATTAAAGTGACTAAAATTGCTGATTTCTTGATGCAATGAATGTGGATGTGATGCAATTGATTGTGCAGACTCAAAGACTCTATACTGATGAGACATGAAAAACAGGTCTATGGGTTGCCTAGGTTTGTAATCATGCACCACTTCAAACGGATTTATGCCTATGGACTTATGAACCGAACTATTAAATGCAAACTCAACTGTCGGTAATATTAAATTTCAGGTCCTAGCATATGCATTCGGCCTGAGCCTATGATGTGGAAGGTTGGACAGAGATGCTCCGGGAACTAGATCGATTGCGCGTTGGATATCACGCATTGGAGAAAGTGCATCCGGAAGATCATCAGGGAGTGCATCATGAAACTCCTCTAGAAGAGAAACTACTACTGGGGAATGTTCAAGGTTGGACTCCGCATGGGTATCTTTAGCTACAAGTGCCAATTCAGGTGACTTGCTCTCAATATCTGTCACTACCTCTTCCACAGTAGTGATGTGAAGTGGCTTGGTTATACTTAGATCAATAGTCTCCCTTTGGAAATCATTTTGGACAAAGTCTAATTCTGTAGGTTCGTCATCAAAGTCTTCTTCATAGTCTTCTATATTTGGTTCATAGACTTCTTCGACATATTCGGCCTCTTGGTTCCTAACTTCTGGTTCAGTAATCGGGTAGGTCTTAGTGGAACATTGGGGCGCTATATGGCCGAATTGTTGACACCTAGAGTATTGGGTTTGGTGCCTAGGAGAGTGGGGAAGGACTACAGGTGGTGCGACCAAGCCGATTTTAGGTTGGGCTGTAACAGGGGTTGGCGATTTAGGGATCCTAGAATTTTGCACGAGCTCACGGATCTCTTGTTTGAATTCCTTGTATCCAGCCCGCATGGCAACTATCTGTTCCTTGATAGACCTCAAAATGTCGGAATTCATGGTAGCTACAGGAGTTTTAGGTTGACTGAGATAGTACTCCATATCACTACAGGTTGACATATAATGATGACATTGGGTGATGATGTGAAATGCAGTGTCACTAATGAAACCCTAATAACTATGATGTAGGACCAACTTTGATGCAGGACAACCTACTAATGCAATCTATTATGATTTCAGAAATCAGCAAGTCTTCACAAAAATAACTTAAAATTTAAATGTTGCTGATTTTTACTTCGGTTATTCAAAATTAAGGATTAAGATTATTCAATTTAAGAAATTAGATTGCAATCAAGTAGTACAGTTATTCTGATCCTAAATCAATCTGATCGAAGAATGTTGAGAAGCATCCAGTTGTTAGGGTGTGCTAATTTAATATTTAGATTTTAAAAGGGCAATAGGATGGGTTTGAAAGTAGGGGTTCTATGTTCTGAATTTTGACAGCAAAAGTAAGTTTTCAAAATGTGGCTATCATGCAAGAGAACTAGAACATAATTAAATGAACAAGCCAGAAAAAAGTAGAAACCTATCACCTGTGGCGGATGCAGTCAACCGGAAGCGTCCGTTGTGAAGTCTCGAACACGAAGTTGGCGCCGGGCAGAGCTAGCTGGAGTTGTAGACCTGGATCTACAGCACAAAGATTCCTGGGCTGTCGAAATGGGCTGAAGAACACTCTGGATCGGGCCTGAAACAGGGCCTGCAGCCAAGGGCCTTGGGCCGCGCTTCAGCAAACGGCACACGGGCCTGGACCAAGCCCGTTCTGAAACTGCCTGGACCTGGGCCGCGCTCAAGGAAGGTTGGCGCGCGGGCCAGGTGGGGGAGCTGGGCTTGCGGCCTGCTGACCTCGGGCTAGGGTCAGGCTGGTGGAGCTCGGGTGTGGCGTGATGGCACCGCTAGGATGTCTCCTAGTCTCGGGTGAGAAGAGAAGGCCGGATGGAGCTCGGCGAAGGGACGCTGCAGGTGACCCGCTCGGAGGAGACGGCGCTCGGAGGAGGCTCGGACGAGGGCTCGGGCGGCGGGAGGCACTCAGGCGGTGTTCCAGATCCTAAGATCAGGATCTATGATGTTGGGATGAAGAAGAAGGGCTCGGGCGGCGAGAGGCGAGGGCTCGACGGCGGGGAGGCACTCAGGCGGTGGAACTCGGACGGCGGAGACGACGACAGCTTGGTCACCGGAGGTCGAGCGGCGACGGCTCGGGGTGCTCGGACGAGGTGGCGGAGCCGGAGGGGCGATCGGCGGCGGCGCTCGGCGACGAGGCGGCGACGGGCAACGGCGGTTGGACTCAGACGGTGGGGAGGCACCGTGGACGAACGGCGGCTCGGCGAAGACGGCGTCGGTGGCGATGGCGGCGGAAACCCCTAGGGTTTCCCCTTCGTCAGGAACAGAGGTAAGCAGGTTTTTTTTTTTTTTTTTTTTTTACGCACATGCGGTCACGTGCGGGCCTTTTTGGACCCGGGTTTCGGGTTATCGGGTTTGACCCGAGCCGATACTCGTTACGGAGTTTTCACGTGTAAATCACGTGCCGAACCTTTTTTTATTTTTTTTGTGGAACCGGGCTAATAGGTTGCGGGTTAACGGGTTTGGATCTTACCCGCTATGCTGGCCGTCTTCAATCTCCGACGGATTCGTTGGGGATGCGCCGGATTTCGTGGCGGTGGCTGCGAAGCGGGGCGGAGATCGTGGCAGCGGCTGCGGGCTTGCGGCGACCGACGGCGACCAACCGCGGGACTCCACGGCGGCGGTCCCCTCTGCGGACACGACGCAGGCGGCCGGTCTCAGGCTTCCGCGGGCGGCAACAGGGTGCCCGATGGTGGTGGAGTGCTCGGGGCGCGCGGCGACACTTCGGAGGGGGCGGCGCTCGGCCTGGCGGTGGCGTGATGCAGCGGTGGTGGAGCGTGGGAGTGGTGGCTGCGGGCTTGGCGGCCGGCGGGACGGGGCCGACGAACAGGGGTCTTCCCCTCTTTTTTTTTTTTTTTTTTTTCTCTGATGAGAACCGAGAGGGAGGGAGGGACCTTCTCTCTTTTCCTTTTTTTTTTTTTTTTTTTTTTTTTAAGTGTGTGTGTGTTCTTCTGGTGAGCACCGAGGGGAAGAGACAGATGAAGTCTCGGGTGGGATTTTGGTGGAGTGGATGACTAGGGCGGTGGGCGGTGGAGAGGGGTTTCCTGTTTCCTCTGGTTTGAACCGAGAGAGAGAGAGAGATTTTTTTTTTTTTTTCGGTTTGGAAGATGTAGCCGGGAGATGGATCGGGGCTTTGGCAGCAGGGGCAAAACCAGCCTTGCTCTGATACCAAGTTGATGCCGAACCAAATTTAAAATGGAAGCAGAAGAAGAGGGGAAGAGAAGGAGGAAGAAGAAGAGAAGAAGGAGAAGGGAGGAGGAGAAAGGAGAGGAAAACGTGGAGGAAGGAAATTCTTAATTCTTCATTAAACCCTAATCATGAAAATAGTTCCCTATATATAGGGCCCAAATACACAACTTGCATAAACCCCCCTTACACAGAAATAAATCCTAATAAACCCACAAATAACACAAATAAGCCCTAAAATGCAAATAAGCCCAGAAATAAAATAAACCACAAATAAACCCTAAAATGCAAATAAGCCCAGAAATAAAATAATAAAATAAATATACAAATAAACGGGTCTGACTCAATCCGGGGGCTCAGGATCATCTGGATGAAGGGCTCTGATGTCCCCATCAATCATCCTGTTAGGAATACCAACAATGATGAAAAAGGTAAAGAGGGATACCATCTAAAAAATCAAGGTCTTCATCCCATTAACAGTTGAATGTGGTAGGCCTAATCTTTATGTTCTAACAGTGGAGAGAGCCAAGCATGTAGACAGAAAGAGCCCATAGAAATATAATCTTAGAGAGGTTAATATAGGGCGGTCTAATAGATTTCTGAAGAAATCAAAGAAAATCTCAACCATGCAAAGCAATTAAAGTAATCAATTCCATTGTGATAGATTGAAGGGATATAGATAAACCTCTTTCCCACAATTGTTGTTAGGGATACAAAAGGGTCAGTTGAACCAGGGCATCCTTAACCTCGGCCCGACCTGATTTTATGTTGGGGTCATGATTTTAAACTTAGACCCAACCTATTAGCTAATTGGGTTGGGTCCCTAGAAACGGTTTTAGGCCAAGTGGGTCATATAAGACAGGTTAGGGTCAAGTATGATCCAAACCTTACCTAAAATATTCAAGTTAGGTTAGGTTAAGTTTACACTTTGAGTCAAACATCTAGTTATTAAAATATAATAATTAATAATTAAATCAAAATCACGGAGAATTTCACAAAGAAAACAACAAAAGCCAATTAAACTTGAATTTCATTCATAAATTTTTAATTTCATTAAAATAATTGATCATTCTCAAATTTAAAAATTAATATTTTTAATATATATACTTGAAGGTATTATAAATAAGATTCCATGAAAATGAACAATGAAATATAAATGTTTAAATATAATTAAGTAAAAATAGATGATTAAGATGTAGTGTTGAGATGAAAAAAAGAGGAATTAGTTTAAATAAAGCTCATTCAATGAATTTGGAAAAAATATGTAAGGTGAAGGAGATAGAGGTTGAAATGATCCAAGCTTTTATCATGCCAGATAAGGATCATCACGACACATCGAGCCCATTTATTGTTGACCTAAATTAGTCCCAGAAGATTTAGAAGTTAGGTCGGGTTGAGTTGAAAAATATAAATCTAGATCCAAATCATCATTAGATCAAGCCAAATTTTTAAGCCCGACCCAACCAACAGATCGTTAAATAAGGATAGGGTTGGGTCTAATCAAGTCAAGACCGAGCTGGATCTTGAGTCAATTTAACCCAACATCTGTAGCCCTAGTTGTTGCTGGATAAAAGAGAGCAATACAACAACTAGCTTTACGGAGTCATAAAAGATGCATCTACTTGTTTTTTATCATTCCCTAGACCTTTTTTATGTTTCCCTAATTTGTTTCTATGACTAGATTCTCTCTCCTTTGCTACTCTTTTTTCAGAAATTTTGTATTTTCAACCTATTTTTATTTTTTAAGTCCTACGATATATCGCCTTTTAAATCATCACTCAATTTACCCGGCTAATGAGGGTGCGGTATAAGATGTGGTTCGTACGTCAATCAGACCTACCTACATCTTAGCTAACAAACGATCTCCACATCATATTGATGAACTAAGCAGTGATTTGTTTGGATGATCTGTAGCATTTTCCTTATTTTGATTTTCCCATGTTAGATTCATATATATATATATATATATATATATATATATATACTTAATACATAGTTTTAGTATTTATATTTATAGAGAGAGAGAAAGAGAGACTTTATTCTCTTGAGAGTAGGGAGATTTTACTTATCCCAAATCCAAAATCAATAATGAGACATCCAAATCAAAAACTGGCATCATTAATCATGATCTATACTGCTAAAATTATCTAGAAATCTAAAATCATATATTCTGATAATCCTTAATCTATAAATTTTGTGGATATAAAGATTGGTGGTTTTAAATATACTGATGTATCAAAATAAAAACTTCATATTTTCCTAAATGTTTAAGTAGATTAGGCATGGGTTTACATTGTCCAACCTAATTGATTGGAAGCATCAATCGCAACGATGCAGCTTCAGCTACTGTGGGCATGGATTTACCTAGTCCAACCTGATTAGAGGCAAATTGAATCGACCCATTGCCACTGCTACCATCATGTGGTGAAGGCATCAATCATAAAACTGCAGCTACTCTAGAGATAATACTCAAATGGTCGGCCAAGCAATTCTAATTAAAGGTATGAACGTTGCCAACACCCTACACTAGAGAAATACATGCCAGTAGTCAGCTCAAGAACACCAGGTTGCATGACCTTTATAAACATAACAATGGCAGCCACCGAGAGAGAAGAATTTGCTTGAAGAGGTGCCCTGTGAAGGAATATATGAAACAAGTTACCGTAAGGATGAGAACAGAGGGGATCATCTTAAAACAAAACAAAACAAAACAAAAACAAAAGAAAACAAAAAACAAAACTTGATCAGTAACCAAGAAAGCAGAGAATTGATTGGTACATAAAGCACAGATGCACAAAACTCCCATGCATATGCGATCAATTACACTTGCAAACAAATATCAAGGTATAGTATGTTTCTGTTCTACATTTATCACAACAGCAAGGAAATCATGCAAGCAAGACAACACATATTTTCTACAGAAATTTTAACCTTAAAGAATCAATCCTTGGGCAGGTGCAGGCTTGGAAGAATGCTCACTGGAAGCAGATTTTGCAGTCTCAGATAGAGGAACCTGGGCGAACTCACCCTCCAGTCCCTTCTTTTGCTCTTGCGCTACAACTTTCTCTTTTGTCTTTGACCCGACATCGCTCGCAGCCTTGGCAACCTTATTGAAGGCACCAGTCACCCATGAAGCCCCAGTGAATACAAACCTGTTCTTCATGATTGCTGAACCTGCACTGCTAACTTTCTCCTCGGCAGCAGAAAAGGCTGATTTAGTCTTCTCAGAGACCTGGAATTTCTGATCCATTCCCTTGACCTTTTCATTGACAGCTGAGGTTCCCATGCTGATCTTCTCGCTAAGACCAATTTTCTTGTCAAAAGACACCACCTTGGCACCGGCTGTGGATGTGAGTTGGTGTTTCTCATCAAAAGATTTTGCTTTGCCTACAGCATCTTTGCCTAAGATAAAACCCTTGGCAAGCATGCTGGTGACAACATCTTCAGCCTTTTGAACAGCAGATCCAGAACCACCAGGGGCTTTAGCATCTTTGGACTGAGAATTTGAACAACGATTTTGTTCAACATGTTAAGAAGCTGTAAGCAGGGCATTATGGAAAATAGGTTTTATGAATAAAAAACATGCAGTTTACCAGTGGTGGAGCTGAAGCAATAGGAGGTAATAGGTAATCTGGGGCTGGTGTAATGATGACAGACAGATCAACTATTGTTGCACCCTGTACCACCAATAAAAATGATATTTTAGAACAGAAACAAATTATCACAAATATCATATCAGGATCAATATCTTTGTTCTTTGAGTAACACAAGCATGCTGATTGACTTCAAAACAACTACTCACTTTCTGTATATGCTTAATATCCTGCATTTTCGCCAAACAAAAGATCGAGAAAACCCTCTTGTTTTCATAGTAACACAAATTCGAGCAATTGGAAAAACACCCCAAACTCTCAATACATGAGAAGCCTCCAATATGTAAAGCAATATAGCAGCTAATACATAATGAATTAAAATCCAAGAGAAAAGTTGACAAAAAAGTAAGCATACGAGGGAAAAAGGAAATGGCTTTATAGTGATGACTTCATAAAAAAATGGATCTAAGAAATATGAATGGCATGTAAGGAAATGAAAACAATATAGCCCTGAGAAGTTAATTCACCGATAGAAGTAGTGCAGTCTCTGCTCCCTCAGAATCTTTGAAAGTGACGTATGCAATTTGTGACCATTCATCCCCACTGTTAAGAGAGAAAAACTAAAGTTTAGGTGCAGAAAACCAAAATGGCATCAGAAACTAAGATATAATGGTAAATTGTAAACACGAACCTACGCATCTCAACATATTCGATGTCTCCAGAAAAGGAAAAGAACTCCTTGACATCCTGCTCAGATGCAGTGAGGGAAAGATTGCTGACCTTCACAGTCCTTACCTGCCATGCCATAGCTAACAATCGCAATCAGAATTCTTTCCATCTCTTTAAGTGGAGTAGTAAAAAAATATAAAAAACCCTTCTAGCAAATGCTGATACATATATGGCTATATATTACATATATGGGCTCGTGAAAACTAGATTTACAAACTACTGTTGTCAATGGAGATTTATAATATATAACTGTCTATGAGAATTAACAAAGTAAGTAACAACAAATTAACAAAAGTAGCCCCAGCACTCTGACAGTAGACTAACACATATATGGGGAAAAATAACTTTGATGCATACAACTTTTGATTAGGTAATACAAAGACTTGCAATTATAAATCCTCATCAAATATAAAGTGAAAAGAGTCAAAAAAGAATCACTAAAAACAGTGCTTGCCCCTCATTAAAGCCAAATAAGTACCAACATGGTACTTTTCTTTTTTTTTTTCTGAAATCCCAAAATTATCCCTCACTATTGGAGCTTTACCCAAGTGCCAAATAGTTGTTTGGCTAAATAAACCTGAATAATGCTAAGAAAGTGGACTTAATTCAGGTTTAGTCAGGAACCAAATAGGGCTTTAAGGAAACATAAGGCACTATTGGTACAGTCATCCATAGATTCAAAGACTCATTCTGTTCCAGACTTCTGGATGGAACTGATCCATTTGATTTAGGCAGAGTGTCGCTCTCTGGGGCACTTCAAGGTTGTACTTCTGTTCAATCTCTCTAACTCTGCAACATCAACTTTGATAAGGTTCCTTTCCTTCAACTCATGGTGTATTTAAATAGACTTGATCAGTAGTTTTCAGAACGACAGCTTGAAGTTCTGATCATGTATTTGAAAGAACATACTTCAAATATATTCAGGTAGCCTAATAATAATTAATGGGTTATAAGCAAGATTTGCCACATTATATTCTCTTAACAAATCACAATGACCATGAGAAGCAAACCTAAAGTTCAAATTTTGAAATAACACTGTTCAATCATTCAAGACAAAATGTTTCACTTGCAGGTACAGAGAATATTTGTTCCAAATTGCCTTTCAACAACTGAATCATGAATAATTAATATCCTCAGCCTAGGGTTTTCATCACTAAGATAATTGACACCACATAAGTTTCAGGGAGTTAAGAATATCTGGCAAAGATTTGATAACAACCACTTCAATAATCAAGTCCTCCTTCAAATGCATGAGAACTAGATATTTATATCGAGAGAAAGGAAATAATAATAAAAGAAGGCAGCATTCATTCTTTTTATAAAAAAAATAATAAATTGTATTTCAACTCATTGACTTCATCGACAAAGGAGAGAATCAAGATTTAGTGAATCTAGGGTTTTTGACAATATGAATGCCTAAATGAATATGTCACAAAGAGTCAAAGCATGGCGAACAATAGTCAAATGAAATTCGACCAGCTCTATAAGGATCGAATTTGATCAGCAAGAACCAAGAATTAACAAAATTCTAAGCATGCAAATCTAATCAATCATACCAGCCACAGTAGCTGAGGCATTTACACTCAAATCTTGCTCATGATTCTAACAACAATACACCGCGTACAACTCGATTACCATTCATCCGCAATTAAATTCGTTCTCTCTATTCTTCGCAATCAGAACGAATTCTACTGCTACTATCATTACTTTTTGATAGATCAAATCAAGGCTAGCTAACAGAGAGCTCAGCAATCACAATAAAATTCAACAGATCCAAGCTGACTCCCAATTTTCTTGATTCAAAAGAACCCCATAATTGGAACAAAAATCTCTTAAAGCCGAAACATCAGCAGCAGATCGTATGGCCGCAGAATCCAAACCTTAACTCATAAAATCCAATCAAGAAAGAAGAAGAGATCCGAAGCTGATGAGAGAAATAAGAAGCAGTACTCACCGACATCGGAGCTACTCTCTCTCCAGAAACCCTAATCTTGAAGAAAGAAGAAAGAAAAATAGAAAGAAAGAAGCTTCCCGAGGGCGTCGAGAAGAGAGCGTGGGGATGTCTCCATCGTCTCTCGCCGGACGGACCTTTTATTTCTATATTTTTTCTACTCTCTTTGGATCCCGTCACCGGGCCACTAGGGAATAGTTTCTCTCTCTGAACGTCCGCATAACATCTCTCTGCGTTAGCAAGATCTAGCCGTTCACTCTTCATCTTGTAGATTAGAAGTTGGAGCAAATCTCGCCTAGAGGTTTTCATGCGGACCTTTTAATTTTATGGGATGATTCGTATCTTGAGTCTTGACCGCCGCGTGAGTAACGTGAGGGCTAAGGTGAAACCGCCTCACCAGAAACTTATGCGCCAGTGACGTGGCAAGAATGGATTCGACCACATCAATTTAGACAACGGATTAGAATTCATTTTGGTGATCAGTTTGGCCCGCATGGATGTTTGGGATTGTTATTCGCGAGGAAGATTACCAGGCCCTGGGTCACCGCTAACGGACGGTAACCATATTTGCCGACCAGGCTCTCTCCGTGTGGGGACTCTAATGACGTGTTAAAGCTTTCCAAAGGAACAGGATGGTATTATAACTCAGACCTCTAATATTGCGCATGATGTACATTTTTTTAAAATAATTATTTAAAAATACTGTTGGATTATCTTTGATAGCTCCGCAATTCATCTTTAGCTCTTGAAACAGTCAAAATAGTGTTCATCTCTTAGAAGCCTCCACCTTTGAGCTTCTTCAAGAAAAATTTCGACGGCTGTA